>NC_073262.2:110320681-110623712 GCF_029289425.2 Pan paniscus | reverse complement strand
CAAATGTCTCAATGATTTTGCAGATGGCAAACAATAAACATGTGCAGAGATGTACTGAAAAATGCTTTAAATGGATTGTTGGGACTACTTCAAAGGGAACATCTCATTACTGGTGTTGTAAGGAGCTTGAGCTCTAAGTCATTGGAAAATGAACCCAGCCAAGTTGCTGATAGTGTAGTGGTTCACAGGACAATTCCTAAGTAATGCATAGGTGCTTTGGTTTCTATAAAAGGTCTGAGTGAGTTTTCTGCTACCTGATCTTTGCCATATTATTTTTTAAACCCAGGTTTTAATAGTTAGGAAGACTTTTCTACCAAGAAAAAAATGTAAAAGCTTGAGTCAACATAACGTTTCGGAAAGTATGTCAAATTTTACTGAAACGAGCCTATAAGGAATTCAAATATAATTTTGCCAGGAAACTAGAGTGGTATATATACTTACAGATGTCAGTGGCTTGAAAATATACTGTTTATTCAGTTATTCATTTGGCAAATGCTTACTGAGTACCCACTGTGTACTAACCACAGTTCTAGGCCCAGTGAGAGTTACACAAATGGAAGAGGGCAGAATTGCTGCTTTCAAGTTCCTCTAAGTCCAGTAGGTAGGCGTGTTACTTGATATCAGGTAAGTTACTTGATATCATTGAGCTTCCTCATTCGTAAAATGAGGGTAATAGTACTCACATTGTACATTTTGGGGCTTAGAGATATGAAATACCAAGCGACATACCTGGCACAAAATAGGCTTTTGATAACTTGTAATTATTGTCATCGTCATTTGAGAAGGAACATGCAGCATATAGTATATGTTGTGGGGGAGGTACCAAAGATATTCAGTGGCAGTTTAAAGAAAGAACAGACCATTTTAGGATCAGGGACCCAAAAAAGCTTGCGGAAGAGGTGGCATTTGAGCTGGGCCTTGAAGAATAGAATTTCAGTAGGTTGAGGTGGGAAGAGGGTATTTCAGAGATAACTGCAAGCCTTTCCTGAAATAACTGGAAAAGCAATAGCATTCAGTTTGGAGGTAAAGAGTGTGTGAATTGAAGTAGAAAGTTGGAATGGCAAACTAGCCCAAGATTGTGAAAGGCCTAGAATGTCAGGTTAAAGAGTTGAACCTTGTTGTCAATGGGAGCTTCGTTGAAGGGTTTCCCTGGTGCCCAGAACAGTGTCCCCCCCATAGTAGGCACTCAGCAAATACTTACTGAATAAATAACTGAGTGTAATTTTAGACAAATGGAGCTTAGTAAGCCAGGTAGAAATGTCTTACAAATAGCTGGGAACATAGGACCAGAAGTCAATTCTGAGATTGAGACTGAAGGTAGAAATTTGAACAGCGTGAATATAGAAGAAGTTATTGGAGTTGCACGTGTGGATAACTTGATTTAAGGAGAACATCATGTAGCTCTAGCCAGAGAAGAGAGCTCAGACAACACCCCTATCTGACCAGGAAGGGAAGGAAGAAGATGGAGACTAAGTGGGTAGAAATGGGAAGAAAACTTCAGTGAATGTGGTACCCACAAAACCCTGGGAGGAAACTTTTAAGGAGGGGCTGGTTAACAGCACAAGGAATTTAAGGACTTTGAGAAACACTAATGGCTGTGTAACAAGGAGGTCCCTTGGTGGCTATAGAAGAGAAGTTCAATTGAGTGGAGTCTTGTGTCAGGTTGTAAGGTATAAGTAGGCACAGCACTCCCTGGGACATTTTTTTTTGGTCTGGTTTTTTTTTTTTTTTTTGGCAAGGTTAGTATTTACTGGTATTTGATTTTTTTGGAGCACACATTTAAACAGTGTGCCCAAACTGTGTATATAGTTTTGATTCCAATTAAATATTGGATAAAAGTACACCTATTTATTTTCACTGAGTTATGAGATCATGACTGATTTTTATTTTCTTTTCCATATCTGTCACTATTTACCAGAGTTTCTACAAGTATTTATTACTTTTAGAACTGGAAAAAAATTATATAAATTATTTTTATTTATTTATTTATTTTGAGACAGGGTCTCACTCTGTCCCCCAGGCTGGAGCGCAGTAGTTCAATCACAGCTTACTACGACCTTGAACTCCTGGGCTCAAGGGATCCTCTTGCCTTAGCCCCCTGAATAGCTGGGACTACAGGCACATGCCACCGCACCTGACTAATTTTTTATTTTTAATTTTATTTATTTATTTATTTTTGAGATACAGTCTCACTCTGTCGCCCAGGCTGGAGTGCAGTGGTGCAATCTTGGCTCACTGCAAGCTCTGCCTCCCGGGTTCACGCCATTCTCCTGCCTCAGCCTTCCGAGTAGCTGGGACTACAGATACCCGCCACCATGCTCAGCTAATTTTTTGTATTTTTAGTAGATGAGGTTTCACCATGTTAGCCAGGATGGTCTCCATCTCCTGACCTCGTGATCCACCTGCCTTGGCCTCCCAAAGTGCTGGGATTAAAGGCATGAGCCACTGCGCCCGGACTATTTTTAATTTTTTGTTTGTAGAGAAAGGGTCTCACTATGTTGCCTAGGCTGGTCTTGAACTCCTGGCCTCAAGTTATCCTCCTGCCTCAGCCTCCCAAAGTGCTGGGATTATAGGTGTAAGCCACCACCTCCAGCCCAAATTATTTTTTTAATGGTATGCTCTTTATGTATTGTGGCAATAGTCTTCTCTTTCATTTAAACTTAGATAAAATGTAGCAATTTAATGTTTGCTTCAAACCTATGAAAATGGGATTCCATCTGTGTTTCTAGCTGTCTGTTTCATCTGATAGGCCTCTGAGCTCTTTTTATGAGGTCCACCCTGGCACCATTTCCTTACTAGCTGCTTGCGGCATGCCTGTGCTCCATCCACATCCTTACATCACCATGTAGCCTCGTGGTCCAGAAAGGCCATTTTACTAGGGGCAGATCCTCTTGTGGTGTGTCCTTCACATTATGTAACTCTTAGAAAATTCTCAGTCAGCCACAACCTTCAACCAAGGTGATGTGAACGCCCTCAATGTGGACCATCCTTGTAATCACCCTTGGCTCTTATTTTTGAAAATTGATAGACATAAGTTGTCCTAGGTGTCTTTGCCATTGCAGTTTTCTTCCCAGTCCAGCTGCTTCTAAAATGATATGGCCCCAGACACCTTCAGCACTCATAATATTCTAAGTCACTTAGCTAAGAGGGAGGAAGTCAGCGCTTTTACCGTCCAGCTCAGGAGGACACAGCATCTCTGTGTGAGTCAGGGTAGAATTATTACTCATAAGTGCTTCTGTCTCTGTGTGGGAGAACTACTGTATTCATCCTGTTAATTAGCCTTGCCTAACGAGCATGTAAACAACAGATTTCTTAGTTAGGAAATAGCGATACACTGATTCGTTTTGATGCATGCATAGGATTCTTTGGGTTGAGCTCTTTTATTTCCTCAATTTCTCAATCTATTAAATAGGGGAAATACCCCTTCTTACAGAAAGGGCATTCTATACAAATATAAGATAAAATGTCTATAGGTCACTGAGTTTGGCTGAAAAGCAGTGTATTATAAATAGTTCGTTGCTGACTTTGCCTTTGTTGGACTGACAGATCTTTCCAGGAAGAGATGAGGAACACTTGGTTGTTGAATGGGTGAGGTCCAATGGAGTGCTCCATAATTATGTAGCAGTTTACATTTGTAAAGGCATGTTGGAGCAGCTACCTAGTGAATGATCCACACGCAAAGCAATTTGATATTAGCAACTCTATGGGATACAGGTAGCTGAGTAAGGCATGCAGAGGTTAAATGGTTTGCCAGAGGCCACCCAGCAAGTGAGTGGTTGAGCCAGATTTAGAACACAGTTCTAATTAGCTCCTGATTTCCAGTTTTGTACTGAGGCAAGCCACACTGCACCCACATGCTGATCTTATTCCCTTCACTTTGTCAGAGGAAGGTCCCCTTTATATTTTGACCTATCTGAATATATTTATTATATTTTGATTAATTTCAAAACTAAATGAGGCAAGCTAGTAAGAAGTACTCAATTATAGAAATTAAACTTGACATCAGACTGTTGTACTGTAGTGAATTTGAGGGCTATAGAGCTCAGGAAAAAGATGAAATTCCAAAGAGTAAGGTTGGAAAACAGAGCCTAAAAGAATGAAGACAGAGTATTTAGGAAGATAAGTAAGAAGGTCACGGTGTCTGCAGTCAAGTAGCTCAGAGTTTAGAGTAGGATCTAGAGAGACTGGCTGATCATTTTGGTACAATTTGGCAAACCCAGGGTGCTATGAGAGCCTGACCGACTAGGAAGGGCTCTTATGCTTTTGTCCCAATTTGGACAAAAGCATGGAGGAGTAAAACCACAAGGTGGGTGGGTGTTCATCAAGAACTTTAAACTGGAGAAGTAGATAGGTCATGAGGCGCTATCTCTTATGCAATGCGACAACAATGCATTTGTTCAACGCGTGCACGTGCGTGTGTGTGTGTGCCAAACACTATTCCATGTATTTGGGGTCCATTAGTGAACACAATGAACACAAATTCCTGGACTTGTAGAGCTTATATTTTAGTGGAGAGAGAGAAACACTAAATGTTAAATAAGTCAATTAAATGGTATGTTAGAAGATGGCAAATGCTTAAGGAAAAAGGGTACCTCAAGCCAGGTGATCAAGGTTAACATGAACAGTAGTAAGTCATGTTCATAGTATATAACCTTAATATTATATGATGAGAATGGTACTTTGCCTCCGTGGGCTTCCACTCAAAAACATATAGCCCTGGTTTAATAATGAGAAAAACATCAAACATGTCCAAAATGAGGGACATTCTATGAAATACCTGACTATTACTCCTCAAAACTGTCAAAGACATCAAAAACAGGTAAAGTCTGAGACATTGTCATAGCCAACACAAGGCCCAAGAAACATGACAACTAAATGTCATGTGGTATCCTGTATAGGATCCTGGAATAGATAGAGGACATTAGGGAAATATGAAGAATTCTGAAAAAAGTATAGACTTAAGTTAATAATAATGTAACAATATTGGTTCATTAATTGTGACAAATGCATCATACTAATGTGAGATGTTACATAGAGGAAACTGAGCATGGGGTATATAGGAACTGAGTGTATTATCTTTGTAATAATTTTATAGATATAAAACTGTTGGCCAGGAGTGGTGCCTCACGCCTGTAATCCTAGCACTTTGGGAGGCCAAGGTGGGCGGATCACCAGAGTTCAAGAGTTCAAGACCAGCCTGGCAACATGGTGAAACACCGTCTCTACTAAAAATACAAAAATTAGCCAGGTGTGGTGGCGGGCGCCTTTAATCCCCACTACTCAGGAGGTTGAGGCAGGAGAATTGCTTGAACGCCGTGGGGTAGAGGTTGCAGTGAGCTGAAATCGTGCCACTTCACTCTAGCCTGGGCGAAAGAGCAAAACTCTGTCTTGAAAAAAACAAACAAACAAACAAAAAACTGTTTTAAAATGAAAAGTTTATTTAAACAAAAGCAGAGTAAGGGAGATCAAGAGTCTAGGGCAGAGAACTGCATTATAATTTTAAAGAGGGTGGTCAGGGAGGGTCATATGAACAATTACCTAAGGAGAGAGTTGTCCATGTTGGGGTATCTGGGGGAACAGCAAATGCAAAGGCCCTGAGGTGAAAACTTGCCTGCAAGTTTAAGAGCATGAAAGTGCTCGTGGGGCCTCTTACCTTCTTTGGGCCTCAGTGGCTTCTTCTATGAAATATTAAGGTTGAAAACATAATCCCAAAGGCCAATTTCCTTGTCTAACAGTCTATGGCTTTAGACCATGTGGGTTAGAAGTATTCCACCAACCAGCATGGCCAACAATGGTGATATACATTTTTTTTTTTTTGAGACAGGGCATTGCTCTGTTGCCCAGGCTGGAGTGCAGTGGCGTGATCTCAGCTCACTGCAACCTCCGACTCTCTGGTTCAAATGATCCTCCTCCCACCTCAGCCTCCCGAGTAGCTGGGACTACAGGTGCACACCATCATGACTGGCTCATTTTTGTATTTTTAGCAGAGATGAGGTTTCACCATGTTGGCCAGGCTGGTCTCAGACTCTTGGTGGATCAAATGATCTGCCTGCCTCCCAGAGTGCTGGGATTACAGGCATGAGCCACTGCACCTGGCCTGTTATATACTTCTAACCATCCTGCAAATACCAAGCCAGAAGCATAAAAAATAATATATCTAGATAGTTTGATAAATCAAAAAAAAAAAGAGAAAGAAACAAATAATTTTTTGAAGGTTATTTGCACCTTATCATGAGTAAAGGCTAAATTTGAAACACTGGATGAGAAAAGGAATATCAGTAATCTTCAATTAACAACTTAATGCTCTGAACCTTGGTGCCTTCTTTATAAAATGGGAAACTTGTACTTTGTTTATGTTCATTTCAGTTTTTAGTAAGGAAAGAACAAAAAGTTTTAAGATTTATTATATTTATGTATATTTCTGTCTCTGGTATACAAGATGAAATTGAAAAATATCCCAAGTTTCAAAATTATAGAAGCACTAAAACCCTGTTACATAGTTGGAGAGACTGAAGGTTTAACTTTAGACTCAGAAAAAAAACCCTGTTTACAGCTAGAAATGTTTTATAACTAATGTATATCTCTAAAAATAAATCTGTGCCTTGCTTCATGAAGTACTAACATAATAAATATCAAAATATATAAAAGTAGACAAATTCATAATCATTATCACTTTGCAAGAGGTTCTATAGAGGTCCTATGAACTGCAAACCTCCTTGATACATCTAAAATAAAGGTCTGTATATATGAGTTTAATTTACATAGGTTAAGCAAAGTAGATTGGTGCTGTTGATATAAATGTAGTGGTTTAATGACCTAAGAGGTAAAAATGAATTTAACCATAAAAATTGTGAAGTTTTTACAAAGAAAGCACATCTATCTACCTTTGCGACAACATATATGTATTAGTCCGTTTTCACACTGCTGATAAAGATATACCCCAAGACTGGGCAATTTACAAAAGAAAGTGTTTTATTGGACTTACAATTCCACATGGCTGGAATCATGGTGGAAGGTGAAAGGCACGTGTCACATGGCAGCAGACGAGAAGAACTTGTGCAGGGAAACTCCTCTTTTTAAACTATCAGATCTCATGAGGCTTATTCACTATCACAATAACAGCACAGGAAAGACCTGCCCCCATGATTCGATTACCTCCCACTGGGTCCCTCCCACAACACGTGGGAATTCAAGATGAGGTTTAGGTGGGGACACAACCAAACCATGTCAATATATAATGGTGTTGCTAGTTGCCTAGTTTTGCCTACTTATAAGTAGTTAAGGATTAAAAAAGCCCTTGCCTAGTTGTTTTATTTGTTTTTTTTTTTTTTTTTTTTCCTGGTAAAAGGTATATGTGACAGTTGGGCACTTGAAATGTGACTAGTGTGACTGAGGAACTTTGACTTTACTAAATTTAAGTTTGAATGGTCATAATGGCTACTATCTACTGTACTGGACAGCATCATTGTCAAGGTCTGCTCTAATTTGGCCTGGTCTTGGTAATCTAGTGTTTGAAAGCATGGGTTACTGCTTATGTAGGATTCTTTCTGCCCAGGTAGAGATATAAGGTTTGGAACTTGAGTTCTGTAGACAGAAAAGGATGAACTCAAGCCTGCCATTCAGGCCATGACTTCACCTTAAGCTCTTAGACACCCTGCAGACTGGACCCATACTCTGAGGCCAATCCTGGAAGTCTTGGGGAATTTGGAGCCTGAAACCGTAAGAATGCCAGAGCAATTCTGAAGTCCAGAGTCATCATCAAGCATTATATAATCTAAGTCTAAGAAGCACAAGCACAGTCACATTTGGATTTAAAAAAAGGGCAGAACCTCCTTCTCTGCTTCCCTGTGGTACCTTTAAACCCAACAAATCATCAGTGCCCTCAAAGTTTGTGAAAGGACTCAAGCATTTATGACTTTTAGACTGATTATGATACAGGCCCAGTCACAGAATTCCTAGTCTCTTTTGCTTACTATTTTAGGTCAGCATATCAGAGATTTGCCAGGGCAGTCTTTTCACAAATGCTCTCAAAGCATTTTCTCTGTGTGAGTAAAAGCTATTGACTTTAATTCCTCTTATCAAGTGTTCCTCCCTGCTCCGTGTAAGTTTTTATCCAAAGCGGGTAGTGATATGTATTCCTGACAATGGCACTTCTGTGTAGGTGTTGTCTGCCTTTGTGCTTGAGTACCATAGAACGGGCATAGAGGTGGGAAAGCAATTCGGCAGACTTGTGTACTGTAGAATACAATGAACCATGTGCCAATGTTATCCTGTTTATTTTCTTCCAGGAAATCAAGGATTGGCGTGGCATTGCTTTGACAAGTACTTGCTGTTGTCTTCACAGAGGTCTCACTGAAGAATAATCTCAAAGGAACATTTGGTCTCCCTATACATCTGTTAATGCCCATTAGCCACTAGCAAATGCTTTTAATTACCAGGAAAACATCAACCACTTTGGGTTTGGCCTGCTCCAGGAAGCCCAATGAAGGTTTCTTCCAGTTGTTTCCATAGCGCTATTGCTGAAGCACCCCTCTTGGTTGGGTGAATGTTCATGAAGCCATTTCTGGAACCAGCTTAGGAGGCTGAGGCCTCCTGGAGCCTGTGACATGGAAGCTTTGGAAGTGGATGATATCAGCCCAGCCTTAGAAGTTACGGAGGAGTTCTTTAGTACTTTGGATAGTAATCTAGAAAAGGCTGTGCAGCAAGCAGAGGTTTATGGGATCCAGGAAGTCCCTGAACTGGTGGGGCATGAGGTACTCAGTAACATAACAGACAATGGTGCTATGAGAAATGTCACCTCCCTGGGCAAGGGGGGCATGATTTGGGACCACTGTAAGAGCAGGCTCTTAGAAACCAAAGCTCAAAATGTCTTCCCTGCCAAAGAACAGTTTATGGTCCAGAGAGGGACAACCCCAGATAATCTTTCCTGGATGGAACAAAAGGAAGCGTCAACCTTTAATTTCTTCAATATCTGTCAGCGTCGGAGGGACCGGCCTCGTTCTGTAAATGACTTACTGGATGAGACCTCAACTTTCAAGCCAGGGCATGCTCGATCACGATCAGATATTACCCAAGTGGACTGGAGGGTGGTCCTCAAAACCACACCTTTGCAGCAGCAGCAACAGCAGCAGCCATTGCTTCAAGGCCCGCACGTCACCAGGCCATCTTTTCTGTTGCCCTCACCAAATAAGATAGAAGATGCTCAAGGAAATACTGGTATGTTTTTAAATTTTATTTATTTCCTTTTTTTTTTTTTTCTTTTTGGGGCTGTGACTCAGATAAGCTTGTATGTTTTTATATCTGACTTCTACTGAATCATTGTTGGTTTTTCCTTTGTCTCTCTTAATCTGGCTCATGAGAATCTTATGCTCCAGCATCCACATCTGCTCTTGCATATTTAAGCTCTCTCTTCCATTTTCTTGTGTACTTTACAGACTTATTATCTTCCTAAGAGGTATTTAGTGAAAAGACAATTACGGTAAATTCTCCCTTTCTAATCTTGTATGTTAGAATCAGAATACTCTCATACTTAATGTATTAATAGTATTTTTCTGTGCACATTGTATGATACTGCCTGTTCTTATAGTAGATCGTACGTTGGGCTGAGCCTATGCTAGGAAGGATTTAAAGATGTGTGAAGACACAATCCCTGCCCTAAAGAACTTTTCATCTAGCTGAGGGGATCCAACACCAGCAAAGACTCAAGAAGGTACTCGGTAATGAGAGACAATAGATGGGCCATTGAAATTGTGGGAGGGGCTTTCATTTTACTCTGTCCATATAAGAGTGAATGGCAGTGACCGTAAAAGGACAGAAGAAGGAGAAGACACTGTGGGTTGGGCTTCTCAGGAAGGGCTTGGCTTGCAAGGGGACATGGAACTTGAACTACATCTGGAAGGACACTAAGATGCAGACATAGAGTCACAGGACATGACACTTGGTCAGGATTATGGTGTAAACAAAGGTGGGGAGAAGGGCATGCAGAAGAGAGCAAGCAGACCCTGGCAAGTACAGCAAAGGACCCCATAGCCAGCAGTGACAAGGAAATGGCTGGGGAGGGTGGTTAGGTCCTCCCTCATGGCGGAGGGTCTTGAATTTCCTTTCTCCTCATACTTTATACACATATGTGTGCACATGAATATGTACTCATGAACTTGCTCTTCTGTGAGACACAACAAACTCTCTCACCATTTTCCCCAGAATTTCCTTTGAGATAACCTCATTTATACAGGCTATCAATTTTTATTGCTAATGACTCTCAATCACCCTACTCATCCTTTAATGTAGATGGCTTCTACTCAATTAACTGGGAGACATTTTTGGTACTTCACTGCTATTTTAGTATTACTTCAGTTTCTATCATTGCATGGTATTCTATTGATGCATTCAACATTCTGATTATAAAAATTAGCTTATAAGTGTAACCCGAGGCAAGGATATAGTTTAATATGTCTGTTAAGCAAATGCAGTGTTCCTGAAATTCATCTTTTTCAAATCTTTTCCACTCTAATTCATGACTTGTAATTCCTTGTCTTCTCTCCTAGGCTCTCACCAGTCTTACATCTAGCCAAGGGTAGTGACCATGGGAGTAGGGAGTAAAAAGGAAAGGACATTCTATGTATTTTTTCTTCTTTTAAAATCTGTTTTTTTAGGGACAAGGTCTTGTTGTCTCCCAGGCTGGAATATGATGATGTAATTGTAGCTCATTGCAGCCTCACACTCTTGGCTCATGGGATCCTCCCACATCAGCCTCTCAAGTAGCTGGGACTACAGGCAGGCCTGGCTAATTTTTTCAGTTTTTTTTAGAGATGGGGTCTTGCTATGTTGCTATGGCTGGTCTTGAGTTCCTGTGCTCAAGCAATCCTTCCATTTCAGCCACCCAAGTAGCTGGGATTACAGGCATGAGCCACCATGCCTGGCTAAGAAAAGGATATTTTAAAGCACAGTACTTGATGACTGATTAGATATTAAGGGACATGGCTGGGCATGGTGGCTCATGCCTGTAATCCCAGCACTTTGGGAGGCTGAGGCAGGCGGATCATTTGAGGTCAGAGACCAGTCTGGACAACATGGCAAAACCCCGTCTCTACTAAAAACACAAAAATTAGCTGGGCTTGGTGGCACGTGCCTGTAGTCCTGGCTACTTGGGAGGCTGAGGCATGAAAATCGATTGAACCTGGGAGGCGGAGATTGCAGTGAGACCGTGCCACTGCATTCCAGCCTGGGTGACAGAGGGAGACTCTGTCTCAAAAAAAAAAAAAAGATATTAAAGGACATACAAGTTGCTGTAAGCCCAGTGCCTAGCAGAATCATAGCTTTGCTTTGAGCTCATGTACAAGCAGTTGCACCTTCTGATTAGTAAATAACCTCAGTAGCTTTTTGGTTTCTTGGCATTCATTTAGGTTTTTATTACAACCTCCTTAACCATTCTAAATCCCTGGTGTAGCACGAGTCAAGAGGGTGTCCTATTTCCAATTTTATTTTTCCTATCTTGTTTTGATTGTAAATATAGGAATTCAACCTTCCTTAGGCTCTCTAAAGACCTGAACTACTCCTTTGAGTGCTCAACAGACCATGATAATTATTTTTTAATTCTCATGTTTTAAAAAAGTTTGATATTAAATTATGTTGAAATATGAGAACTGAGTGGTAGTTTGAAAAGTCAGCTGTAACAAATGGCATTTGCAAGTATCGATATAATATATTCTGACCACCATTTATTTATTTATTTTTAAATTTTTTTCCAACAGGGTCTCACTTAGTTGCCCAGGTTGGAGTGCAGTGGTGTAAATCATAGCTCACTGCAGCCTCAGTCTCCCACGCTCATGCGATCCTTCCACCTCACCCTTCCAAATAGCTGGGACTACAGGCATGTACCACCATGCCTGGCTAATTTTTTATTGTTATTATTTTTGGTAGAGACGAGGTCTTGCTATGTTGCCCAGGCTGGTCTCAAACTCCTGGGCTCAAGCAATCCTCCCACCTAGGCCTCTCAAACTGTTGGGGTTACAGGCGTGAGCCACTGCTCCCAGCCACTGCCACCTTTTAGTCATCCAGGAGATAGCAAATGTGAGTAAATGGCATGCCAAGTTTTTGACACCTTTTCTGTCGGCATTCTCTGGAGAGCAGGCAAGATAAATCATATTCCTATTGCCCATCAGTTGAAGGGCAGGGGCAAGCAGTGGCCACCCATTCTCAGGCTGGAGTTCTAGATTGCATGGCTGATCACCTATTCTGAGGCCGGTATTCTCATAAGCATTCGTGGAGGGGTGTGCCAATATCCAGGTGCCAACTAGTCAAAATCAGCCAAGATCTCTGAGTAAAATTTATTTTAAAACCTTTGAAGTTAGTAATCCAAACTGAAGAAAGACTCGTTGTTTCTCCTGAGGAATATGCCAAAAGCAGAGGGAGGCAGTGTAGTACCTCGGCTAGAGCTGGAGATGAGGACCCAGGTGATCTGGGGTCAGGCAAGACCTCTTCCTTGAGCTGCAGACTCGCATCTCCAACTGCCTGGTGAGCATTTTTGTTGGAATGTACCAAAGGCACCGCAAATTCAAAGTGTCTCAAATGACCCATAATCCTCCCTTCTCCCATTCCTGCTGTTCTAAGTTAACAAGGGTTAATGAGAGGCTGGGGGCTCCTCAGAAGAAATAAAATTTCCTCAGTGGATTTCTTTCGATGAGGTCAACAGGTTTTGTGTCTAGTCCTGTCATTCTCTTACTTGCTGGTGTTATTACTGCATGGTTATGTTTTCTCCAGTTAATGTTCATTTTTTTACCTGGCTCTTTTTCTGAACTCACCTTGAATAGCTTAAAGCCTTATTGGAAGTGCTTCTTCCCTCGTCTGCTCCTTCCTCCTACCATCCTCCATCTCTTTCCTTCCTCCTGTAATAAGTCCAAGGGTCTTCTTCATCAGGTAGGGCCTCTGCGTCTTCTGTCTCAATTGGTGATGAATAACCAGGCTCTTGAGCCTTTCTGAGGATAAGTGCTGCTTTGGGTGCATAAAGCAAATTGGGCTCCGGTATAATGAGGGCTGTGGGTAGCTAGGGTGTAGCAGCTATTTTGCTAATAGGGAAGCCTGGTCTGAAGGAGGCCTTCTGGTCAAACAAAGTAGCATATTTGTTAGAAACACTGACTCTAAACCTAGACTGCCAGGGTTTCCAACTTTGCTCTAGTACTTACTAGTTGTGTAATATAAGGCAGGTTTCTTAATCACTCTGTACCCCCATTGTAATTTTTTTTTTTTTTTTTTTGGACATAAAGTATCAGGTAATGGTAGTACTGACCTCAATTTCTTGTGAGCATTAAATGGGTTAAAACATCTAAAGTGCTTCTTAGAACCATGTTCAGTACACTTGAACACTTAATAAAAGTTTTAAACATTTAATGATATAATTGTTATTATTATGAATTGAATTTGAAACCCATCAGTGAGAATCAAAGTGACACTAACAAGCATTTCAAGTTTTTTTTTGTTATAAAATGGGCCTCATAATAAATATTTCTTGAAATGAATTGGCCTTCCTGTGGTACACTTTCTCATAGTTATTAACTGGTTTGTTAATGGGAAATAGACCATTCTTTCCCTCTCTCATACTGATTTGTGATCAGCTATTTAATTGTCATTCACACCAGAGTTTATAGTCACTGATGGAAGCGATTGTTTCTTACCCATTTGTTTTTCTTTTCTTTTTAAGTTGCTTTTCACCTGAGAATTTTACCCATTGTTTTATCTTCAGTATCTAACTTAGTGCTTTGAACATGTGCTCAAAAATATGTGCTCAAACATTTTTAAAATGTAAAATGAATGAATTCTGGCAAGAACTAAGCTGATAAATTAAAGATATTAACTTCTTTAGCTGGTTTGTGTCTTTCTAGAAAAAATGACTCCACCCTCTTTTCTGACATCCTCCCTTTCTCCACCTTCACATCACCATTTAGCATTTGCACATCCTCTCTGTGAAGCTCTGTAGCAGCAGTAAATACTGAAAAATGAACATAGACTTTTGTCTCAAAAGCTGCCCTGATAAGAGAAAATCAAACACTTTTGATTTTCTCTCCCTGACTGTGTTCACTTTCCCCTCCCTGACTGTGTGTGGCTTATAAAGTGCCCCTAACGTTGGAAGAATGTTACTCTGGTCTTGGAGAGCTATTTAGATACCATTTCAGACTCCTGAGTTGCATAGGCACAATTAAGATTTCCCTTCTTACAGGAATCTGACTGTTTGATGAGCACAAAGCCTGGTGAGATCACTGTGGTTTGCCCTTTAGTCTGTCCGAAGTTGGCAATCATTTGAGATAATTTTATAACGTTTTCAACTTTTCTCTGTTCCTTGATTGTGTTTCTTTATAGAAGATTATTGCTTTGGATTTGGAGGCCACTGCTTTCCTAGAATGGGGAAGGGATATATGAGAGAAGAATACATGAACCAGATTAACAGTTTGTTTATTACTATCAAAGCCAACATCTGAACACCTAGTGTGTTTATTCTCAGGGTGAGTGAGAGAGCCCAGGTGGAAAGAGAGGGAAAAATAATAATAATAATGGCAGTGGCAGCTAACACTTTGTGCACTGATAATTTTAACTGCTTTATAGGTAGCAGCTTATCCTGTGACATGGGTTTTTCATTGGTCCCGTTTTAAGGATGATGAAACTGAGGCACAGGGAGCATAAGTAACTTGTTCAAATTCCCACAGTGAGGGAGGAGTGGAGCCTCAATTTGAATCTAGGCAGTCTTCCTCCGAGTCCAGGCTCTTAACCACTAAGCTGGGGCTGTGCCCTTACTTTGGAAGCTAGTGGTCCTCAGTCTCCTCAGCCCTCCACTTTGAAAGCCTCATTGGCAGTAAATCTCTATGGGGGTAGTTGGTGGGGATCAGTACGATAATGTTCACTGAACTAAAATTAACCAATATAGGTATAGTTGAAATTATTTAACACAGAAAGATTTATGTGTGCCTTGTAACTCTATCACGGGTTCAGAAAAACTGAGGCATGCCAAAGCAATCCAGCTAAGCAAGGATTGTTTCCTGCATTTAACTTATTCACTGAAATACTCGGACACAGAGCCGGTCACAGTTTCTTAGGAGACCAATGAATCTGCAAAAGGAAGATGGTCACTTTGCCTTTCATACTCTTTAATGTTAGCATGCCAACAGCTGAAGTGAACCGACCCTGATGGGTTTGTAAGCATGGAAGGGAGAGCTTTGGGGTTTTGCCCCATTAAAAAAAATTATTATGCTTTAAGTTCTGTGATACACGTGCAGAACGTGCCAGTTTGTTACATAGGTATACACGTGTTTGGCCCATTTTTTAACTGTCTTACTTGGGAGATTGCCTTGCCTCATGGAGAGACAGACCTAGCTCTGTCTTCTTAAGAAGGAATGTTGGCTGTGCTAGTGGATGAAGGTTGCCACCAGTTGATGGGATGTGGCTTTTTTCCTATCTAAATAGTTAACACCATTTCCATCATCTGAGGATTGAATAGTTTTGTCTCAGGGTTAAATCATGAAGTGATGATGGGAAGAAATAGATCTAAGGCAAAGTGACAGCAGAGGCAGTTATCTCTGAAGAACCTCAAGGTAGGTGGTGGACACCAAAGCTTTCTCAGGATCAGTGCCTCTCCTTACTGCCATCCCAGCATCTGCTATGCACTTGGTAGCTATAGCAGGGTGTGACTGGGAACTAGCCCTGAGAGTGGGCCCTGATCCTACTATCAGAATGGCTGATTTCTTACAAGTCAACTCCAGAAAATGAAAAAAAAAAAAGAATGGCTGATTTCTAGTCTTAGCACTGCTCTTAGTTGTATAAAGACATGCTCTTCACTACTGTCTGTACTAAACCCTTTTCCCTCTGCATCACTGTCATCTGTTCTTGTTCATTGAGTAATGACACAATCATAAGCACCAAGGACTTTCCCGTAGGATAAAGAAGACAAGGTCTTAACATCTCAGAATTACAATCTAAACATAAATGTGTCATAAGGTAAGAACATAAAAATTCATGTGAACATATATATGAAATACAGGTTATACACACGCACACTTATAACAAAGTATAGATACATAGGCTATATGGAAAGAATCCTCAACTAGGACCCGAAAGGTTATCCAAACTCTACTCCTGATTGACCATGTAAGTTTGGAAAAACCACTTTATTGTCTATTGCGTTTGGTTTACGAACCTACTGAGGCAGGTTAAATTATCTCTATTTTCCTTCCCAACTCCAAAATTATATCATTCTAGGATGTATTTGAATTGACCCTGACTCATGGTTGTGTGGAAGCTAATTACTGTAGTCAGATAATAAAAAATTGTAATGAAAACGTAGGTATGGTTGAAATTATTTAACACAGAAAGATTTGTGTGTCTTGTAACTCTACCTCTGGGTGAACCGCTGTTGCAATTTTTAAAATAAAAAAATTTTAAAGAAATCCTTTGCATTAGCTACAGAGCTCTGAAACTCAACAAACTGCCAGAATCTAACTTACTTTTCCATTCCTGACTGTGTTCACATTTTCATCTGCTTGGCAAGGGCAGTGGTCAACTGGGCTTTTGTTTCCGTCAGTTTCACTCTCTGGTGACCTGGTACCATTCCTATGCCTGTATTTTCTTGTTCTAAGTACTTCAGGAGAAGGTCTCAAGCAGAGATTTTCTTTAGGGCTAGAAAAACCATGGCAGTATAGTTTCTTTATCCCAGGTTTTGTGTTACTCTGTTTCGGTTCCCTTTTTCCCCATCTTTCACTTTTAAAAAAAAAGCCAAATTTGGGACTTATACTAAAATGACTGCTTTTTCAATTATGATGTTTCTCAAAAGCCTTGGAGCCAGTAGAGGTGGGAATATTCCTGCAGGCTAAGAACAAGTGAGGTCACCAGGACATGGTCTCTTGCTGAATTTATGATTCACCCTTCAGCAAGATTAGTCAGTACAAAGAAGTTGCTAAAATAGGTCACAGAAAATTGATTTTATATGGTCGTATAGTTTCCATTGGTTACATTATTGAATGTTGGCCTGTGGCAGCTATTTGGAAACCCAATATGCCTCATTGACAGCCCACATTCTGATTCATAACACTTCTGTATGGGAACCTTTAAATCAAAATGTCTGATATTTTTTCCTGGTTGTCCTATTAATTTTTTTTTCTTTTTGGCTAAGGAAAACTATGGTTACTAATTTTATAAACTGCTAAAGTTTTCTTTCTAAAACACAAATCTTTTCATGTCACTTTGTTCTCAAAAGTGAACCATAGTTCCCCATTTCTTACAAAATCAAGTGTAAACTTTATAAAGCATCCAGGTATCTTCCCAACCTTATCACCCACACCTTCTTGCTTTTGAACCTTTTTGCCATTTTTGAAAGTGCCATGTGCTTTCAAGCTCCTGGGCTTTTGCTGTCTCTTCATCCCAGAATACTTTCCCTGCCCTTTTCACTTTCCAAAAATCCTCCATTATTTTTCAAGGGCCAATTCAAATCCCACATCCTCCCTGGGACCTTTCCAGATTTTTCTCAATTAAAATTCTTTTTTTTTTTTTTTCCCTTTCACTTTATGTTCCCATGGCACATTTTACTCTGCTGTGCACGACAGATAATTGCTTGTCCATCCATCTCCCACACCAGATTGGAAGTCCTTTGAAGATACCAACTGTATTGTAGAAAACTGTACTGTACCAAGCATGAACACATGGAAGGTTGAATTCTGTGTATTGGTGCTTAAAAATCAGGACAGAATAGTGATGTTTTGTTTTTTATTCAGAATGGAAGGGGCTACTCTTTCCTTTCTCCTTAGTTACAGCTTGATTCAAGTTGAATGAAGTTTGTTATTATTAATACTGTCAGTAAGAGCTATCACTTAATGAGCGATAATTTTATGCCCAGCTCTGTGCTAAGAAGTGTTCATTCATTATCTTAGTTAATACAACAGTTTAACATAATAGATGATATTATCCTGATTCTACAAATGAGGAAACTGAGGCTTAGAGAAGATGACCTCATCCAAGCCTATGCAGCTAGTATGTGGCAGGGCTAGGATTCTAAGCCAAGCCTAACTGCAAGACTGCACATAACCACTGTGTTAAACCGCTTCTCCAGCCTGAGGAAGGCTAGGACTCATTCCCTCCACCACAAATAAAACACAGTGTGATCTAGATTTAAAGTCTGGAGGTTGGAGTTCCACTCTCAACTTGCCCACTTTGTGGTATAACCTTGGCCAAGTCATTTTGCTTCCTGGAACCTCTTCCCAAATGTGTTCAGTCAGTCAGAATGCTTTCAGAAGCAAGTAACAAAATACTCAACCAAAAGTGGCACAAATAGTAAGGCCAAAATATCACTGTAATTTTTCTTTTATCTGACAGATAACTATTGAGCACTTAGTGAATGTCGAGGACTTATGCAATAAACACTTCACAGGATACCCAGGGGTAGGTGGTCTTCGGGTCATCCAGGACCTACAGGCTTTCCATCTTTTTGCTTTGTTTTCCTTGGTATATTGGTGATTTCTCTTCTCTCCCATCATTGGTACAAAGTGGCTACAGCTGCCCCAAGGATCATTTTTAAAAACATTTTCCTAACTTCCCAAATGTGTTAGGATCATTTTCTTAAATACCAACAGTAAAAACCAGGAAGAGAGAGAGCAGGGCATCTCTTCTGGGTCTTTTTTCCAGAGGCTCCCAATAGCACCCGCTCCTTGGCCAGAACTGGGTCACATGTCCACCCCTAAGGCAATCTCTGGCAAAGGAAAATAGGATTACTGTGATTGGATTAAACAAATTATTATTCTTTTTACAGGGCAGGGGAGAGGCCATCTTTCCTGAGCATATTGCCCCCATACCTGAACAAAATTAGGGTTCTGTTAATGAAGGCAGCTGATAGGTTTTGCCTTACATGTGGATGTGCTAGTGGGATTTCTAGGATCTCTTCCAGCTCTAAGTCTCTATAATTCTGTAGGCTGCATCAAGAGATTGTAATGGAATGCCATTTATGCCTAAAATCCAGCAGCCTAAGTATGGGAGGGTCTTTTATATTTAATTCCTATAGATTAGATATATGGAGCCAAAAGCTCACCATGGCAAAGAATAAGCATGGTTTGAAAGGTGATGTTTGGAATTGTTTCCTGGGTCCAAAAACTCAACAGAGGCTAAGGCTTGCCCTCATCACAGAAGACAGAAAAACTCTGCTTTTAAAAAGTTGGATCTGTGATCTCCTAGTCAGGTTCACACTTGAGAAAAATTGGCCAGGAATGTATTGACTTATGCTCTATCACTGTTGCCCATAGCAAAGAACTGGATGGAAGAGATCCCTAAACTGGTATATCTAGTTAATGTTAATATGTAGCCAGATATGTTACAGGTCTGTTTCCACTAGAGCTGACGTAGGTAATCTTTTTCCTAGGTTTATGAAGGGAAAATGAATGGAATATCCTCTTTTTACCCAAAAAGAAAGTCTCCAAAGTAGCCATAGAAAAGACTAGTTCATTTCTACCAGAACAAATTTGTTAATAAAAATATCTGTGGAATACCATCTGTGTACTCCACTGGCCAACACTGTACGAGGGCCTGTGGAGCATATTAAATATGTGCAAGACACAGTCCAGCTTTGATTCCTGTAGTATCACTCTCTTCATGTTCTTTGCTATGGACATGTGTGGCAGTGTCATGATTAGTGTGCCCTGATGTGCCTGTAATGAGGAGAATAAAGACCTAAAATTAGTTCATTTTTTCCGTTTGTTTCTGGCTTGAACATAGTCGAGTACTATAATATGAAACAAATTGACTTGGAAAACTGTATTTTATTAACCAGGAATGCAAAGAAAAGAGTGATGATTGTGACTCAGAATGCCAGAGGAGTCTTCATTGAGGAAAGGCTATTTCAGCTGAGCTTTGAGGATTGAGCACAAAGTCAAGGTGGAAAGAACACAGCGTATGTATGAGATGGTCAGGAGGCTAACCTAGAACAGGGGTACATTTTGGAGTAGTGAGCTGAGACTTTGGAGGACCTTCAAAGCCATATGAATAGACTTACTGTGATATATTTGGCAAGAAGCAACCACACATGTCTTGAGACTCAAGATTAAAAGGGTATTTAATAAGAAATATGGAAGTTGGTGGGGTGAAAGTGGTGATAGGGTAGCAGGGACCCTCCTTTTCAGTGGCTTTATGTGTCCATGTAAAGGGACGTCAGCTGGAATAGCACTCTTGGCCTCCGTCCATCCCTTTGCACACTCCACCCATGAGAAGGAGGAGTGACTTATTGGCAAGTTTAGGAGAGGAACCAGGTAATTCAGCTGCTGTCCTAAGAGCACTAATTCTGGTCCGCTCCCCTAGATCTGCTCCTCCATGCCATCAGCCCTTCATGGGCAGTTTCCCAGGAGGGGAGGCCTCTGGCTATCCAGTGATGCTTGTGACTCAGAGGTAAGTCTCTGAAATCCTGGGGTTCAATTTGCTGCTACGCAACTAAGTTGCATCCTCCAACTGTCTGATGTTTTGATCCCCATGTATCTGACCACCCTCTGTCTATCTCAATTGGTTCAAAAGTTGGGTGAGGAAAAGGAAGGCTCTTCAGTGGGTCTCCTCAGGCCCCAACAGTGCATGGAATGATTGGTAGGTGGAAAGAACTAAGGGATGGAAACCAATCAGAAGGTCTGCCAGGCGTCATGATGTGTGATGAGGACTCAGATTAGTGTTGAGGACTCAGATTAGTGTGATAGTGGCAATAAAGAGAAAGTGGGACTTGTGAAAAGGAAAAGAAAGGCTGTAATTGGGGATAGATGGAGGATAATGGATGAAGGAAAGGGAAAATCTAAGTGAAGGCCCACCATCTGGAATGCTCTTTACCCCTTCCTGCCGTCTCTGAATATCAATTCTATCCTGTCTTCAAAGTCTACCTCAGATACCGCCTCCTTCTCAAGACTTTTAAGAACTTCCCAGGCAAAAGCCCTCTCTTTATTCTCTTGCATGTTAGAAGGCTCTGAGTACTTTATGCTGCATATTGCAGATACTTTGGGGCCCATCTTTTCTCCACTATGGGCTATAAACTCTGTTGACACGATCTGTGTCTGATTGGTTTCGTATCTCCACAGATTGTAGGAAAGTCCTTTGCTGATACAGTCAACAATATTTATGGAGCTAGCCTCTGGTATTCAGGAAGGAGAGAGATATCAAGGTTCCTGTTCTCAGGAGGAGAGAGTTCTTTGAAGGAAATAAAGCAAGAGGTGTGATGGAGAACGATTGAGGGGCTCTTTAACCTGAGTGTTTAAGGGATGGCTTCACTGAGGACAGCACTTTTGAGGTGAAAAATTGAGAGAGGCAAATAAGGTATTGGAGCTTGGGAGAGAAGCCCCAGACAGAGAACATGGCAACTCAGAGGCCTCGGAGCTAGAATGTGCTTGGCTTGTTCAAGGAACATAAGAGAGGATTGTGGCTGGAGCGAGACAAGGGTTATAAGATGATATGAGATGAGGCCAGAGCAATAGCCAGAGGCCAGGTCATGTGGACCAGGAAGAAGAGGCGTTGTAAGCACATGGAATCTGAAGGAAGAAGATGGGTTCAGCCATAAGGGGGTAGGTCAAGCAAATAATTTTTTAATAGACACAGTAAACCTTAGGATATTGGAAGATGGAGAAAAGGAGGTTAGTAGAGAGAGAATTGCAACATATTATAGAGGAATGGATTCTAGAGAAGTAGGAAGGAATTTGTTAACAGAGTAGAGGTGGAAGGGTCTGCTATAGCAAGGAAGCAAAATGTTTCTTCTTTTGATACTAAAAGGCTGAAACAGAAAACATCTGTTGAACACTTACATAGTGTCAGGCATTGTCCTAAGAGCTACTTATTTCTTCCTCACAACAGTACGGTGAGGTACATACTACTATGATAGCCCCACTTTAAAGATGAGGAAACTGAGACTCAGGTTAAATAATTTGTCAGTGGTCACGTAGGCAGTAAGGGCAGAATTGGGAGTTGAACCTAGGCTGGTTGCTCCAGCAACTGTGGCCTTAACCACTGGGTTCTGTGGCACTTCTACAGGACATGGGTTAGTATGACGTTGAAGTGAAGCCAAGCATCTTATATATACAAGAGCTCCCTACAGTGCACAGAGAAAGAGACAGTGGAATTAGGTGTTTGAGGAAAGTGAAGATGGTATGGAAATACTGTTCTGGGGATTGTGTTTCGGACCCACTGAAGTGAATAAAAGAATAGATTATCAGGATTAAATATATGATAGAAGGTGAGCAATATGAATTTGTATTTGCTGGGGTTAGCATTTCTATCTCTTGTTCAAGAAAGCTAGACTTAAATAGAGAATATAGATGATGGTGTGATCCAGAATTGGTGATTAAATCGGAGAAGTAAGAGAAAATGAGTTTTAACTACTGACCACAGGATCTTGAGAAGCTAGGAGTCCAGTGAAACAGGGAGGAGGTTGTAAGGGGTAAGGTGGAAGAGTTTTGTGATTGAAGGCCCTCATGAAGATGGAGTGGAAGGCAGGTGAGGTGGACTGAGAAAAATGCCTGTGTAAAGAATGAAGGAGGACCAGGTTGGAATTGATAAGAACTTTATTATGAAGAGTTCTAAAAGGTCTAGGATATTACTGTTGTGGAAGACAGAATTTGTCTCTAGAGTCAAAGAGGGTAAGGAACTGTGTTGTCAGGATGCTAAAACCAGAGGGCAAATGCATAACTCATATTATTACCTACCACAGCAACACCCCAGTGTTCTTTCCCGCTGAGTCCGCATGTGTCTCAGCATCTTTCTCAGTGCAGAGTTCCAGGAAGTCAATAGCAGTCAATGAAAATTGATTTTTGTCTTTGCTTTAGACAGTGCCACAAGGGGTTGTTACTCGAGACCAAGGGTGGGTGGAGCTGACAGTGGGGCAGTGTATAACAGATAAAGTTTAGTAGTCCCCCTGGAATTAGAGTCGGTGGCTAGAGTGGAATCTTGAAACCTAGAGGTTGTAACTAACCTTGGAGAAGTGTGCAGCCTTAGAGGAGGGAGTAGGGCTGGTAGGTGGTTGAATGGTTCTCAGGAAGTCTAACCACATTCTCTCATGCTCTAGGCTGTCAGTGCAGTGCTGGCAGCACCTGGTTCAGAGCCATTAGGTGAGGTTGAACCAAGTAGCATGCTGTCTGGAAAGCTGGAAATGGGGCCTAAAAGACAAGAGAAAGTAGCAGTTGAATACAGATTATTTGTATTGGCCATAAGTGAAGACAAGCCAAATCAAAGGAATATCTTTGTTCTGAAGTGATACTTCTTTTCTTTTATCTTGAGCTAATCAATTATATTGATGGAGGGCGAGTGTAGTGGCTCACACCTGTAATTCCAGCACTTTGGAAGGCCAAGGCAATAGGATTGCTTGAGCCCAGGAGTTTGAGACCAGTCTGGGCAACATAGCGAGGACCTGTCTCTACAAAAAAAAAAAAAAATCAGCTGGGCATGGTTGGCACATGCCTGTAGTCCCAGCTACTCAGGAGGCTGAGGTGGAAGGATCCCTTGAGCCTGGGAGGTTGATGCTGCCGTGAGCCATGATCATGCCACTGCACTTCAGCTTGGTCAACAGAGCAAGACCCTGTCTGAAAAAAAAAAACAAAAAAATTTGTAATGATGGAGAAGTCTATATTCAAGTAATTTACCACAATCAAATTGTAAGGACCTTAAGAACTTCTGTACCTTCATGTCTGCAACAAAGCTTAGTGCCCTGCTTTGCACGTAGTTGGTGCTCCATAAATGTGGGTCAAATTGCTTTGCTTCCTTGTCTTTGAGCCTATATAACAGTTGTAAACCCTGTTTCCTGACTTCCAGATAATATCATTTATCCTTTCAGCTTACTATAGCCTGGATAGCCTGTAGAGAAACTGAAAAGAAAGATGATCCAGTGAAAGAAATGTCATAGATCTGCTAAACTTTGACAGAGAAGCAGTCCGGGTGAGCCTGTCTAGGACAGAGTGTTATACTGCAGTCTTACGAGTACTCCATCCACTTTCTGCTCTGGCTTCTTTTCACATTTATTAATCTTATTATAATAAGTGTTTCATTTAAATTTTCCTAGATAATTTTGATATGGAATGTTGGCACCACATGGCTTTTGAGTTCTTTGAAAACATTAAAATGTTGCACTTTGTCTTTCATTCCAACTATTGCCTGATCTTCAGAATCCTATTCCTGTGGGTTCATTCATTATTCTGACCCAGGCAGCCCAGACTGAAAGGTAAAGTGGGTTACCTAAACATTTCATTTATTGTGATCTGGAACATGGTATTTTTTTTTTTTTTTTTTGAGACGGAGTCTCGCTCTGTTGCCCAGGCTGGAGTGCAGTGGCCCAATCTCGGCTCACTGCAAGCTCCACCTCCCAGGTTCACACCATTCTCCTGCCTCAGCTTCCCGAGTAGCTGGGACTACAGGTGCCTGCCACCACATCCGGCTAATTTTTTTGGTATTTTTAGTAGAGACGGGGTTTCACTGTGTTAGCCAGGATGGTCTCGATCTCCTGACCTTGTGATCCGCCCACCTCAGCCTCCCAAAGTGGTGGGATTACAGGCATGAGCCACACCGCACCCGGCCAGAACATGGTATTTTTTCAAAAGGCAAAATTTTATAAAGTAACCAAAATGAAAGCACATTAATAGTCAATAATTATATATGCTAACATATGTGAGCATACCTAATTACTTTATCTGAATATATTTATTAAAATGTCTAAAGGGTTCATAGTAAACAGTATACAGTCTGGGCAGGAGAATTTTGTGGGTGCTAGGGTGCAGAAGTGGAAATTTTTTTCCTTTTACATTTCTTACTGATTTGGGGAATAATTTTTATTATAAAATTTAATAAGTATTTGATGAGCATGAAATAGTATTTGAAATATAAGGCAAAAATGACTCTGAGTCGTCATAAGGGTATAGACATAGAGCCATGAGGGTTCAGAGCAGGACAGTTGTTTTCAACTTGAAGGGATGAAGAAAGCCTTCAGGAATGGATGAGATTTTATCCCAGCCCTCAAGTATGAGGAGAACTTGGACAAGCAGAGACGAAGGAAGATCTAGGTGGGGGACTGTGGAGAAAAATGCATGAAGGTCAGGAGGGGGTGAGCCATGGACATGGTGATTTGGTCAGCTGATGGAAAGATGGTGGAGTTAAGAGTGGCAGCACTGTGTGAGGGGTTCCTGAGGAAATTTATGATGGAAGGGTCAGGCTAATATACTCTGAACCCCCTAATTATCTTAACATCCGTAGAAGTGGGACAACCACCTGTGACATATTCTTACAAAAACAAAACAGAAACAAAACCAAAAAGCCACCAAGAACCAAAACACAAAAAACCTCACTGAACCTTGAGGTCCAAGTAGCAGTTGACAGAAAACATGGGAAACAGGAACATTGAAGTAATTCTGTGAAGATACACTCAGCCAAATCCAGAATGTGGGAAATTCTACAGGATAAATGAACCAGCTTCTTCAAGAAATACATGGCATGAAAAAAAGGAGGAAGAGAGAACTGTTATAGATTTAAAAAGACTTAAAAGACATGTCAACAAAATCAACATATGAACTCATTCAAACAAACTATGTATATTAAAGAAATGTCCCCAGGCGCAGTGGCTCATGCCTGTTACCCCAGCACTTTGGAAGGCCGAGGTGGGTGGGTCACCTGAGGTCAGGAGTTCGAGAACAGCCTGACCAACATGGTGAAACTCTGTCTCTACTAAAAATACAAAAACCAGCCGGGTGTGGTGGCACACGCCTGTAATCCCAGCTACTCGGGAGGCTGAGACAGGAGAATTGCTTGAACCTGGGAGGTGGAGGTTGCAGTGAGCCGAGATCACTCAAGCCTGGGCGACAGAGCAAGACTCTGTCTCAAAAAAAAAAGAAATATTTGAGACAACCTGGGAAAATTAGACATAGACTGGGTATTAGATAAGGAATTATTAATTTTGTTGGGTGTGAAAAAAATATCGTATATATTTTAAAGATCTTATCTGTTAGACTAGAAATATACCCTGAAGTATTTACAGGTGAAATAAAACAAATGTCTGTGATTTGCTTTCAAACATACCAGCAAGAAAAACAAATAAAAAACAAGAGTTGGAGAGGAGTAAGAGGGATGAAAGAAGAATGGCAGAAACTTGCAATTTTTAAAACTGAACAATGAGTACCTGGCATTCATCTTACTCTTCTACATGCTTTTCAAGTGTGTTTGAAACTTTCTATAATGAAATGTTGAAGACCAAGCTAAGGAGTATGGACTTTACTGTTTGGCACCCAGAAACCTGTGAAGAGTGTTAGCCTGAGGAGGGACGTGAGAGGGACTGTGAGATACCCAGAGAGTTTAGCCTGGCAACAGTGGGTGAAGTGGCCAGGAAGGAGGAGGAGGAAACCTTGATGAAGGTGGCCATGAGGATGGAAACTTTTTTGAGAACAGATAGAGGAAATAGTGGCAAAAGAGGAACTCTTTGGTGTGTTGGCAGTAGAGAAGTGAATCAGGTGCATGACAGGGAAAATTCCCTTCTTCCTCTTCAGTAAGTAGCATTTATTGTCCTGAAACCACTGCACTGGATACTGTAAAGACGAGGAGGAGAAGGAAAAGGGGATCTTCACTGAGGAGGAACAGAACCAAGTCTTTGTATTAGCCACAGTAGAAAGCAATGGAGAAATAGTTCTGGTTTTTTTTTTTTTCTTTTTCATGGGGAATTTGTCTTGTGGTTTCAGTATGAAATTCATGGGTACAGTGATTTGTTTTGCTCACCTTTCTCTGTTTTCTTTGGGGAAATGGTGATACTCTGTCCATGATCCTATCTGGATCATTTGTGATATTAGATAATTTACTCATTTGCAAAATAAATTATATTACAGTTGACTCTTGAATAACTTGGGTTAGGTGTGCTAATCCCCCATGCCACAAAAAATCCATGTTTAGGCCGGGCGTGGTGGCTCAGGCCTGTAATCCCAGCACTTTGGGAGGCCGAGGCGGGCGGATCACAAGGTCAGGAGATTGAGACCATCCTGGTTAACATGGCGAAACCCCGTCTGTACTAAAAATACAAAAAATTAGCTGGGCGTGGTGGCTGGTGCCTGTAGTCCCAGCTACTTGGGAGGCTGAGGCAGGAGAATGGCATGAACTCGGGAGGCGGAGCTGGCAGTAAGCCGAGATCATGCCACTGCACTCCAGCCTGGGCGACAGAGCGAGACTCCGTCTTAAAAAAAAAAAAAATCCATGTTTAATATTTGACTCCCCCAAAACTTTATTAATAGCCTACTGTTGACCAGAAACCTTACTGATAACATGAACAGTCAATTAACACATATTTTGTATGTTATATGTATTATATACTGTATTCTTACAATAGAGTAAGGCAGAGAAAAGAAAATGTTATTAAGAAAATCAGGCCGGGCGCGGTGGCTCATGCCCGTAATCCCAGCACTTTGGGAGGCCAAGGCAAGCAGATCACGAGGTCAGGAGTTTTGACACCAGCCTGGCCAACATGGTGAAACCCCGTCTCTACTAAAAATACAAAAATAAGCCGGGCATGGTGGCAGGCACCTCTAATCCCAGCTACTCAGGAGGCTGAGGCAGGAGAATTGCCTGAACCTGGGAGGCGGAGGTTGCAGTGAGCCAAGATCGTGCCATTACACTTCAGCCTGTGGGACAAGAGCAAGACTTCGTCTCAAAAAAAAAAAAAAGAAAATCAATGCTGGGCACAGTGGCTCACACCTATGATCCCAGCACTTTGGCAGGCCAAGGTGAGAGGGTTGCTTGAAGCCAGGAGTTTGAGACCAGCCTGGGCAACATAGCAAGACTCTGTCTCTATAAAAAATTAAAAAATGAACCAGGTGTGGTAGTGCATACCTGTAGTCCCAGCCACTCTGGAGACTGATCTTGGAGGATTGCTTGAGCTCAAGAGTTCAAAGCTGCAGTGAGCTATGTTTGTACCACTGCTGTCCAGCCTGGGTGACAGAGTGAGACCCCGTCTTGAGAAAGAAAGAAAAGGAAGGAGGGAGCGGGGGAGGGGGGGAGCGAGGGGGGGAGTGAGGGAGGGAGGGAGGGAGGAACGAAGGAAGGAAGGAAGGAAATAAATAAATCACAAACAGGCTGACAGGTGCACCATGGTGGCCATAGCCATCTCCATAAAATAAGTAAATAATCAGAAGGATGAGAAAATATATTTACTATTCATTAAGTGGAAGTAGGTTATAAAAGTCTTCATTTTCTTCATCTTCATGCTCAATAGGCTGAGGAGGAAGAGAAGGGGCTGGTCTTCCTATCTCAGGCGTGGCAGAGGTAGAAGAAAATCCAGGTATAAGTGGACCTGCACTGTTCAAACCCATGCTTTTCAAGAGTCAACTGTATTCATCTGTGATGATATTCATTTATGAAGTCAAACACTTTCACTTCATTATTATATGATATTATTCATTTATCAAATTAGTCACCGTGAGATTTTATTATTTATGAAGTTGAATACTTTAAAAGAATATGTGTGGGGTTAATTAAATGAGTTGATATGATATGGCCCAGAGAAACAAAAAGTGAACTATGGTAAATTAATGAAAATTTAGATTTAAATACATAGCTTCTGATTTGTCAGTAGCAAAAATATTAAAAATAAACTTCAGTCTGGGTGCAGTGGCTCACACCTATAATCCAAGCACTTTGGGAGGCCAAAGTGGGAGGACTGTTTGAAGCCAGGAGTTCAAGACCAGCTGGGACAACAGAGTAAGATTCCTTCTCTACAAAGAAATAAAAAAATAAGCCAGGTATCATGATGTGCGCCTGTACTCCCAGCTACTTAGGAGGCTGAGGCAGGAGAATTGTTTGAACCTCTAGGAGTTCAAGGCTGCAGTGAGCTATGATTGTGCCACTGTACTCCAGCCTTGGTGACAGTGCAAGACCCTGTCTCAAATAAATAAACTTCAGATCCAGTAGAAAGAATTGTTAGAGATTAAAGAGAGATGGTAGTTCTCTAGCCCTTTATGATCAGATATATAACTTTTATATCATACACAATATATTAATAAGGTATGATATAGACAGATCCTCCAGAGAGGAATGGATACTCCAGAAAATAGCTTCCTGATCACCTTTGCTATTTTTCTTCTTGTTTTTCTTTTCTTTTTTTCTTTTTTTTTTTTTTGAGATGGAGTCTCTCTCTGTTGCCCAGGCTGGAGTGCAGTGGCGTAATCTCGGCTCACTGTAACCTCCGCCTCCTGGGTTCAAGTGATTCTCCTGCCTTAGCCTCCCGAGTAGCTGGGATTACAGGCACACACCACCACACCCGACTAATTTTTGTATTTTTAGTAGAGATGGGGTTTCTCCATGTTGGACGAGGCTGGTCTCAAACTCGACCTCAGGTGATCCACCCGCCTGAGCCTCCCAAAGTGCTGGGATTACAGGTGTAAGCCACTGTGCCCGGCCGATTCTTATTTTTCAAAAAATTACATGACAAACAGCAGCCTGTAAGAATACACCATTTCCCCAGCCTTGGCAATATGGTGAAACCCTGTCTCTATTAAAAATATACAAAAATTAGCCAGGTGTGGTGGCATGTACCTGTATTCTCAGCTGGCTGGGAGGCTGAGGTGAGAGGATTGCTTGAGCCTGGGAGGTCAAGGCTGCAGTGAGTCATGATAACGCCATTGCACTCCAGTCTGGGTGACAGAGTAAAACCTTGTTTCAAAAAATAAAAATAAATAAAAGGCCATTTCCTAGGATTCTAGGATTCACAGTTTTTATTTTCTGTTTCAATTTAATGTACCACTTAAAGAGGGCTGAAGCTGAGTTGGGAGAACAGAGATAGGAAATGTTGCTTAGTGAGTGGGGAAAAAATGTTGGTACCCAGTGCATTTTTTCTTCTTATTCTGCATCTAGAAGGTGAGGGAACCTTGAAGATTCCCTCGCCGGTCTTCTCATTCAGTCCACCCAAGCTGGCACCTGCCACCCTAGCTCTTATAGTTAGAAAGAAGTGAGGTTTTAGCCAGGCTTGCTGCTGGTTTGGGCCCAATTAAAGTAGAATTTTTAATTCCTGGGAGCTGTTATTAAAAGCTCACAGGGAGATAAGAAGAGGGGAGGAAAATTCCTAGCTAAAAGCAGGAGAGGTGGTTTTTATTTTACTCAGCAGACTCAGCTGAGCCTTTGGGTCACAGTAGGGATGGGGATAGAGGGACACATAGTTTTAAGTCTTATTGTGGAAAAGATTGAACTATCATCAGTGCTTGATGGAAATGAGATCAGGAGAGGTGGCAGCAGTGTCGCTAACAGCACTGCCTCCCTTATTGCATTATCAGAAGGGAAAGATAACCTGCAAATAGGCATCCATTATCTCTTTCTACAAAGGGATTAGTGTGGGTTGCAAGAAATTAATGGCTTTTGAGTTACCACAGAAATACTAATGAATGTCAGGACCAGAGATGTAAGGCAGGTAAAACTGGCTTTTCTCAGCCTCATTTCTCTCCTTTTCTCTTTTGGTTTGCTATTTTAAGATCTAGACCTGTATTACTCTTTTTTTCTTTAGTCAAAAGCAGAAATCTTTAGCCAAAAGCAGAAATCATACCCTTTGGCAGTATGATTTATCTTTTTTAGGGAATGTCTCAATTAGTTTATGACTGTCTCCAATGTGTGTTGGCAAAGAGATTGAGAAACATTTCAGAAATTAAAGTCTCTACCAGGGAGGAGATGATTGACATCCTTCACATGGATGTCATTTTCTTTCTTTCTTTTTTTTTTTTTTTTTCTGAGACGGAGTTTCACTCTTGTTACCCAGGCTGGAGTGCAATGGCATGATCTCGGCTCACTGCAACTTCCACCTCCTGGGTTCAAGTGATTCTCCTGCCTCAGCCTCCCAAGTAGCTGGGATTACAGGCGCATGCCACCACACCCAGCTAATTTTTGTATTTTTAGTAGAGATGGGTTTCGCCATGTTGGCCAGGCTGGTCTCGAACTCCTGACCTCAGGTGATCCACCCTCCTCGGCTTCCCAAAGTGCTGGGATTACAGGCGTGAGCCACTGCGCCTGACTGGATGTCATTTTCATGTCTGATAAGAATGTCAGGAAATCTCTCAAGTGATAATCCCCTTTTATTAAGTACTAAACTAGTATATATTGCAGGTAATCATTGATTACGGATGGCATGACTTGTAAAACAGAGGGGAAGGGAGAAAAGAAGATAGGAGGGGAATTATACCTACTATGTGCTGAGCATTGTGCTAGGTACCTTATTTCTAATTCAACAAGTACTTATTAAGTACCTACTATGTACAAGGCAATGTTCAATGTTCTGTGGTCTAAGAATGAAAAGAGAGATCTTACCCTTGCCCTTAGTGGAACTGATTGTCCAGCTTGGAAAGACAGCCTTAAAAAAAATTTAAGACTTATTTTATTTGTTCAGACATGTAAATAAGCTATTATAATATAGCCTGAACTAAGAGCCCATGATAGAAGAATAATTTAGTATTGATACCTGATACTGACTCAGGCATGCATGCATGTGTGTAGGCGAGGTTAGGGAATCAGGACAGACTCTCTGAAAGAGGGTAAGTGTGCAGTTGCTGATTGAAGCCTGTGGAAGGAGCATTGCAAGCTCAGGGGACAGCATAAGCACAGTCAGGCTCAGAGAGAAAATGGCCATCTAAGCAGAGACCTAAAAAGTGAGCTAGTCGAGTCAAGCTTGGATCTCTGATTACTAGACAGAAGGCCCATGAACTGGCCTGGAGGGCTGCTGAAGGTTTCTGAGAAATGAGAGTTTGTGAGCAGCACATTTTATGCTCGCTCCTATTCATTGACCCTTCGTCGCTTTACCAACCTGAGGAAAGATAAAAGTATTAGCAGGGAGTTAGGTCCAGTGGCAGAAGGCACGTTCTCTCTTGTGTATTTGGTACTGTTAGGTTGGTGCAAAAGTAATTGCGGTTTTTACCGTTAAAAGTAATGGTAAAAACCGCAATTACTTTTGCACCACCCTAATAGACTGTTACCTAGAAAACATGGAACCCTGGCAAAGCGTGATTGGTTCCTAGATTCACAAGGCATAACTAGTCACAGTTGTTCCAGTATTTCTGTTTTCCACACAGACCTCTGCATCTCATGTTGATGTTGCACGCTCCGTTGATGTTGCACGTTCCATGCCCCATACTTATTCTTGTACATGTGATTCCACCCTAGTTCTAGTTTTTATTTTTATTTTATTTTTAAGACAGAGTCTTGCTGTGTCACTCAGGCTGGAGTACAGTGGCATGATTATGGCTCACTGCAGCTCCAACCTCCAGGCTGAAGTGATCCTCCTACCTCAGCCTCCTGAGTAGCTAGGGCTACAGGCATGTGCCACCATGCCCAGCTAATTTTTTAATTTTTTATAGAGACGGGCTCTCACTATGTTGCCTAGGTTGGTCTTGAACTCCTGGGCTCAAGCAATCCCTCCCACCTTGGCCTCCCAAAATGCTGGGATTAGAAGTGTGTGCCACCGCACCCAGCCTCCTAGTTACAGTTTTTAGACTCGAGATTTCCCCGGCTATTTCTTGCCAGTTAGGTACCATCGTGGGATTCTACTACTTTTATTTTGTTTAATTTGAACCAGAAGACTGTCAGTCCCTGATCTGTGTGGTTTCTTGTGCCCTGATCTGTGTGGTTTCTTGTGCCTGCCTTCTTATAACTAATTCTAATCAATACTTTGCCTCTCTTTTCCTTTCTAGAACACAAGCAGACATTCCCAAACATTCTAAAGAAGGGTTACCTGGAGATTAGAAAGGACCATGACAGTTACTGGCAAAGCTGTTATGCAGAACTTTCACCTTACAACTTATACTTCTACAGCCTTGACAGCAGTGGGAATCAAAACCTTTATGCCACGTACCAGCTTTCACACTTCCAGAGCATATCTGTTTTAGGCAACCTGGAGGCCAGGATGGTGGATACTGTTTTGTATGACAACACTCAGCTACAGCTAAAGGCAGAGTCACCATGGGAGGCATTGGACTGGGGACAGAAGCTTTGGGAAGTAGTGCATGCTGCTGTGCCCGGTTACATGGGGCGGCAGAACGAGCTGACAATCTCACCAGGGCTTGGCCATCATGATGACTATACACAGAATCATGGTTTCCAGAAGAAAACCAGTGGGCTGCTGCCACCGTCCCCTGTCCTGGATAGCTCCAAACAGTACCAAAACATCCTCAAATCAGGGACTCTCTACAGGCTGACTGTCCAAAACAACTGGAAGGCATTTACATTTGTGCTGAGCAGGGCTTACCTTATGGCTTTTCAGCCTGGCAAGCTAGACGAGGATCCACTGTTGAGCTACAACGTGGACGTGTGTCTGGCTGTCCAGATGGACAACCTGGATGGCTGCGACTCTTGCTTTCAAGTCATTTTCCCCCAGGATGTCCTTCGCCTCCGAGCTGAGACCCGACAGAGGGCTCAGGAATGGATGGAGGCTCTGAAGATAGCTGCCAATGTGGCGAGGAGTTCAGAGCAAAACCTGCAAGTCACACTGAGGAACAAACCCAAGGATCAAATGGGTGGGCATGAACTCAGGAAGAACAAACGCCAATCTGTGACTACCAGCTTCCTGAGCATTTTGACGACTTTGTCTTTGGAACGAGGACTCACTGCTCAGAGTTTCAAATGTGCAGGTATGAAGCAGATTTTCAGCCTATAGCTCATTAAAGAACAATCCTGAACCCCACAATTGGAATTCACTTTAAAAATCCCCTTAATAGGCTAGTCACAGCTATCTCCTGTTTATAAAAAGTATCTCTCCTCGAGAAGCTTACTGTATTAAAACATCCTATATTAAATTACTATATTAAAACATAAGGACGACCATCTTTATCCCATGCTGTTGAAGTAAATAGAAGCAGCTATGATATATCCCGTTGAATCAAAATGATTTGGCTAAAGCCTAACCAGACTAGAATTTAGGTTTCCTGAGTCGGCTGTGATTCCATTCCCTCTGCTTTCTTGAATAAAGGTCACTGTGAATATGGGTGTCACAAATTGTCTCATAAGAAACATTCAAGTCCAAAGCTGACTACTAAAACTCCTTAGGCAAGGAAAATGGCCACAGTCAGTAACTGTCATTGATCTTGACCTTGTCAAATCCTCTTAAGGTGAAATCTAGAAAATTAGTCTTGACAGAAAATGTGGGGGTGGCTAAAAGCGGAGTAAATGATGATTCAGCAGATGACCACTGAGTCACTATGGGCTTATGCCCATCATGGGGAAGCCCAGGCCTTCTGGAACTGCTATGTAAGGATGAGATGCAAAGTGGAGTTTGAGGTCAACAATCTTATTTTGTAAAAGCTTATTACTTCATCTTTCCTCTACTCCCCATTCTTTCCACCTTTCCTGAAACAGTAAAATTACCAAAAAAAAAAAAAAAAAAAAAAATTGTGCCAGGTGCAGTGGCTCACACCTGAAATCCCAGCACTTCGGGAGGCCAAGGCAGGTGGATTACTTGAGGTCAGGAGTTCAAGACCAGCCTGGCCAACATAGTGAAACCCCATCTCTACTAAAAGTGCAAAAATTCGTCAGGCTTGGTGGTGGGTGCTTGTAATCCCAGCTACTCAGGAGGCTGAGGCAGGAGAATCACTTGAACCCAGGAGGCAGAGGTTGCAATAAGCCAAGATTGAGACTGCACCACTGTACTCCAGCCTGGGCGACAGAGCGACACTCCATCTCAAAAAAAAAAAAAAAAAAAAAAAGGTTTTAAAACCTCACTGAACCCGATCTAGATATCTGTTATAAACTAAATAAAATTATTTTCCTTCCATTAAACCCCACAGTTTGTGACATTAAATTTACCATGAGAATGGCTTTAAATGGAAATCTGATTTGGAAGGTTTTAATTCAAGTCTATTAGGTTTAACATGTTGTTTAAAAATCATCAAGAAGCTCACCACCAGCCAAAACCACATTTAAAATTTTGTCCTTGCTCCTGCATTGAAAAAAGCCAAATAAAGGTGGCCATTGAAAACCCACGTTTTGAACTTAGGTTAGTTATGATGCTAGTCTTTTCTATGGAAAATAAATTACCCAAAGTGAGGACCGAGTGAATCATCCTTGCTTTGACTCAAGGGCCTCAGTGATTGTGGACCAGAAACTTGCAGAGTGGGATCAGAGAGACCAGAAACACTGAGCCAGTTAAGAAGCTCTACTAGACTGGGCGCGGTGGCTCACACCTGTAATCCCAGCACTTTGGGAGGCCGAGGCGGGCGGATCACAAGGTCAGGAGTTCGAGACCAGCCTGGCCAATATGGTGAAACCCCGTCTCTACTAAAAATACAAAATTAGCCGGGTGTGGTGGTGGGCGCCTGTAATCCCAGCTACTCGGGAGGCTGAGCAGGAGAATCGCTTGAACCTGGGAGGCGGAGATTTCAGTGAGCTGAGATTGCACCACTGCACTCCAGCCTGGGTGACAGAGTGAGACTCCATCTCAAAAAAAAAAAAAAAAAAGAAGCTCTACTTGTTTATATATATGTATCTGTAGGTATGAAAGACCTGTGTTAAGTCACCCAGATACTTTTGGAAAATGGTTTTGAAATGAGATACTAGTTTTAGCAGTTTTTTAAAAAAATAGAAATTACTGACATTTCAGTGTCTTATACTAGTACATATATTTTTAAGTTCAGACATTCAATAATAATTTACTAAGTGCTTACTCTGGACATCCTGGAATTATGGTACACTTCCGTGGCTTTAGATTACAGACGTGGTCAGCAAATCTGTTGTGTTATTGGAGTAAGGAAGAACAGCTCAGCTTAGTTCTCAAGATGTGGAGATTGGAGTAGCTGAATCAAGAAACTTTCTAGTAAAAGAGGGAAGAAAAGCCTCAGGTATTTCACAAGAGGTATTGCCTAATTCACCTCCCTCTCAGAAGTGTGCCTTCTGATGGAGTGTGCACTGCCCATGCTCTGCACTGCATTCGTAGCATTCCTGACACTCAAGAGGAAGGAGAAATGTAGGTAAGAAGGTGCCATTCAGCAAGCTCATTCGCATCCGGCAGCTGGAGAAATGAAATCAGGAAAAAAAGAAAAGTGAGCAAAAGAGGGAGAAGGAAGCTGAGTAGAAAAGAACAGGAAACGTATTATTATAATATAATGGGCAGGAATAGAAATTTCTGGCAGCTGCCTTAGTTAAGTTCCATATGATAGGATGCTTCCCTTTGCTGTCTAAATTTTGTGCTCACGAAATTTGGCTTGTGGAGGATAGGTTGGGTAAGGGTAGTAGTACGGAATCAGGGGAGAAAGGCAGTCTAAAATTTATTTGCACTGCTTGACTTTTAACTTTGTGCTTTGGTTCGGAGTTCTAACGAACGGGGCAGAGAGAGACAGGTTTCTAATTTGGGACAGGGAGAAGTCAGTCTTATTTTGTATAGTGTGGCACATTCCAAAAAAAAAAGAAAAGAAAGAAAAGCTGTTCCATTTATATGCCCTTTCTTCCCTCAGAAAGTGCTGCATTCAGTTGCTTTGTGATACTTGTGGTTTACCAGGTTGTTTTTCATACCAGCACTTGAACTCTGGTTTTCTTTCTTTTTTTTCTTTTTTTCTTTTTCTTTTTTTTTTTTTTTTTGAGATGGAGTTTCGCTCTCGTTGCCCAGGTTGGAGTGCAATGGCATGATCTCGGCTCACTGCAACCTCCGCCTCCTGGGTTCAAGCGATTCTCCTGCCTCAGCCTCCCGAGTAGCTGGGATTACAGGCATGCGCCACCACGCCTGGCTAATTTTGTACTTTTAGTAGAGATGAGGGTTTCTCCATGTTGGTCAGGCTGGTCTCAAACTCCCGACCTCAGGTGATCCGCTTGCCTCAGCCTCCCAAAGTGCTGGGATTACAGGCGTGAGCCACCGCCTGCGCCAGGCTGAACTCTGGTTTTCTAGGTAAGAATACTTTATTTCCTGATCTCCTGTAGGGGGCAGAGTCTCAAAAGAAAAAGGCCAAAAGCTGTTAAGCAAACTTCTGAATGTTTTTTAAATTACCTGGGAGACTGTTCATTATATCAGAGATTATTATAGCAGATGGAACGTTAAAAATTGATCTGTGTTTCTCACAAACACAGTTAATCTAAACCAGCTGCTTCTTCCTTTTGTACCTATGTCTTCTAACTTTGCATCCTCATAAAAACACACCTTCAGTGAAAAAGCTGGTGGCATAGCATGTTGATCTTCCAAAATGCCAAAAACTTCAGCACATTGTTTTTGATGAGTTTTGGCTTTATGTATTATTTTAAGGAGAGGCTAATTCACTGTATTTCATGGTTTTAGTGTGCCCCTTTATAAGTTTTTATGTCTACTTAGTTCTTCCCCCTTTAAATAGTTTGGATGAATAAACTTTAAAAGTGGAAGATTGTATGGAGTAGCTCTTTGTTATGATGTCATTTACTTGCTATTCAGGGGAGCCACAAATGTTGGCTTTTAAATCTACAAAATAGTGCAATTGGCCTTATTTCATTAAATTATTTCTGTAAGTGAAGAATTTTCTATATCCTTCTTTAAAATTTAAACAGCCCTGCAGAAAAAAATGGACCATGGTTATCCAAAAATGCCTGAGGTTATGGTTTTAAAAATATATGCTGATACATAACGGTATATTTCTTAAATGTGTACTTGATTTTTGATAGTTGTATCTGATTATGTGTGACTGTTCCATGGCTTCTTCTGCAGCTCCAGGGTTGCACTGAGCTTAGGAAGCCCCAGCCATAGTGGTCTTCTTTTTTTTTTTTTTTTGAGACGGAGTCTCGCCCTGTTGCCCAGGCTGGAGTGCAGTGTTATGATCTCGGCTCACTGCAACCTCCGCCTCCCGGGTTCAAGTGATTCTCCTGCCTCATCCTTCCTTGTAGCTGGGATTACAGGCGTGTGCCACCAGGCCCGGCTAATTTTTGTATTTTTAGTAGAGACGGGGTTTCGCCATGTTGGTCAAGCTGGTCTCGAACTCCTGACCTCGTGATCCACCGCCCCCCCGCCCCCCGGCCTCCCAAAGTGCTGGGATGACAGGCGTAAGCCACTATGCCCAGCCTTATAGTGGTCTTCTTGCTGTTCCTGGAACCTACTATTATCATGCCTACCTCTAGGACCCTTACACTTGCTAGTTCTACTTCTTGAAATTTGAAAACTTAGTTGTTTCATTCATTCTGTCATTTATTGTGTGCCCAGAAACTTGGATGCACCTAGATGGGTCAGTGCTGGAGGAAAGCAGACATGGTCCTTGCCTTCATGAAATTTGCAGTCCACTAGGGAAGACATGAATCAAATAATCACATCAGTGAATGTCAAAAGGCAGCTGTGACAATTGCTACAGATGTGACGCCCATGCATTGGGTTAGAGAACTCTCAGAGATGGTGCCAGGTAGAACTATGTGAAATTGCAGATTTTTCAGTCATTTTTGACCTATAAAAATAAAGACAGTTCAGATTACATTTTATGTTTGACCCTGAAGTCACAGAAGGTTCTTGAGCAGAGAAGCACATGATGAGAATGGTATGTAAGAACAGTTAATTTGGTGGTACAGCTTTTCAGGGACGCCTGTAGCAGCAAATGAGGCATGCTTCTTCGGTGAAATTACTGGTTGAGGTTTAAAATTGTGTTTGGCAATGGGGAATCTGTGGTGTTATAGTATTAATGCTAAAACAAATGACTATACAGCTTATTAAAATATTTATGAAGTGTGCACCTGTATGTGATTCTATATTAGGTTATTCACAAAATGCCATATAAATTAGATTAAGGCAATAGCTCTGTTTTTTTTTTTTAGTTAAAAAAAGTTTTAATTGACACATTATACATCTTTGGGGTACATAGTGATATTGCAATACATATGTATAGTGATCAGATCAGGGTAATTAGCATATCCATCATCTCAAACATTTATCATTTCTTTGTGTTGGGAACATTCAGTATCTCCCTTCTAGGTATTTGAAACTATGTATTATTGTTAACTATAGTCATCCTATAGTGCTATTGAACACTAGAACTTATTCCTCCTATCTAAGCAGCTCTGTTTTCTTTAGGAATTTGACATTTGTACCTACCTATTTGCACTTAATAGATACATAGTTTTCTTGGCACTAGCACACACAGATATTTTTCCTATAATTTCCTAGCAATCAAGAAACCTTGCAATTGAGTACTATAATAAAAGGGCCCAAGGACTTGTTTCTGAGTGTGACAAGAGATGCAAAGCTCACCTTTGGAAGTGTTCCTTGTATGACTGTTTTGTAATCTGGAGATGAAATTGGATGGCCCACTGTAGGGCAGTGTTCCCAATTCTGAACTGAATTTGAACATGTTAACAGCAAAGACAGCAAGAAAAACAGTGAGCCTGGGGGATCCCCTACACCATTTTCACTGTGTCAGATTTTATGGTTTTACTCCTTGGCTGCTGTTTAACCTCTTGGGACTGCTGTTGGTAATTACATCTCTCTGGCATTAAGAGCTTTTTTGCTTTTCTTTTTTTCCCTCCAACCCTTGGGAGGGGTAAACCCAAGAGGTGGTGGGGAGAAGTTTTGCTGTGAATTCTTCAGCCATTTAGTGCAAATTCCTGTAATTACCGGCATTGTGTCTTCTCTGAATGGCACATAATACAGCAGAAGCCATTCCTAATTGAGACCTTACAGGAGGTACAAATCCCCTCTTTGTTCAGCCTGACAAATTAGTGCCAGAAAGTGGCAGGGTCTGAGTGGGAATCAAAGGCAAGAAACACAAAGATGGAACTTAAGGCTACAGTAATAACCCTCTCTTGTCCTGGAGGGAAAAAAATAATGACCAATGAAAAATGAAGTTTTTTTGTTATAAATTCCCTTGACATGACAGCACCTCGGGGCTGCTCTATTTATTTAGCAAAAGTGATTAAATAGTAATACAACAGGGCTGTCCATTGTTTCCCTGGGTGCCCCCCCATCACAGACCCCTGCTGCCTGGGCTAATTGATTGACAATGAACCTCTGATAAAGAAGTATGTTGTTAGGACCTGGGGTGGGGGGTGGGGGGGCATTTTCCTCCTCTTTGTGTGTTTGAGAGAGAGAGAGAGAGTTTCATTTTTGTTTGAATTGCACTCTAGTTTTTCTTTGCCCCACCCCACCTCTTTCCCCTCTTCTCTCTCTCCTCTCCCCTGCCTTATTTTCCTCCCTGCATTTTTTCCCCCAAAGCTTTTCAGCGGTTGCTCCCAGCTAACGTTCACAAACAGGTAGAGGGCAATTAGAATTGTAGGACAGGCTTTTGATGAGTTTATCTTTGTAGCTAACTTCCTCTCCCCGTACTCTGTTTAAGCCTGAACAGCAGTATGAGAAGAAAGAAAAAGAGAAGGGGGCTGATTATTGGTGCTTTAAGGCCAGAAAAGTTGTGCTTTTTAGTTTTTTATTTGTGGGAATGGATGTCTGAAACTAGCCTTTGCACTAAGATTTTATCTTAAATTCCTTGCTCAACTTTAGAAAAAAATCTATGTACTAATAACATTTATATGCTTAGTGGGGGGAGTTGTGGAATAAGAAATAAAAACTCAAATTTTTAGCCTCCCCTTAGTAACCAAGAAGCCAAGATTAATTACCCGAGGATAAAATCTGGCTGCTTTTGGTGTAACTTAGTCCTCCAAGGATGCTGTAAGTTGTGGGAAGATGACCAAAGGATTCTAGGCAGATAATTAATAGCTCCTAGTTATATATGCTCAACTAGCTAAGCTGAAGCTAAATCCCTAATTTAACTCTGTTACAGCTGCAAAAACAAATCATTTCAAGCTCCTATGAAAGCAAAATATATTAAACAAACATTATCGACCTTGCTAATACCACATGGCATTTCATATGATAAATGAGGGCGTATTTCTGGCAAAGGCCTGTTTTATGGCATCATTTAGACATAAAGGATACCTTTACCCTAGCAATACAAGCATCCTTGATAGAAAGTATGGGGTGGTTAATTACTCATTAAATGGCTGCCAGTCTGGAAGTAAGCAGTATTTCTGGGTTGGACCTAGTTAGTTACTTATTGGCTTCTGGGTAAATCATGTAGAATAGCAATTCTTAAGAAAAAGGGAAATCGAATTTGGGAACTTCTTATGAATGTGAGTCTAGGTAAAGAAAGATCTGTTGGTCTCTAAGTGCCCAGAAGGGTCATTGTGTATTACGCTCTTGAAAAACAAGAAGTTCTAAGGTAGCCAAAATCTGTTTTCATTCCCATGTGAAAAATTGGGGGGTCCTTTAGTAGCCAAAGAGCCAGATCTTCTAAGGAACTGAGAGGTGGAAATAAGGAAATTGACTTTCCTTGATATCTCCAATTATCATCTTTACTACTATTTTCAAATTTGTCTCCCACTTAGAAGTAATAAGGTGAAGATTTATTAGAGTTAGGGAATAGGTATGTAGCTAATTGGGGTAGGAAAAGACAATGAAGGAAAACTCAGATATGACCCTTCCCCAAACATATAAACAACTTGGATACATGAGAAATGTTTAGCGTATTGTTGCCTTCTTATGTTGTATTGTCTAAGTCATTTTCTTATTGAGTGTTTTGGATTGTTGTCTCCCAGAGGAGAAATCCCTAGGTATTTGTGTGCGATAAAGGGCTAAATTTTATTTTTCCAACTTTGAATATAACTGTGGAGGGCTTGCTTATAGTAAAATCCTTAGGTGAAGTTTTAGTTGGGAGTTTTCAAACCCCTCTTTGTGTGCTACACCCACTCTGACAGGCACCTTGGGATATGCAAATAAGAATGAGGTGCAGGTTGTGCTCTTCAAATACTTATAGAAACACCCAGCCTCCCAAGGCTATGGAGGGCTTGAAGGGAGTGAGCTGAAGAATGGGATGGGGTGACCAAGGGTCAAGCCATCATGGCCAGTGGCTTGGAGACCATTACATCCCTGTCTCTGCTCATGTCAGAGAATCTGTACTAGAGAATTTGAAAGCTAAAGAGCTAAAGTGGCCCCCCACCCCCAACCCCACTTTAAACTTTGTCCTTAGTTCCCACAGAATTTAACTCAGGGAAAATCTCCTTGGTTTTTGCTACCATCTATCAAAGATAAAACTTTCTGTTGTGTGTTCATGCTGTAGTAGGTGCTCTGGGAGATACAAGAGGAAGTGTAGTTGTGGTCTGTAACTCCCAGGACTTTATAGTCTGAGGGCACACAAAAGAAATTGAGGAATACTAGAGAAGTAGGTCAGGTCTGTGCTATATAGCACTTAGTGTTCAGGAAAGCATTTGGCAAAGCCCTCAAAACAATGCACATACTACAATCTCTGTTAACTTGGGTTATCAGAGATTGTAGTATGTGCATTGTTTTGTGAATAATTTGCAGTTTTACTCAAGGATTGTTGTCTAATGGTTCCCTCTCAGTCTAGAAGTTTGTCAGTAAAGGTACACAATAATAATGAGAAGCAGAATAATTTAGTAATTAAGAGCAAGGATTCTGGAGCCAGACTGCTTGGGTTTCTGGTTCTACTCACCAGCTGTGCGACCCTAGGTAAACTACTTAACCTCTCCGTACCTCCACTGTTTCGTCAGATGTAAGAAAATAATCACATCTGCCTTATTAGTTTGTAGTGAGAATAAATTGAGTTAAAGGACTTAGAATGCTGCCTGGCACATAGTAAATGTCATATGAGGCTAGCTGTTATTATTAGGTTTGTGCAAAAGTAATTGCGGTTCTTGCCCTTACTTTTAATGGCAAAAGCCGCTATAACTTTTGCACCAACCTAATGGTATTTGCTCACTTACAACTATAATTACCTGGATAAAGATACTATAGACATACTTATCAAATTTGCAGCTATCACAAAACTAGTTTGGAGAGCTAATATGCGGAATGACAGAATTGAGATTCTGAAACGTTAAGCTAGAGGATGGATCAAAACAAACAAGATGAGATTTAGTAGGGAGAAATAGTCCTCTATTTATATTCAGAAAATTAACCACAAAGATAGAAGGTAGAGAAAACCTGAGCTAACAGCAGCCCATGTGGGCATACAAATGAGGCAGCCGTGAAGCCAGCATTTGTGTTGCTATGGCTACATGAAAACCATTTACAAGATTGGTGCAGTAGCTCATGTCAATAATCTCAGCATTTTGGGAGGCTGAAGTGGGAGGATTGCCTGAGGCCAGGAGTTTGAGACCAGCCTGAGCAACATAGCAAGACCCTGTCTCCACCAAAAAATAAAAAATAAAAAAAAATAGCCCAGCCTGGTGGCTGATGCCTGTAGTAGTCCCAGCTGTGCAGGAGACTGAGGTAAAAGGATTATTTGAGCCCAGGAGTTCTAGGCTGCGGTGAGCTATAATCATGACACTGCACTTCAGCCTGGGTGACAGAGTGAGATCCTGTCTAAAAAAAAAAATAAAAGAAAGAAAAGGAAAGCTTTTACAAAACAGATCCATAAAGAAGAGGTAATATTCTCGCTGCACTCTGCCCTGGCCAGACCATATCTGGAAACTTCAGTTATGTATGCTGTTCTTTAAGAATACACATCCTAGGCCGGGTGCGGGGTGGCTCACGCCTGTAATCCCAGCACTTTGGGAGGCCGAGGTGGGTGGATCACGAGGTCAGGAGATCGAGACCAGCCCGGCCAACATGGTGAAACCCCATCTCTACTAGACATAAAAAAAAATTAGCCGGGCATGGTGGCAGGCACCTGTAGTCCCAGCTACTCGGGAGGCTGAGGTAGGAGAATCTCTTGAACCCGGGAGGTGGAGGTTGCAGTGAGCCAAGATTGAGCCACTGTACTCCAGCCTGGGCGACAGAGCGAGACTCCGTCTCAAAAAAAAAGAAAAAATACTCATCCACATCTATTGATGTGTGATAGTGAAGGAGCTAAAAACCGTAGCATGCAAATCAATGTAACCTAGAATAGGGAAGACACAAGTATTATCCCCTCATGTTTGAAGGCTGTCACTTAGAGGAGAAAAGAGGGTTACTATGTGTAATCCTGTTGGGCCAAGGTAACAAAAATATCCAGAGTGGATTGTATTTTTTCTTATTTAAGAAAACTTGATGGCCATGGGTGAAAATGAGTAGAATGGCAAGAGGCCTGGAATTTTGACCTTAAGACAAGTCATTTAACTTGTCTGATTTAGAATTTTCTCATCTGCAAGATAGAGATTTATTCATTCAGCCTTTCTGCAAATGTTTATGGAAGCCTTACTATGTGCTAAGCACTATGCTTTCTGCAGAGTGAACAAGGCAATCAGTCTCATTTTGTGTCCTTACAGAATTTGAAAACTGGAAGCCAGACAAATAAATAAGTAATTATAACACACAGTTGAACTCAAAGGTCTTAGACTTTCCTTCCAACTCTTCCACCTCTGTCTGGCATATTTTAGAGGGACCGACTTTGCTCTGTGTGGTTCCTTTTATCTCTCATTTTGTGATCCTTTGAATGTCTATAGAGGGTTAGAGAAAATGAGATTAATGTGGTCCTTCATTTAAACTTTATTTAATAAGTAATACCTTTTTCCTTTGGGGAAGAGAACTTAAACTAGTAGAAATATCAATTGACTAAGGAGACAGGACATGGAAATTCTTTTCCTGGCTCTGATATCTATCATTAAATAAATTACTTTACTTTTTGCAGTCTTAAGTTTCTAGGCCAGGAAATAATTTTAAATAAAAATAAATGTATAAGAAGAATATGAATACATACTAAAGCAGTAATGCGAGTCTATGGAAGAAGAATGTTATATAATTTGTGTTTTAAACTATTTCATATCCTAAAATTCAAAGAGATTTGATCACTTTATATAAGTAGGCCCTTTGATTTTATAGGATATAAATTTGCTTTTTTGATTTATTCCTGGTATTCTCATCATAGAAGTCACATGTTGGTCTTTGATATGTTTCAGAAGAATAAAATCATTTTGAATTTCAGAAGATATAGATCTTTTGATGGACCTTCCTGAACTTCATAGGCCATAGCTGTGCTGTCGTTTTTTTTTTTTTAAGCCGTTCATTTCTCCTAGTCTTTGTTGCTATACTTTGGTCTGGAAAGTTCTTGTCCCTTTTTGTAGCTTCCTTTTTGGTTAACATTGTTCTCATCATGTGTTCATTTCCGGCGTAACTTCTAAAGAGAGTGTTAATGTACCATTGGATTCCACATTGACTTCAAAGTTTTTATTTACTGACCTTTCACTGGGAGAGAAACTGGTGTAGGTACAGTTTTAAGATAAACTTGGGCAGGTTAAGATTCTCCTTAATTTCTAGCTAAGTTCCTTGAAAAACTAAGCTTTTCATGGACCTAAGAATAAAAGCTACTTGAGAGTTTCTAAAATCTATTATACTCCCTAAAGACAGAAACATACTTAAGTGAAAAACTTGCCATTTTAAAATATATCCACTAGGTAAGGAAATCTAGTAATATAGCAGTACCAACTTATTTCTTGCATTAATATTTTCATCTAATCATTTGTACATTCAGCAAACTTGGACCACACACAGTCCCAGAAATTGAGGTGTGGGGGTAAAGTACAGGTTAATTTTGCAGTAGGATAAATGCCTGTATGTATGGCTATCCATCTTTATACCTTGAAATATGTTAACATAAAAAAGTTTTAATTAAATTACAGTAATAAAAACCCAAAGAGCGTGAAACTCCCTCCCTTTTTTCAGGTGAAAAATGGAGCAAGCCTGAAAAGCAGTGAGATCAGGAGGACAGCTGATGTTTGACCATGTTCGTTATGGTTCTGCATTGTACTTTGTTGAAGACTTCTGGGTGTGAAAAATCTTTTACACCCCTAAAGACTTTTTTTGCAAGACTTTATTGACCGCCTTCCCCTCCACCCCTAATTCTAATGCTCCAGATATAATCGAACATTTCTCCTTTGCAGCCTCCCTCCCTCCACTCTCATGGAATCCTGTCATGGGCCTATGACTTTGCATTTTACTTTTGTGAGGGCAGGGCCCCAGCACCAGTGTGTCTACCCCAGGATCTCTCAAAGTGTGATTTGAGTATCATTTGCATTAGAATCATGAGTATGATTTGGGTAGGGATGACTGGACCCTTCCCCAGACCTGTTGAAATCAGAATCTCTGGGATTTTTTAACAAGCTTTCCTATTGATTTGAGTGCATACGAAGTTTGAGAAACAATGGTTTAGCCCATAGGATGTTCTTTTTTTTTTTTTTGAGACGGAGTCTCACTCTGTCACCCAGGCTGGAGTGCAGTGGCGTGATCTCAGCTCACTGCAACCTCCGCCTCCTGGGTTCAAGTGATTCTCCTGCCTCAGCCTCCTTAGTAGCTGGGACTACAGGCATGTGCCACCACGCCTGGCTAATTTTTGTATTTTTAGTAGAGACAGGGTTTCACCATATTGGCCAGGCTGGTCTCAAACTCCTGACCTCAGGTGATCTGCCGGCCTCAGCCTCCCAAACTGCTGGGATTATAGGCGTGAGCCACCATGCCCAGCCAGGATGTTCTTAGTGAATGAGTCAACCCATACTTGAGTTTTCTCTAGTTTATATAGGCACATTTCCTTTAACTATTTCTTCTATATATGTTCAATATGTTAGCCATTGGGGTATCAATCTGCTGAAACATCTCCAGGTTTCCATGTTTTCTTTACATTCTGGAAATGTCAATGATGTTCTAACAGGGTCTACCTGGTGGCTAGTATAAAGAAAGGAAGGAGTTAGCCCGAATTCTTTACCTACATTCCAGCTTCCTTTTTAATACATCCTAATATCATGCCTAATTTTTATTTTATACTTGGTAAACATAGTTGGTGTTTGAGTTTTGAGATCTCCTTTACCTCCCTCACTTTGTTTGCTGCTGGGTCATCTTTCACCAAGATGACTATAGTGGCCTTCTAACCAGTTTTCCTGCTTTCATTCTGACTTTTTCTAAATCTTGTCTCAACTGCAGCAAGCGTGATCTTATTAAAATTCAGATTGACCCCTGATAGTCTTCTCTTTACAATTCTTCAGTGTCTTCCCACTTCTTTTGGAATGAAGACCAGCATCCTTAATGACCCTGCCCACCTCCTCAGTTTCAACTCTGGCCTTCTTGCCACTTTCTCCCTTACACACTGTTCCAGCCACACTGGCTTTCTTCTGTTCCTCAGATGCACCACTTTCTGCTCACCCACCTTAGAGCCTTTGCATATGCAGTTGCCTCCTCAGAGTATTGCCATCCCCAGCACGACCCCCAGCTCATTCTTCAGGCCACTAACGTAAATGTTACTTTCTCAAAAACACCCTCTCCATCCCGGCACACTGACTTAGGACCTGTCAGATTCTCTCCACTGTAATGCTTGAACTGCCATCCCAACACCCACCATTAGGTTTCCTACTTTCACCATCTTTTCTAGGAATCCAAGGTTGGAGTCATCTGTAGATACAGTTAACATGTTCTCTATTTAGCAAACCAATTATAATCTTGCAAGTTTCCGGGCACATCTTTTTTTTTTTTTTTTAATTTTTGACTATAGGACCTCTTAGAGCCTTTATTCTACTAATGTGAGAGAAAAGTATACAACATTTCCTAACTTACTTAACCATAATACCCTCTCTGCAGGACTAGGGTTCCTCAGATATAAGGTACAATCCCCTGCTCTGGGCACTGCACTGTCAGTTTATTTGCACGGTTTATTTGCACATAATCTGTTTCAACTCCAATTAGATACTGCAATACAGTTCTGTCACTGACCACCCGGAATTAGCACAGACCTCACAAATTAAAGGCTCAGCCCTCTACAAGACTGCTCCCACTTCAGATGCCAGTGCAAGTTCAGGGGGTTCCCAGGCCACCTGCACAGTGACTGACTGGCTACAAATTTGAGGGTTCCTACCCCGCCTCAGGTTTGATAATTTGTTAGAACAACTCATAGAACTCAGGAAAATGCTATACATACAATTGCAGTTTTATTATAAACGATAAAAACCAGGAACAGCCAAATGAAGAGACTAGAAGGTAAGGTGTGGGAGGGCCATAAATGCAGCGCTTCTGTGCCCTCTGTCTGTGGAATCAGGCTGCATCACCTTCCCATCAAATTGTTACGATCATCAATGAGGAAGCTCCTCTGAGCTTCAGTGTCCTGAGTTTTTACTGGGGCTTCATTATGTAGGCATGATGGATTGAATCATTGGCCATGCAACTGAACTTAATATCCAGCCTCCTTCCCCTTCCTGGAGGTCAGGCTGGCTCAAAGTCCCAACCCTCTAATCATGTGGTTGGTCTTTCTGTTGACCACCCCCCATTCTGAGGCTATTTAGTGGCCCACTATGACTCACCATTAGCATAAACTCAGGTGTGATCTTAGGGGCTCGTGAATAACAAAGATATTCATATCACTTGGGGAAATTCCAAGGGTTTTAGAAGCTCCCTGCCAGAGATCAGGGACAAAGACTAGACAAATTGTTATACAATAGCCCAGGACATTGAATGGACATTTCCACAGCAAAAATGGAACCTGGATGAAAGGAGGATGAATGATGTGTGTGATTTCCCCCCACAGAATGAGGAAGCTTTGGCCTACTTGCCCTGTTCCCTCATTTCCAGTCAGCTACTTCCAACACTGACAGCATCCACCTGGGGAAGGGAGATTTCTGGTGATATCTTTTTGGGTGCTTCTGGGACCAAGCAGACAAGAAACTGACCAGCTCTGGACTGCTCAGCTTGTCTGCAGCCCTCTCAGAGCCGCAACTCAGAGTGGTGGGACGATGGGCAAGCACACTCAGTGACTCTGTGATCTCCACTATCTAACCCAGATATCCTTCTTAAATCTTGGCTAAAAATAGAAGGTGTTTCTTTCTTAAATGGATATAAAAGCAACCACAGAATTGATTTTATTTATTACCTTTAACTGAAAAAAAATGTCATACTTACCATATACCACTTCCAGAAGGAAACTAGGATTCTAAAACCTAAGACATATGGATTTGTATCAATTTCCAAAAAATTGAAAAAATCACATTCTAACCAGGTATATACCAGTGTACCAAGGACTGTGCCTTACCCATATTTTTTCTATAAAGGAAGTAAATCATGTAGGGCTGAACCAAAAACTTTGCTGAAAATTGCTTCTCTTTTAAATCAGCAGACTTGTACCTCTGACACAGAGGATTGACTTAGTTTGAGTCTTGGTCTCCTTCTCCATCTTCATCAATAAAGATGTTTTTCTTGAGCCCCAGACCAGACAAAATAATAGACACACATGATGTGGTGGCTGGGAGGCATCCATACTCAGTGGGATAAGTAATAAATTAGGAGCACAAGAGCTTGGTCTTCTGTTTATAGTCCTGCCACTGATTTATTATATGGCCCCGAGCCAGCCTTTTCACAGTCTTGTGGGTCAGCCTCTTCAACACTATTTTGAGGGAAGATTAAACTGTCTTGACTATGTACAATTCAAATGTTAGAAAATATCAGTTGAACCAAAAGTGACATATCCTAATTCAGTAATTAGTACATCACTGCAATTTTTTCCCCCAGAAACTACAGGGAGGCTCCCCAAATGATCTCTTAGATAAAGAGAAGTCATCTTATGGCCTCATAATGGATGGAAAACCTTTGGGAAAATGATGTTTCTCATCCATTGTTAGGCTAGGGAGTTTTAACTTGAGTAAAAGTTTCCTGATAATGCTAAAGGTTTCCAGGCAGCCCCTTTAGCCCAACTCTCCTGTGTGATCTTCATCTCTCAATAATGTCACCCACCAACATGCATCTGAGTGCCTTTCCCTTTCCTCTCCACTCCCATTATTAGATGCTGTCTGTGTGGGCCACCATCCTTGCAGGAGTTTTACAGGGTTAATAAATGAATAATACCTCTTCTTTCTTATGCCAAGAGGCAGGAAGATGAGGATTAAAATATCACATATATTGCTTCCAGATCACATTTATTATTATAGAGTGGACCCCTAAATTAGATGGACTTACTCACCTGGCCACAGCTGGAGTCCTGAAGGGCATGATGTCTTCTTACCACAGCAGACAGAAACCTGCTTCCTGAAGGCTGTGATGTCCTCTTATCACAGCAGACAGAAACCTGCTTCCTGAAGGCCATGATGTCCTCTTACCACAGCAGACAGAAATCTGCTTCCTGAAGGCCATCATGTCCTCTTATCATAGCAGACAGAAACCTGCTTCCTGAAGGCCAAGCTGAGCATGCCCGGCTCCTTCTTCTTAACTCAGCAGTCAGATACCTAATTTCTCCATCTGTGAGGAGGGCTGGATAAGGGATGGGGAGAGAAGCTAGGAATATCACTCTAGGGAATTCCCTAGAAGCAGGAGTTCCAGATAATAGGAGTTTTCCACTTGTGTCTTACCTAGTAAGTCTAAATAACCTGATACAAATAGCTTATCTGCAAATACTAAATGTATAGTTAAAAGATTAGCTTTGGAGGTAGTCACAAACATGTGCTTCTAAAGAGATAGAAAAGCCTGGAAAGAAGGTGAAAGGGAAAAGAATAAAGGAAGAGAAAATACACCAAGACAGTCCCTAAATCTTGCACAACATAAATAATTTGGTTGGGGTGAAAACGAAGAAATTCAAGCATGGATTTAAAGGAAGCTGATGAAAGTAATCTTTTTCACTTTGAGACTGTTCCTAGCACTACTCGGATCCACTCTTATGACTTTAATTTTATCAAATTGTTATCATTACCAAAATGGCTCAAGTAGAATTACTCTAAGAAATGCTGTCAGGGTTTTTTAGGAGGTTTTAGCAAAGGAGAGGACAGGTTTTGTTTTCAGGATACTGTAAAGTTCAAAGAGATGAGACTCTCCTAAAATATGAGGAAAGAGAAGCAGGCATTAGGAATGGGGAGTGGCAGGAAAGAGAAGTCAGAGGGGACCCTGGTAGGACACTGTATGTGATAGAAGCTACAGAGTGGAGGAGACTGATGTAAGAAGCGACTTCTAAATAAATCCAAGCTGGGAGAAAATGTAAGTTCCAGAAACAGTAAGAAAAGACAGGTTGCTTTTCAGGTAACCCCCCAAAATAATCTGAACCTCTAAGCCAATAGGAGGTTCTTGGCCTTTTGAAGCAATCATAAAAGAGAGATGTAACTGGGGAATCACAAAAAGAGAGTTAGTAGTGGTTTAATATAATGCTAAATACCAGGGGAAATCACTGTAGAAGATGTTAAGTGCAGCATACATTGGATTCTCTGTGAGGCAAAAGTGTTCAGAACAGGACTGGGACTAGGGTAAGGTGAGAGAGGCATGTGCTTTGGGTACAGAATTTAAGGAAGTGCTGAAAAACCCTTTGTAATAAAGATTTTAAAAATATGTTAATATGATATTCTTTAAAAATCAAAATTAATGTAAAAAGTCCATGATGAACAAAATATAAAAGCTTAACTAGAGACAGGATTAGAATTCCTGATTTCTCCTTTTGTCTCGGGTTCTAATATGGCTTGGCACTGGTTCAGAGAAACATTCCAGTAAGATAGTTTATTTTATTTTATTATTATTATTATTATTTTTGAGATGGAGTCTCACTCACTCTGTTGCCCAGGCTGAAGTGCAGTGGTGCAATCTCAGCTCACTGCAGCCTCTGCCTCATGGGCTCAAACGATTTTCCTGCCTCAGCCTCCCAAGTGGCTGGGATTATAGGCGTGTACCACCATGCCTGGCTAATTTTTGTATTTTTAGTAGAGACGGGGTTTCATCATGTTGGCCAGGCTGCTGTCGAACTCCGGACCTTAGGTGGTCCGCCCACCTCGGCCTCCCAAAGTGCTGGGATTATAGGCGTGAGCCACCACATCCAGTCAAGAGTTTATTTAATTAGACATCTTCCCCTGAAGCTCTCAGTGCTTCAAGTAGCCCAGCCCAGCATTTGTCTTGTTTCAAGGATGGTGAGATTGACCTTCCTTTCCTGTCTGAGATTGCGGGAGAATATATAGAGAATCCTGGTAGCCCCATGTTGAAAATAGAACTGATAGAGAAAGAGGGAGGTCAACTATGACAAGAAGCATTCTTTCCATCCACCACTACCAGCTTTCATGTCTGAAATCATCAGCTCAGCTGAGCCCTGTTTATGCACTTGTTTTTCAAGTAAGAGTTCTTGGTGAGCAGTGTTTCACCAAGATTAATTTGTGAAGAAAAGAGCCAAGCTTGGAGCAGATGTTACTAGCAGGTAGTCTAGTAGATGATGGTGCCTCTTTTTCATGACACTAATTTAACCTACCAGCATAAATCATTTTTTAAGGTAAGAAAGTAGAACTGGTGAAAGGGCTTTTCCTCCTTCCCATAATAGATGGTATATCCATTGCTAGCAGAGAAAAGTGATTAAGTAGGATCAGCATATTCATCTCTTATTTTGCCCTCCTGTCTTTCTGTTGTCATAGGGTTTTTCCAACAGTGGCGTTATTGACATATTAGGCCAGATACTTCTTTGTTGTGGAGGGATGTCTTGTGCATTGTAGCATGGTTAGCAATGTTCCTTGCCTTCATCCTTAAGATATTAGTAGCTTACCCACCCACCCTACCAAAAATGTCTGCAGATACTACAAATATCCCCTATTGGGACAACAATCTCCCTTGGTTGAGAACCGCTGTGCTACCAAAGGTCAAGGCCTACAATGATGTCTTCTTTTCTTCATCTAGCTTTTTCTCACTTCTTTATAAATTAATTAATGTCTTCTGCTGAAATAGATGTTGATTATTTCATACCACATACTTTTGTTTTGTTTTGTTTTTTGAGACAGTCTCGCTCTGTCACCTAGGCTGGAGTGCAATGGCATATTCTTGGCTCACTGCAACCTCCGTCTCCTGGGTTCAAGCAATTCTCCTGCCTCAGCCTCCCAAACAGCTGAGATTACAGGCTTCTGCCACCACACCCAACTAATTTTTAGTATTTTTAGTAGAGACAAAGTTTTGCCATGTTGGCCAGGCTGGTCTTGAACTCCTGATCTAATGATCCACCTGCCTCGGCCTCCCAAAGTGCTGGGATTACAGGCGTGAGCCACCGCGCCCAGCCACCACATAATGTTTTATAATCTAAGACCTCTGCATCTTACGTAAATTTAAGTGAAAGTAGTAGGTTATAAAAATAGGACCTTCACCAACCATCATTTGATATCAAGTATATCAAATGCTTTCAGTAGCAACTAACAGAATATACAATTCAAACTGATTTGTACAATAAGGGGAATTATTCTTAATCACCTGAGCTTTAAGCATCAGTAGATCTGGTAGCTCAAATTTTTTGAACTATGTTTTTTGGATTAAATGCTTCAAATAGCATTTTCTCCCCCAAACCACCTGCTCCTTCTAATTGATGGATTTCTCACATGAGTCACAGGCTTGAAACATCATGAGCATCTTTAACAGTCCCTTTGCATGCCCCCAACGTCTGTCAGTTGCCAGATCATCTGCATTTTGTCCCCATGCTATCTCCTTCCCTTTCTTTCTTCCTGTTTCCAAGACCACCACCTAATCAAGTCAAACTGGTGCAGTAACTTATCAACTAGTTCCCTCCCCTTCCAGCTTTTCTTGCTAATTAATCTTTTCAAAGCGTACATTGCAGCTGGGCATGGTAGCTGATGCCTGTAATTCCAGCACTTTGGGAGGCCAGGGCGGGAGGATAGCTTAAGGAAAGGAGTTCAACACCAGCCTTGCGCAACATAGCAAGACCCCTGGGTCTCTGCAAACAAACAACAACAACAAAATTTTAATCAGCCAGGTGTGGTGGCATGCACCTGTAACCTTTGATACCCAGGAGGCTGAGGTGGGAGGATCACTTGAGCCCAGGGGGTTGAGGCTGCAATGAGCCATGATTGTACTACTGTACTCCAGGCTGGGTGACAGAGTAAAACCTTGTCTCCAAAATTTAAAAAAAAAATTTTTTTTTTAAGTTTACGTTGCTACTCTGCTTCAAACTCTGGTTGTTCCTATATCTTTTTTTATTTTTTTTGAGACGGAGTCTCATACCATTGCCCAAGCTGGAGTGCAATGGTGCAATCTTGGCTCACTGCAACCTCCGCCTCCTGGGTTCAGGTGATTCTCCTGCCTCAGCCTCCCAAGCAGCTGGGACTACAGGCACCCACCACCACACCCGGCTAATTTTTTTGTGTGTGTATTTGTAGTATAGATGGGGTTTCACCATGTTGGCCAGGCTGGTCTCAAACTCCTGACCTCGTGATCTGCCTGCCTTAGCCTCCCAAAGTGCTATATCTTATTAATTAGGACTTCTCACTCTGAGCACTCAGGATTCTTATGTTCTAGCTTCACTTTATCATTCCAAGCTCTTTTCTTCATACTCCTCTATTTACAATGAGCCTCAGACAACTAGAATATCCAGTGTTTCCAAAGGTGCTTCCATTTTTCTGACTTGAGCCTTTATGAATGAACGTTCCTTTTCCAAAATCTCTTCTCTTCTTCAAGACCCAGCTCAAATGCCCCTGTGTCAACACAGCCTTCCTCGATCTCCACAATAGTGATTGCTTCCTCCTTTCCTCATCTCTTATCTTCTGCTGTTTACTTTATAGATTTGTATTCTTCTTCCCCTCACCCTTCATCTTCAGAGGTGATGCTAATGCCTGTGATGTCCCAGGCTATATTCATTGATGAGCTAAATTATGTTCTTTTATGTAAATTGATTCATAGTTTTTGTCCTTGTTTTGTCATCTGCAGGGGACAGTTTTTCTAATGTCTTACAAAAGGAGATAACTACCTGAAAATGCCACATTGCCACTTTTATTAGGCTCTGCCTTTTAAGCAGCTGTACAACAGTGGACAGAATTACTTTTTCATCTTCTGCCTCAGTTTCTTATTCTGTAAAATGGGCATAATACCTACCTCATAGAATTGGTATGAGGATTAAATGAACAGAGACATACACATGTATTTACATATGTTCGTTTGTGTGTATGTAAAGTAGTTATGACAGTGCCTGGCTTATAGTAAGCCTGTCTTACATAAGGTGTTTGCTTATAATGTGTTTATCCATTTGCTTAGTTCTTATTTATTTATTTTTATTTCTAAATTGCTTACCATTTTCTTGAAAGACTTTGGGGAAAGAACATAGAAGTAAATGAGAAAGTCTAGTCATAGACTGTTAGGAAAAAACAGGATGAAAAAAATACTAAGTTTAGACTGATTTCAATATACTAGAAGCTGAATTTGTAAGATTTTATTATTAATATTAAACTTATCTTACACCAATAAAAGCACTATTGAAGCATCTTATCCTAAGAAAAATTAAAAGTAAGTCAACAACTCAAGTCATGTCTTGGGAAGTGAAAATCTGTATTACAGATCATTATACTTACAACTTTTGGGGTAGATATTTCATAGAAAGCAGTCAGATTCTCTAAAATGGTGCACATGTTTACTTACGTGCTTTAGCAAAAATCAAGATTTATTGCCTTTCAAGATAAATTTTGACTAAATATTGACTTTAGGTTCTCAATCATTGTTTACCTGAAAGACCAATAAATCTTGACACTTCTCAACTTGAGTTGGAATCTACTTGGTATTTATTAATTTATTTCACACGATTTATAATCTTAATAACAACATTCCATGAGATTAAATAAACATTGTAGAGTTTAGCAAGTTTATATTTTCAGTCAGCAGTAATTACTTGACATGTGATTTTCACTTCATTTCTTATTTAAATATAGTACCTCTAGCACTATTAACACAACGTAGGTCCTACATGTCAAAGCTGACTTAGCTATTTAAATATTCAGAGGGGGAAAACCCAAATAACTCTTAATAGCTTATAGAATTGCTTTACATTTTAAACCAATTAGTATTCAGATTGGAGTTTCTAATCTGAATTGCTTTTATTTTTTTGGTTGCCTTAGTTCTGCAAGTATAATCTACTAATACATCATTATACGTCATAGATGGCCTCTGTCTTGGACAGTTTATGTCTGTTGGTTTTAATCTCTGTTTCATGCATCTGTCTGTTCTTGTCTCTCTCTCTAGATATAATGTGTATTGAACATTCACTGTGTCTCAGCACAGTACTAATACTTTACAAACATAATATTTGCCATATTGTTGTGTTGACAGGGTTTTTAGAGACAGGGTCTCGTTCTGTCACTTAGGTTGGTGTGCAGTGGTGCAATAATAGCTCATTGAACCCTCGAACTCCTGGGCTCAAGGTATTCTCCTGCCTCAGCCTCCAAAGTAGCTGGGATTGCAGGTGCAGACCACCACACCTGGCTAATTTTTAGAAACTTTTTTGTAGAGATGGGGCCTCACTCTATTGCCCAAGCTGGAGTGCCATGGTGCGATCATAGCTCTCTATAACCTCGAACTCCTGGCCACAAGCAATCCTCCCATCTTGGTCTCCAAAAGTACTGGGATTACAGGTGTGAGCCACCAGTGCCTGGCTGGAAATTCTTTGGTTAGGTACATTCAGTGTGTCTAGGAGGAGTTACTTACTTCTATGAGATTCTTAAGGACAGAGCTGTCCTAGCTATAGCAGCGGTCCATTCTACAAGTGCCAGCTGAAGTTAACCTAAATGTGTCACCCATGGTAGGAACATGGTTTTTAACATGTCAGCTCTCTGTGCAGTGGAACTTTATTCTTTTTTTTTTTTTTTTGTAGACAGAGTCTTGCTTTGTGGCCCAGGCTGGAGTACAGTGGCACAATCTCAGCTCACTGCAGCCTCTGCCTCCCAGGTTCCAGCAATTCTCCTGCCCCAGGAGAGGCAGGGATTACAGGCATGTAGCTGGGATTACAGGCATGTGCCATCACACCCAGCTAATTTTTGTGTTTTTAGTAGGGGTTTCACCATGCTGTTTTTAGTAGAGGTTTCACCATGTTGGCTAGGCTGGTCTCAAACTCCTGACCCCAAGAGATCCGTCCACCTCAGCCTCCCAAAGGATTATAGGCATGAGCCACCACACCTGGCTTGTGCAGTGGAAATTTATGAGTCAGTTTCAGCCAACAAGGAATGACAATTTCTCATATATAATCTCTCACTGCTATAAAATTTGTAGATGAACATAAAATGAAGCCCATCAGAAAAAAAAAATTCTGATGAACAGAAATGAATTTTTGTGTAGCTTTGGAAACAACCATCAGTACATTTCAGGATTGTATTTGAGCATGTGTATTTCCTCCCAACTGTGAAGTTTTCAACTCCTGGGAAGAGAATTCACTATGAAGGGACTTAAAGGCTTATGGAGAAAATAATTTTGAAGTGTTGCAGTCTAAAGTCCATGAACTCAACCCAAAGACTATCAGCTGCATGCCATACTATCCGCATTAGCAATTACACGTGGCACACAATTGATTTTTTCCGGATTTCCCCTATTGTTCCTTTAGTTTTATTTGAGATGCTGTGGATACTATTTGCTTTGTAACCGACAGAACGTATACTTAATGGCATGTGCCTGATTCTCCATCCAAATGTTTAATGTCTTAATTGATTTATGGCTAAACAGATAGCTCCTACTTTATGGGTCACCACCTTGTCCCAAAGACAGAATAACTTGGATGCTTGGGATGCAAAAAGTATTGGATCACTGATTTTTGAGTAGATGTTTCTCAGTGTCCCTCACTCTTTACCCCCTTTCTACTTTACAGTTATGTAGAATTCTATAGCTTCAGTTTCACCATGTTAACTTCAGACTACATATGTGTGGTCAGTCTCAAATTTCAGCTCTGTTCCCTCTGACAGTGGAGGATGCAAATATGGGGCCCAGGTTTGCTTTGCCTCTACTTCCTTTAATGGACCTCAAAGCTACATTGCAAAAATTGCTTGTGCCCTGTGTCAAATAATCCTTTCTTTAAACACTGTGCCCAACTTTGTGCTAATCCCAGGGAGGACTTTGAATTGTATACCAAATGTAATACCTTATTTTTTAAAGTACAGGTTCAAAATTTCACTTCTTAATGAGCCAATGGTTAGAGACTATAAGCTAGGAAAGCTAAATTCTTTATGACTTTAACCCCTAATCCTTGTAAAATAGCAAGTCCTTGAACCTGCATGTCTATTTTTCTTCATTTTGGGAAATCTGGTCTGAAGAGCATATGATCAAAGTCTAGGCCTTCAAGCAACATTTTACACAGTGCTTACTGCAGCTCACTGTCCCCAGCCAGGAAAATGGAGGGATGGAAGGGACAGGGAAGTCCCCTTGCTCATTCCTGTGGACATCTCTCCCTACTTAGTGCATAAAATAAAAGAGGATGTGAAACTCGCCAGATTTTTTTTTCTATTTTTACAGAGAAAACGACAATGTGTCTTCTCACCCTCTTTATCTCTTTTCCTTCCTTTTACAAAGGCACCTTCTTTTCTTTTTTATTTGCCCTTGTTCTTTTCCTAGAGTGTTTCTACCTTCTAAATGCAAAAGACTGGATTTACCTTACTGAATTAGGTAAAAGCTTACTTTAAGAGATGGAAAGTGGGTGGCATAACTGACCACACTTAGCACTGTATGAGGTCCTTCCTTAGTGAGAGAGAGTCAGTTGGATCCAGCCACAGCTTTCTCATTCTTCCCTCTTAGCCCATGAGTTTTCCAACTGCTGGTCAGGGAAAGGAGAACTGAAGGTAATAGTCGTAAAGTAGAGAGAAGGTGGCTGGCTCTTCCTCAAGATCGCAGCTTCAGTAACAACAACTGCAGCCAGTTGAGTTAACTAGGTACACTTGTTAGAAGAAAGATGGTGCTTTTGTGGAGAAGTATGCCAAAATTCTGCACAACCCCCAGCAACAGATTCTTTTGGGTGTATTTAGTGAAAGGCCATTTGGGAAATGGACTGTACGTGCAGCAAATAGGATTTTGGTTAAATGGTGACATTTGTTTCCAAGAGTGTATCAGAGGGGAGGCTAAGCTCTTCAGAGCATTTGTTCATTAAAGATTTGAAGTGGAGTGGGAAGCAATAATAAAAAAAAGGCCAGTGGGTTCTCTGGTGAGATAGTTTTTTGTTCCTATGAATTGAATACACTCTGAAAAGTTTCAAAAAGAGTCTGGGAAGAATGTATTTGCTTTGATCCAACATGTGGAGTGTTCTTTACTACAAATGCCCTTTAATTTAGAAACATTGCTGAAAAGTCTGTTTGAAAGTACATAAAAATATAATATGTAAATAAGCCCTAATTAGTTATTTCAATTAATTATTTTTTGTCTCTACTTTACAGCTCTATTTTTCTTCCCATAATGTCGCTTTTCAGAGTCCAGCTTTGAAACTCTCTAAAAAAATGGTTTTTTGTAACAGTGATTATTAAGAAAAAATTTTCCCTGTTAAAAACCCCACAATGATAAAGTAAAATCCCAGATTGTGTATTTTTATGGGGAATTGTTTCAGACATTTTTAGTCCATGATTTGCTACTGTGATAGTAAAGGAAATCTTGCAGTTAATTGAAAAAACTCATGTTTCCTTCTTCAAATAAATGGCATGTGTTGTTTTTTAGAAAATGAATCTACATCAGGCCACTAACTAGCCTCTAATCTTCTTTTCCAACCATTCTATGTTCTTTCAAATACAAATACTTTGGATTTGGGGGTTAAACGTTTTCATTCTTTTTAAAGTGAATAGGATACTCCCAGTGGAGACAAGAATGCTCTGGAAAAACACTGGTAAAATGAAGTCAGGTTGTTTCTACATAGCCAGTTTTTTAGAAATTGACTAAGTACCTAAAATATTGATTTTTTTGAAGCCTAGAGGGTAAACTGTGTGACAAATTCTGAGCTTTTCACTGAGCAGTCTGCACCCCCTCTGCACTTTTGTTGAATAGAAGCAGAATTTTAGAGCTCGAGGGACCTTGGAGGTCACCTAGAAATCAGGGAGCAATCCTCAGCTTTTACCCGTCAACGTCCCGCGTGTGGGTTGGGGATAGGATGGGAGGGGGAGGATGCTCATTTAATTAGAAATGCAGATTTCTGGTCCCTACCCAAGATCTACAGAGTCAAAATCATCTCAGTGGGAAGAAGGGTCCATATTTCTCACAAACGTCTGCAGAAAATTCCATTGCTCACTCAAATTTGGCAATTCACCAATTAAAGCTAACACGTTTATTTTGTGGTGAGGAAGCAAGGCCTAGATAATTTGATGGTCAGGGTCACAGTGGTGCCTAGGCAAGAACAGACTCAGGCTTCCTGCCTTTAGACTAGTGACGGTCTGTATACCATGTGCCTAAAGTAGTTCTGAGCATGCAGACAGGTTCAAACCTACTTCTGGGTCATTAGGGTGATTTCAGCACCAGGAGTAGGATAGCCTGGTTCTAAATAAAGTATGAAAGTAAAGACACCCAAGGACTAAAGGTAGGTGTTTATGTGCTGCTGCTTTTGTCCAAACTAAAACCTGAATGGACCCTATCCATGTTCTCTCATCTCTGTCTTTTATGAGCCTGGAGACCTGTACATAGTTGCGAGGATGTTTAACTCAGTTAGTTAACTGAGTTGATCCCCCAGCATGGTGAGCTTTGGATCTGTGTGCCCGGTTGATGTGAACATTCTTAGGCTATAGGCTTTCTTAAAATGCATGTTTGTGTATGTTAATATTGCCTATGTGTGTTGCATCCAGAAAATTAGAATAAGCTCATTAAAATTATAGACAGATAAATCCAGTAGTGCCTACTAGGGAATATATAAATATCCAGCAAATGCTTACTGATGTCTGTTATATCAAAAAAAATTTTTTTTAGTGTTCTTTGGTGAGAATTTAAACTATAATGATGATCCTGAATTTCTGCAATATCATGGTCACCTTTTAAGTCATTAGGAAGGATTGGATTCTACTCAGTGTCATTTTAGTGTTCAGTCAATTTGTCTACTAATTTTTGGAAATAGCAGTATCCCACTGTCTAGGATATATTAAGTTCCACTGAACTCTGTTCCACAGTTCATTCTTTCTTTATTTTTAAAAAATTTTTTTCTTTTGAGACAGAGCCTTCCTCTGTCACTCAGGCTGGAGTGCAGTGGCATGATCACAGCTCACTGCAGCCTTGACCTCCTAGGTTCAAGTGCTCCTCCCACCTCAGCCTTCCAGTAGCTGGGATTACAGGCCCACGCCACCACACCTCACTAATTTTTTTGTAGAGATGGGGTTTCACCATGTTGCTCAGGCTGGTCTCAAACTCTTGGGCTCAAGCAATCCACCGGCCTTGGCCTCCCAAAGTGCTAGGATTACAAGTGTGAGCTACTATGCCTAGCCAGTTCCATGGTTCCTATGTGAACATGGGTAATATATAGTTCTTAGAATGGGCAACATATTTTAACAGGGATATTAATGAAAGGCTGTTTTCAGAAGCAGGTGATCAGGTTAAGAGGATCAGTTTTGGAATCACTATGGAAAATTAAAATTTCTGTATATATATACAGTTTATGTGAGTGTACATGTGCCAGATAGTACTCAGTTTATCATCCCTTTAACATAAATATTTTTTGATTGTCTGCTATTTGTAAAGCTCTGTGTTAAGTGCTGAGGATAAAAAAAAGATCTGGGCCGGGCATGGTGGCTCACGCCTGTAATCCTAGCACTTTGGGAGGCCAAGGCAGGTGGATCACGAGGTCAGGAGTTCAAAACCAGCCTGGCCAACATAGCGAAGCCCCGTCTCTACTGAAAATACAAAAATTTGGCCGGGCGCGGTGGCTCACGCCTGTTATCCCAGCACTTTGGGAGGCCGAGGCGGGCAGATCACGAGGTCAGGAGATCGAGACCATCCTGGCTAACGTGGTGAAACCCTGTCTCTACTAAAAATACAAAAAATTAGCTGGGCGTGGTGGCGGGCGTCTGTAGTCCCAGCTCCTCGGGAGGCTGAGGCAGGAGAATGGCATGAGCCCGGGACGCGGAGGTTGCAGCGAGCTGAGATCGCACCACCGCGCTCCAGCCTGGGTGACAGAGCAAGACTCCATCTCAAAAAAAAAACAAAAACAAAAAAAATAGAAAATACAACAATTAGCTGGGCATGGTGGCACGTACCTGTAGTCCCAGCTACTCGGGAGGCTGAGGCAGGAGAATCGCTTGAACCCGGAAGGTGGAGTTTGCAGTGAGCTGAGATTGTGCCACTGCACTCCAGCTTGGACAACAGAGTGAGACTCTGTCTCAAAAAAAAAAAAAAAAAAAAAAGATCTGAGGAGTTTCTAGTGTGGTGCTGGTTGGACAAGCCCATAAAAAGGCATGATAATTTAAAGAGGCACACGCTAAATGCCAAATGAGTAATGCAGTCAGTGAGTGCAGTGAACAGCATTCCAACATTCACAGACAGCCCTGTGACTGTGGCAAGATCTCCTTTGTCAATCAGGAGCTACATGTGTGTTGGTTGTAACTCATCTTTCACACATTTCTCATTCCTCAGCCAGTCTGAAGAACAGGAGCTTGTTATGATTTTTTTTTTGCTGCTCAATAGTAAAGAAATAGCCATTCTAGAAAGGAACTGGATCAAGCTCTGGAAGCCTAATACTAATATATTTACTTATCTTCTTCCCATTTCTCATGTATTTAAAAACAATGAGATCTAATTCTCTTTCTAGAGGATGCACTGGGAAACTGCTTAATTACTGATGCCATTGTATTTGTGATGAAAATGAAAGTTCTGTTGAGTCTTGTGATACTTTCATTCATGGAGTTCATGTGAATCAGAATCTTCTTAGGTTGGTAGTTCGTTAAGTAAATGTATTTGACCTCCTTGTAATGGAAAGGGTTACAACACTGATCATTATATTATTAGTACTAGTAGTAGTTGTCGTAGTCGTAGTAGTAATTGTAGTAGTACTGAAAGAGTAATTCATTTTTGCCCCACTTCATGAAATAGGCTTAGTGCGAGATCTCTTTGATCCATATAGTTCTTGGCACCCAACCATAAAATGGGCCACATGGAAGGATTTCTAAAATGAAAGCTGTAGACCAGAAATGTCAGATTAATGATGCTGTTTGTGTATTCTTGATGACCTGTTCTGGATCTGCCAGGATTTTGTCCTTGGGGATGATTGTGATGGAATTTACATACTCAGTAGAAGGTAGTTCTTCCTATCTAAAGAAAACGAATGGCTTCCCTGTGGAAGGGCTATGATTATTACCAGGTTCGCTGACAGTACCAAGACAGCGCTCACAGAGTCATGGACTTTCTTAGATCTGAAAAGGGCATTGTAGGCAACCAGTAATCTTGGGCAAGATTTGTTGAAGTAAAGAGCAGAGAAGAGGGTGCTGTGTAAGGAGAGGTAATACATATGAATATATGGAGGGTGGAGTAAGCATGCTGTGTTTATTTGGGGAACAATGAGGAGAGTTCTCTGACTGGAATAAAGTGATTACATTCCCATTGGACAGTAGTGGGAGGGAAAGTTAGAAAAGTGAGATGGAGCCAATCAGAGGCCAAATTCCTTACAATGATTTGGTAAGCAAAGGAAGGCTACATAACAGTTTTGGGGATTATTTTAGCATCCAATTTAGAGCCAAATCCAAACTCTGGCTTTTTTTGGCTGGGTGAACTCAGACAAGATACTTAACCTCATAAAAATCTTAGATTCTTCATCTATAAAATAGAATTAATAATATCTTCCTCATAGAGAAGTGGTGCTGGTTAAACAAGATTCTGTATGAGGTGCCCTCAGCAAAGTGCCTGGTGGAAATGGAGTTCTGAGCAGGGCAGTGAGGAGATAAAGGCGAGGTTGTAGAGAGACTGATCTCTGGCAGCTGTATGCAGAAGAGATGGAATCAGAAGAAACCAGAGACAGGGGACCAGTTTATGACCCTTACAGCAATACCCTAGGAGGTGAAGGGACAGGCTGTCAGACTAGGAAGAAGAGGACACAACTGTACAACTCTATTCTCTGTAACTTCTTTTTTGTTGCAGACTAGGTAAATGAAATATAACCTTGTTCTGTGATGTTAGAGCTCTATAACCTTGTTCTGTAGTGTTAAAAATACAACAGCAATCATAGACTCTTCCTTTTTCCTTGAACAGGCTGCCAGCGATCCATAGGTCTTTCCAATGGGAAAGCCAAGGTGTGCAACTACAGTGGGTGGTATTACTGCAGTAACTGCCACGTGGATGACAGCTTTCTCATTCCAGCACGCATAGTCCACAACTGGGATACTTCAAAATATAAGGTAGGTACAAAAACTCAGTTCACTTAATAATAATAATTCAGGTGTTCATATGTTCTCAGGTGGATTATAAAGATGGTGATCAAACAATTTGAAGCAGATATGATTAGGTAGTCTCATAAAAGCTGCAAGACCTTACCTAATGCTTCTTATATATCTCACAGTTGAAAGGCTTCTTAACTATGACTCTTATTAGTTTCCTCATTTAAAAAGACATATAGAGCAGTTTTTACTTCTGGTGCTAGAGAGAATTCTGAGAGAGAGGAGCCTGTTTTATTATTTTTTATTTGATCTTATCTTCAACATTACAACACTATGGGAAGATAAAAATGGGAAAATAATACATGCATGAACATGCTAGTGATCTTTCTAGGCAAGGCCTTATATAATCCAAGATATTTCTTTTGTTTGTTTTGTTTTGTTTTTGTTCATTTGTTTGTGTCGGCTTTTTTTTTTTAGACATTGTCTCACTCCATCACCCAGGCTGGAGTGCAGTGGCATGATCTTTGCTCACTGCAACCTCCACTTCCTGGGTTCAAGTGATTCTTGTGCCTCAACCTCCCAAGTAGCTGGAATTACACACACATGCCACCACGCCCAGCTAATTTTTGTATTTTTAGTAGAGACGGGTTTCACCATGTTCCCCAGGCTGGTCTCAAACTCGTGACCTCAAATGATCTGCCTGCCCTGGCCTCCCAATATGCTGAGATTACAGGCATGAGCCACTGTGTGGTCTGAGATATTTCTTATAGTAGAGTAGCGCTCCTACTCATGTGAAGGTCAGTCTTCTAGCAAATCCAGGCCTTTGGAACTAGAACCAGAACCTTGAGAGAAGCTATGAAGACTTCTGACTAGGGGCCAACAGCAAGGAACAGTAGTACACTGAGCCATCCTCAGGCCTTTGTCAGCACTGCTGTTTTTTAAAAAGGAGAGCAAGTGAGAATCACAGGTATATGCTAATAGCTTTGCAAAGTAACTGCTAACAGCCAAGGAGGCTCTTCAGGAAGTATAAATAGCAGGCTTAGTGGCTATAAAAATGCAGGTCAATAGAGGAGAAAAGTGAGCACGGGGACACTCCAACTTAGGAGCCTAGAGACAAGAGGAGAGACCAGCAAAGGAGGCCAAGAAGGAGTGAGCAGTGAGGTAGAAGGATCCCAGGGTGTCTGACAAGCCACGTGAAGAAAGTGTTTCCAGATGAATTGTGACAGATGCTGATAGCTCAAATAAGATGAGCACTGAGAACTGACGATTTGCTTTAGTAATGCGAAGGTAATTAGTGACCTTAATGAAAGCAGTTTGAATGGAGTGGTGGGAGCAAAGGTCTGATTGAAGTGGGTTCAACATAGAATAGAGAGAGAGAAACAAGAAACAAGAATAGACAACTCTTTTGAGAAGTTTTGCTATAAAAGGAAGAAGAGAAGTCAGGAGTAACTTGAAGGGAAGTGGGGTCAAGTTAGGTTTGATTTTTTTGTTGTTGTTTTAATGGAAAAAATAACCGTATGTTTTCTATGCTGATGTAAACTATCCAGAAGAGAGAGAATTGCTAGAATGATATGGTTGAATCAGTAAGAATGATGGAATTGCGTGAACAATAGGAGGGTCTGGCTATTGCTTGGAGCATGGAATAAGAGAAAAAAGCTGTCTGCAGCCATGGGGGCCAGTAGGTACTTCGATGTGATGTTGGAAGCTTGTTGAAGTTGTATTCCATTTATATCAGTAGCTTTCATCAGATTCTTTTATTTCAGCATCTGTGATCTTAAAGAGATGAAATACCCAGTCCAAGTTACCCTGTGAAGTGCCATTATCTTCTACTTCATAGAGAAAATAGGGGTGATTATGCAATAATCCTGTCAACTGACCTATAAACGTGCCTACATCCGCATCTATCCTCATTGTCCTCCTTCCAGCCACCAAAGAAACATTACTTGTCATATGGAAGTTTATCCCTTCTGCCTGTATTCATGGTCTTCTCCTCTCTTCTCCATCACAGTTTTGCCAAATCTCGTCTCTTCTCCAACACAATTTTGCCAAATCTGTTGACCCTTGGCAGTTTCTTATTCTACTGGACTTCTCTAGGATACACTATTTGACCAGATGGACCATACTCCTTTTGAATTCTCCTGCCTTGGTTTTGACAACACACCCCTGGTTCTCCTCCCTCTAACTCTTCTTTTTCAATCACCTTCTCTAATTTCTTGTCCTCTGCCTAAACCTTTAATAGTGGGCTTCCTTAAGATTCATTATTTTGTTTCCCACTTTCTTGTCTTTCTATTGGGCATCTCCCTCACTTACATCATTTTAACTACCAGGATTCTTATGCTGATAATTCCTACTTTTATCTGCAGCTCCAGTTTTGCTACTAAAATTGAAATCTGTGGCTTTAATTGCCTATTGGACATCTCGACTTTATTTTCAACCTAGTAGTCTTCAAAATATATAAATTGGTTAGCTATATGGTACAGCATTTCTATCCTTGCATTAAAAAAGGTAGTAGAATTTGGCAAGTCCAGGAATCTAACTCCCTACTGGAGTAGCACTCTAGGCTTAGGATTCTGTTATGATCCTGCATCTTACACACATAATAGATAACATACTTCAATTACCTGATATGACCAGAAGCTTTTCTGATCCTTCTGCCAGAATGTTGTGACATCTGCCTTGAATGTACCTTCTGTGCAAGGGGCTTCATATGGAAACAGGCTGTATGACTGCTTTTAAAATTGATCCATAATAATTGTACATGTTTATGGGGTATATGTAATATTTTGATACGTACATACTATGTGTAATAATTAAATCAGGGTATCCATCACCTCAAATATTTATCATTTCTCTGGGTTGGGAACATTCAAAATGTTCTCTTCTAGCTATTTTTGAAATATGCAATAAATTGTTATGAACTGTAATTGCCCTACTATGCTATCAAACACTAGAACTTCTCTTTCCAACTATATTTTTATACCCATTAACCAACCTTTCTTCATTCCCCTCTTCCCCCTACTTTTCTTAGCCTCTGGTAACCACCATTCTACTCACTACCTCCATGAGATCAATTTTTTTGCTCCTACATATGAGTGAAAATATGTGATATTTGTCTTGTCTGTGCCTGCCTGCCTTCTTTTCTTTATTTCTTTTTTTTTTTTTTGAGATGGAGTCTTGCTCTTTTGCCAGGTTGGAGTTCAGTGGTGCAATCTCGGCTCACTGCAACTTCCACCTCCCAGGTTCAAGTGATTCTCATGCCTCAGCCTCCTGAGTAACTGGAACTACAGGCACGTGCCACCACGCCCAGCTAGTTTTTGTATTTTTTAGTAGAGACGGGGTTTCACCATGTTGGCCAGGATGATCTCGATCTCTTGACCTTGTGATCCACCCTCCTCGGCCTCCCAAAGTGCTGGCATTACAGGAGTGAGCCACCAGGCCGAGCTGGCTTATTTCACTTTAATTTCCAGTTCTATCCATATTGCTGCAAATGACCGAATTTGCTGCATTTGACAGAATTTGCTGCATTTGACAGAATCCATGTTGCTGCAAATGACAGAATTTTATTCTTTTTTCAAGGTGTGGAGTGCAGTAGCACGGTCATGGCTCACTGCAGCCTTGACCTCCTGGGCTCAAGCAGTCCTCCCACCTCAGCCTCCCAACTAGCTGGGACCATAGGTACACACCACTACATCCGACTAATTTTTGTATTTTTTTGTAAAAGAGTCAGGGTTTCGCCATGTTGCCCAGACTGGCCTCGAACTCCTGAGCTCAAGCAATCTTCCCACCTCGGCCTCCCACAGGCATGAGCCACCACACCTGGACAAGAATTTCATTCTTTTTTATGGCTGAATAATATCCCATTGTGCATATATACCACATTATCCATTTGTCCATTGATGGGCACTTAAGTTGATTCCATATCTACCACCTTTTGGTTATATATCTAGCAGTGAGATTGCTGGGTCATATGTTAGTTCTATTTTTAGTTTATTGAAGAACTCCCATACTGTTTTCCACAGTGGCTGTACTAATTTACATTCCCACTAATAGTGTCTGAGCATTCATTCCCTTTTCTCCACATCCTCACCAGCATCTGTTATTTTCTGTCTTTTGAGTAATAGCCATTTTAACTGGAGTAAGATGATATCTCATTGTGGTTTTGATTTGCATTTCCCTGATGATTAGTGATGTTGAGCATTTTTTAACATACCTGTTGGCTATTTGTGTTTATTGAGAATTGTCTATTCAGATCTTTTGCTCGTTTTAAAATAAGATTTATTTTTGTTGCTACTGGATTGAGTTGCTTATGTATTCTGGTTATTAATCCCTTGTCAGATTAATGGCTTGCACATATTTTCTTCCATTTTGTACATTGTCTCTTCACTTTGTTGGTTGTTTCTTTTGCTATGCAGAAGCTTTCTAGCTTGATGTAATCCTACCTATCTATTTTTGCTCTTGTTGCCTGTGCTTTTGAGGTCTCACCCAAGTAATCTTTGCCCAGGCCAATGTTCTGAAGCATTTTTTCAGTGCTTCCTTCTGGTCATTTTATTTGTCAGGTCTTACATTTCAGTCTGTAATACATTTTTATTTGATTTTTGTATATCCTGAGGGGGTCTAGTTTCATTCTTCTGCATATGAATATCCAGTTTTCCCAGCACCATTTACTGAAGAGACTGTCCTTTCCCCAGTGTAGGTCCTTGGCAGCTTTGTTGAAAATGAGTTGGTTGTGAATGCATGGATTTATTTCTGGGTTCTTGTTCTGTTCCATTGGTCTATGTGTGTATGTCTGTTTTGATGCCACCTTGCTAACAGATGTCTGAGACTTACTTTCATTGTAACTGTGTTACCTGGGAGCAAGTAGGTGGGGAAGGGCCCTAGAGCTGTCACCTACCTGGAATCTTTGGCATCTAATAAAACAAACATGAAAATTGTGAGTGGTCAATTGGCTTATGTCCTTTTCTAATATATCCCTGGGCAACTCTGTGTCCAGTTCTACCCAATAATCATCCAAGTCTTCACTGTTTGCAAGATGCCTCTTCCTAATTATTCTCAGCATATGACCTTGTCTGCTACTTCAAGGAGAAAAATGAAGTTATGAAATATGAATATGAATATCTACAAATCTATCTATATTTGTACCTATCCTGTTTTCCCTCCTAACTTGAGAGAAAGAAGAACCCCTTCTCTTGTTTAGTGACCATCTTTCCACCTGTGCTCCAGATATTTTTATCCATCTAGGGAATCCTTGCTTATTCTTTGAGAGCTAAAGAAGGCATGTCCTCCGTGGTGACAGCTTTTTTGTTGCTCCTCACCATTCCCCATTGACTGCATTGCTGGCTCTCTCCTTCGTGCCACCATTGTGTCATGTGGACCTTGAGAATTGCACTTATTAAGGGATTAATAGCAGGAGCTTGGAGTTAAAACCTCTACCTGTTATCAGGTGCTTGATTTGTTGGGGCAAGTTGCTTGAATTTCCTAGAGCCTCAGTTTTGTAATCTGTAAAATGAGCCCACACTGCCAGAGCTCAAGTCTTAGCATTGTGACTTGTTAGTTAGCTGTTTAACCTAGGCAAGTTATTTAGACTCTGGGTGTCAGTTTCCTCATATGTAAAATGAGGATATTAATGCCTTATAGAGTTACTGCTGGGTAAATGGGTTAATGCATGTGTCATGTTTAGAACAGTGCCTAGCACATAGTGTGTACCAAATTTGTTCTCATCATAATTTCACATATTTACCTAAAAGAGTTGTGTGAATTGGGGTAATATAAGAAAAGCACTTAGCAAATGACTGTGATAAGCACTTAATTAATGGAAGCTGTTACTATTTTCATTATCATAACATCTATATAACAGCTAGTTGCTTGTCTATTTTCTCTATAAAGGTGAGCTCTCTGGGCACACGGAATGTGTTTTAGCACAGTTCTGGCACATAGTAGACAAGCAGGAATGTATATTAAATGAATGAAAGAATGAAGCCTGTCCCCTGGGAACATCAAACTCAACAGTTCCCAAATTGACCTTATCACATCACACTCACCAGATGTTCCCCCAAGTGCACATTACCTGTCTTAGTGAATGCCCCACAGTCACCACTGCCAGATGTGGGAGACATCCTGGACTCCTCCGTCTGCCACACCTACGCTGCCTAAGCAATTAGCAAAACCAAGCCTTTATTTTAGCTCTTGAGGCCATGCTCTCCACTGTACTCCAGTCCCACCACACTAACTCAAACCCTCAGTCTCACTTACATGAAGGAAGTCAGAAGCCTCCTATTTGCGCTTCCTGCCTTTAAGCATCACTCTCTGGCTGGTATATTTCAAAAGAAAAGTCCTAATCTTACCTTAAGTAAGTTTCTTACTCTCTCTCAGTCTTAGTTTCTTTACCTTTAGAATGGAAATAATAATAGAACCCAGTTCATAAGGTTGCTGTTTGCTTAAATGTTTCACAGAAAGCACCTGGCACAGGGTGTGGTGCATCATAAGCCCTCAGTTATGGTTAGCTTTGACTACAATTGTATACAGGACAAATACAATTCTCTTAGCCTTCGTGATCCTTAGTCCCTGCCTGCCTTCCTAGCTCCTTCATCCATAACCGTTTCCCAGCACCAATCTCTTCATTAATATTACAGCCATCCGTCTATTTCCCTGTCATACCGTGCTGTTTCACACCTCTTGTCTTCCTCTTGCCCTCACCCACAACAGCAAATCCTAAAACCCAGCTTAAAACCTCTTTTCCTCTCCTGATTGTTTCTTTCCTCTCTACCAGACAAAATTATCATTCTATCCTCTGCTTCTTGTACTTGACACTTTGAATATAGGCTATAAATATATTTGCCATGTGTATATTAGATAAAAACTTATTTAGAGGGAAAGAATGATAATTGAGCTTGGTTTAGAAGTTTTGGATTAATCTGCTTGGAGCGGGGCTTTGACAGCTATGAGAGGTGTATAGAGAGCAAGTGAGTGAGGCAATCCGAGCCCTGTGATCCATTGAGAGCTTAGGTGTGTGGCACTTGCCACCGGAATACACACCAATTAGTAAAGCAAAAGCAGAAAAGGTGGCACTGAATAAGAAAAATGAAAAGGCAAGCATGGTTGATGATGGCATGAAATGGAGGAGGAGATCCGAGTCTGTTTGCAGTGAGCTCTGAAGGTCACAGAAATCACCAATTTAGCCATCATTGACACTTAAAATCTCTCTGTAAAGCAGGATGTTTTGTTGTGGTGGTCATTCAAGTAATTAGATTTGATTTTGAGAGGATAGGTAGGCAATTGAAGATGTTAGGTACACTCGCTTCATCCGTGTTGCACATGAGGAAAATCTCCTTTGTCAGACCACTCCTTCCCAAGTTCTTAGTGGACCAAGGAAGATTTTAAAGCAAAAGTGGACCTGGTGGATTTTATCTGGATCATCTCTCATTGGCATTAAGTAACTATATTCCATTTAGTCCAGTGTCTGGCTGTCTTTTCTCAGATATCAGGATTTAACTTAATTCTCCTAATTGTGAGGATCAATTCAGACCTATCAGTTTCCAAGACCAGACATCGTTCTGTTAGATCTGCCTGCTATCCTTAATAGCAAGTACGTGACTGGCTTGAATAGCCATTTAAAAGAGTAAAAAAATGGTTTTGCAGAACAGAATGAAATCTGTCATCTTAAGCATTTCCTGGCCTGCCCTCTGGAGTATTAATAATCCTAATTATTTTTAAAGCAGGATTTCGTCTATTTTCTGGTGTTATACTGAAGATTGAATTGAGCTCCAAGATTAGGAAGCGCTAAACCCTATCCTCAATTTCTATAGCCATTTTCTAATAAAATCTCTTTGAAGATAACTTTCCCTATCCCCCTAATCAAAAATATCAAGCGTAGCAAAGAGATGTTAAGGAAATCAAACAACCCTAACTCTTCCAAATAGTTCCCTTTAGTTTTGTTTTAAAAAAATTTATTTGTATCCTAGCTTGATAGAAAAAATTAGCCGGGCGTGGTGGCGGGCGCCTGTAGTCCCAGCTACTCGGGAGGCTGAGGCAGGAGAATGGCGTGAACCCAGGAGGCGGAGCTTGCAGTGAGCTGAGATCGGGCCACTGCACTCCAGCCTAGGCGAAAGAGCAAGACTCCGTCTCAAAAAAAAAAAAAAAAAAAAATTTATTTGTATCCTAGCTTGAATATTCACATTCCATTTAGCTAGGGTTTTTCCATGTTACATAAACCATTTCCTATCTCTACATCTTGAGAGGTATTCAAGGCAAGCTCTACTGCCCTTGTGGAGCTGAGGAAAAGCTCACTGATGGGAAAAACCTCTTGATAAGAGTCATTTGGAGATTCTGAGAACAAATTGTAATTAAACGGAAGGTTTCCTAATTTCTCCTCCATTAGCCCACTGACTGTTTTAACAGGACTAAGAAGTATTACCGTTAGAATTGATTTTATTATGATTTTGGCTATGAATTTTTATGATAGAGATGGGAATAAACACAGGAAGGAAATGTTTTACCAAAGCAATAAGTGGTTATTTTACGGTGGTAAGATTATAGATATTTTTTCCTCTGTTGATCTTTATTCTCCAAATTTTCAGTAATGGGATTATATTACTTCTATAATTTTATAAATTTTAACTGTTATATTTTATTTAAGAAAATATATATTAAAAGTTAACTTTTTAATGCCTTGGAATTTTTTTTTTTTTTTTTTTTTTTAGAGACAGTGTCGTGCTCTGTTACCCAGGCTGGAATGCAGTGGCATGACTGTAACTCACTGCAGCCTTGAACTCTGGCACTCAAGCATTCCTCCCACCCCAGCCTCCTGAGTAGTTGGGACTACAGCCGCACACCACTACACCTGGCTAATTTTTAAATTAGTTTTTGGTAGAGACAAAGTCTTGCTATGTTGCCCAGGCTGGTCTCAAACTCCTGGCCTAAAGCAATCCTGCTGCCTCAGCCTCCCAAAGTGTTGGGATTATAGGCGTGAGCCACTGTGCCTGGACCAGAATTATAAATGTAAATGATTGTTCTGTCCTGTGATAGATAACTTGAGAGTTTAATGGGATAAGTGAGGCTGTTTTTCCCTAAATGCCTTGCACTGCTATATTTTATTCATTCTTCTTTTTTGAATGTAGTATACTTTCAGTAAGTTCAAGGTTCAAAAAGTAAAAGGGGGCGTGCGTACATACATAAATAATCTCCTTTTTACTCACCCCATTCTTCTCAGAGGCAACCAAAACACTCCTTTCTCATGTATCCTTCCAGAGATATTTTATGTACATGTATTTTTTCATACAAAAATGACAATATAGTATATACCCTGTGCTTAGAGAGCTTTCCATTTAGATAATAAAACTCTTCCTTGCATTTTTAAAAATATTTCATGAATTTTACATGCATATTTACACACACACACACACACACACTAATTTATCTAACCAGTTCTTTTTTGGTGGACATTTAGATTTTTCCAGTCTTTTGCTATTATAGACAGTAATTCAATGAATAACTTTTTACATAATATTGAATATAATTTTTTTGCATTGATAAGCAAAACTATCTGTAGATAACTTCCTAGATATAGGCATGTACAATTTGTGAGTTTGATGGATAGTGCCAAGTTGCCCTCAATTAGGGTTGTATGCTCTTTGTTTTCACCTTGTAGCTTCCTGTAGGTGCCTCTCTTCCCCTGGTGCTAGGATGTCAGCTGTCATTTATGTTGTATCCGTGCTGCCTCTAGCTATCTTTTCTTCTTTATGGACTCTAAATATATTATGAACTTAGAAACAAATAACCAAGCTGTAGGAACTATGTCTAAAGCAAGAGTGTATGCTTCAAAGTTATGGCCAGAGCATTGTAAATTATTCATTCATTTGTTCAACAAGTATTTATTGGATATTTATTGTGCTCACTGTTCTAGGCACTGGGGATATAGTTTCTGCCCTTATGGATGCTCTTATTCCAGTGAAAGGAGAAAGACAGTAAAAAAAATACACAAATAGACTGGGCGCAGTGGCTCGTGCCTGTAATCCTAGTGCTTTTGGAGGCTGAAGCAGAAGGATTTGCTTGAGACCAGCTTGGGCAGCAGCAAGACCCTATCTCTACAAAAAATTTAAAAATTAACCAGGCGTGGTGTCATGCACACGTAGTCCTACCTAGCTACTCCAGAGGCTGAGGTGGGAGGATCCCTTGAGCTCAGAAGTTCGAAGTTACAGTGAACTATGATCATGCCACTGCATTCCAGCCAACCTGGGTAACAGAGCAAAACCTTGTCTCTAAAATAGAATAAAATAAAATAAATTGCACAAATAAGTAACTTTTGTATAAATGAAATGTTATTGAACTTCAGTTTTATTTTAAAGTTAAAATCAAATGGGATCCTACATGTCAGTGTCCTGCTTAATTACATTATAGGTTAGTCTTCATTTGTAGCCTACTTGCTGTAAGATGGAGAAGGGACAGGAAAACTCTTTTATGGAGTGATAAGCTGATAGAGTATGGTAACATTATTAAAAAATAAGAATTGTGAATGTAAACAATGCTAAAAAGCACAGAGCAGAGTATCCAGGGATCTGAGTTGTGGCTCTAATTCTACCATGACATGACCACAAATAAGTTACTTATGCTCTTTGTACTCAATTTTCTCTTCTATTAAATACAGTCAATGGATTAGTTCAGTGTTTCTCAAAGTGTATTCCATGGAGCATTACCAAATTCTTTCGTGTTAGTAGGTGTTACGCAAAAAGGAGGGCCACAGCTAGGCCAGCTTTATGGGAATTGGAAAAGAGCCCCTCCAGAACACAGCTCAGCAAACTCACAGCTTAGCAAGAGGATGCAGCAAGGTAGAGAAAGACGCCCTTTCTTCTGGTTGGTGAGTGGGGGTCCGGGCTGGATCTTATCTCCCACACTCCCACCGCCCATGCATCATGTGCAGCACTCAACAGCTGCCCTGTCTGTAGTAAAATAGCTTTGAGAAGTGGCTGGGTTAAGCAGGTTTTCTTCGGTACAAGATGTCTCAGTTTTAATATGCAAACATGCTGTACTTTGAATCTCCAAGGAAACAAAGTGGTGTGTGGCATACATCTTATTGGACCTTAAAACGTCTTTTTTTGTGGGACTAGTGTTCCTTGGAACACAAGCTGAGAAAAATTGAATTAGATTATCTTTACTAGTCTTTGTTATTCTACAAGTCCTTCTTATTCGTGTTTTATTCTGATACATTTTCCTCCTATAATAAAAACAAAGTCCACACTACCACCACCATAATACCATGTCATCTCCAAATTGCTATCTATGGTTAAACATTCCCTTTGCCCCCATTACGTTATCACCAGGGGCTATTTTTGTGGGGGAGCATACCAGAACACTGTCCCTCAGGATTACGCAAACCTGAACAACATTCAAGAACTTTGTTTTTAAGAAGTGGCTGTCACTAGCGTAACAAAAGTCGTATTATGTTCGAATCTATACTGATGACACTTAATAATGTTCAAATCAAGTGACATATGTGTTTACTTATAAATGTATATGTGTAAATAGCAGATCTGATCATTATTAGTTTGTAGCTAATCATAATGTGATTTTACCATTTTCTCCACCTCCTCCTGAATGTGAGGTAGGGGAGGAGGCCTCTTTCCTCTTGGATTCCTCCTTCTCATCTCTCTTGAATCATGTAGATGGCAGGGTTGTGAAGAAAGAATCAGTTCACAAACTGCAGCACAATCACCGTCACAGAGTTGAGTTCTTATAGCTTAAACTGTTCTGTTTATAAGCTACAAAAGCTATGGAAAGAAATTCGTTCATATGAATAGAAGGAATATAATTAATAAATATTAAATATTATTTGGTAAAATACTAATAGGTCAATACTAATACTAATGTGAATGGAGTGGTATCATGGAAAAGAGTGCCAGCCGAAACCATTCATTTGAGCTCATTCATCTGCACCTGACTATCAGCTGAATTTTTCTTTACATCAGAAATGGCAGCAGGCTTTTTAGGTTTTTCATAGTTTGGTTGGCAAGAAGTAGGACAGTAGCTCTTAGCTCTTAGTTGGAACATAGTCAGTGTTCACATATAATTCATGAAATATTTATATTAACAAAAAAACTTTTTCTCACATAAACTTTATCACCTAAGAATATCTTTGGCTTTTGTTCCTAAGTAACTTTTTTTTTTAACATTTTTAATTCGAGTTGAGTTTGAGAGTGCAATCCTCATGCCAGTGTGGAGGGTCATTTAGAACTTAGGAAATCAGTGGGGATACAATGCTCTATTTTGCAAAAATAGTAGGCCATGCCAGATTTTGAGTTCTCTCAAAAATTCCCTCACCGATTATTAGTGGCTGATTCTCAAAAATGAGTGCATGTGCTCAGCCTTGCTGCCAAAAATGGCTGAACGTGGTGGGGATTTGTTCATGTACTCAGGCAGCAGCGGTAGCGATGTGCACCATATACCTACTGCTAGTAACAACTGGTGAAGGCAGCGCCTCCGACATGGTTGAAACGAGCTCTGTTTTTGTTTTTTGTAATTTCAGTTTATGAATACTGATGTCAGTGGCTGCTGTTCCATTTGTCTCACTGCTTTTACTTTCTCTGTAAAAGATTTTTTTCTTCCTTTCGGGCTTAAGTACCACCTGAAGAGAGAAGCCTTTTAAGGCCTGGGAGACTGGCCAGTGCCCTCTGTCGCTCTGTTCACCTACTAAAAGGTAGCATTGTTAACCTAATTCAGCAGGGCCCTGACTCCATATAAACACTGCTCAACAGAGCCAGAAAGACTAATTGAATTGTACAATACATCATTTTTTAGCAACAGTTTCAAGTGGGTTGTACTTCATTTCCCAAAACACCATCAGTCTTTTCCTCATTTTAAGATATTTAAATATCACAAATATTTAATCATGATAAATAAAATATTTAAACCCAATTCTTTCTTTCCCACTGAACTGTGGGCTATTATACCTAAAGACAGGGCCATGTTTGTTTTATTCTCCACTGAATGCCTAATGCCTGCTACAGTATCTGGCATGTACCTGTGTCTATTAATATATGCCTCAAAAATAAAAGTGAGGAATAACTGTTATTTCCAATCTGGTTAGATAGTTGAAGATTTTGGCTAATTGTAGGTGCCTCTTTGTGATTTTCAGAGACTGTAAACTTCTCTAATTCTGTAACTCTAACTCTGCAGGATGCTATAGGATCACACAACACAACAGGTACCTCAAAAATAATTGCTTATAAGGAAAAAAATTAGAAGTTTATTTTTTAAATGATGTATTTTTTTGCATTCCTATAAAGAACATAAACTTTGGTATAAGCTTTGTAATATAAGAAAATGATCATATTGAATTTTATGTTTATGTACGAGAAATTTATAATCAACATATAATAGCCATACATTTAATTATGACATATACATACAGAGGGGTTTTTATGTTTGTTTCTGCCTGTTGTACTCTATTCTGTCCCGCATTTGTTCACCAAGTGAATTTCTGTTTATCTTCTACACCCAGATCCAAGTGCCACCTGCTTTGCCAACCCTCTCCCCCACCAGGAGAGTTGATTTCTCCTTCCTCTAAGCTACCAGTGGGCCCCATCCATACCTCTTTTGTAGCAGATGACAGGGTACATGCTGCATGTTACATGTGGTTTTGTTTTAAATATTTGTGTCATACTACACAGTGAGCCACTTGAGGGAAGGAACTGTATCCTATATATCTTTATTAATATACTTCTAGCCTACCATATAAAACATAGATTTTTTATTTTCTTTTTAATAAGCAAAGTTTTTTGTTTATTTTAATGTTGAATTCTAACCTTGCTCCTAGAGAGATTTTAATGGAAAGTTTTTAGAGAGGTTTTATCTTCCATAAGTAGAAACTGAGCCAACTTTCTATGTATTAGTAGCCAATCTACATCTCACTGTCAGTGATTGGTAGAGATTCTGAAAAATTACCCTCATGTTATGCATTATTTAAGCCACTCCCTCTGTATCTCTGAGACATTGTGTTTCCATGTACTATTTATTTCTACTGATGACAATGACATTATAAAATGAACTTTCATAGTCTTGTGGATTACCGTGGATTACCACTCGAGGTGAATACAGAATTGGATGGATATATTGGCTGGAGTTAGCTGAAGTTCAAAGTTGTAATAAGAGCAACTCCTTTCTGGTCACTGAAGCAGTATATTTGAGCTTGTTTGCTAGTCAGTCAGATTATTCTGCAAATAATATCCTTTTATCCTTTTTGAATGTTGTAATATGTACATGATTTACTCTTTTTATTTGTTTGTTTGTTTGTTAGATGGAGTCTCGCTCTGTTGCCCAGGCTGGAGTGCAGTGGCATGATCTGGGCACACTGCAACCCCTGCCTTCTGAGTTCAAGCAATTCTCCCACCTTAACCTCCCAAGTAGCTGGGATTACAGGCATGTGCCACCACGCCTGGCTAATTTCTGTATTTTTAGTAGAGACGGGGTTTCGCCATGTCGGCCAGGCTGGTCTCAAATTCCTGACCTCAAGTGATCTGCCCGCCTCAGCCTCCCAAAGTGCTGTGATTACAGGCATGAGCCACCACACCCGGCCTTGATTTACCTATTTTTTAAGTGGCTACATTTCAAAAGTGTTATGGAATATTCATACATATATATGCACATATAAATTTATGTCATTTTTAAAAATCAGCATTTGTGTTAAGACAGTCTTCTTAATTCCTTTTTATTTTGAAATAATTGTGGATTCACAGGAAATTGCATAGACAATTCAGAGAGGTTCTGTGTACCTTTCACAGTTTCCTCCCTTGGCTACATCTTAGGCAACTAAGGTCCAATATCAAAAACAAAAACAGCAAGTTGACATTGGTATAATAGGTCAGTATAACGGCACCATACTGTGCCGTTCTGTCACATGTGTAGGTTCCTATAATCACCACTGCAGTCAAGATACAGAATTAATAAATTCCTTCCTAGCTTACAGTTGAATGTCTGGAAGACAGAGAAGTCAAAATTTACATTTAATTCAACTACAGACTTTTTCATTTGTCTGTATTGAGAAAATAATCATGTTCCTTTGATATTTCAGCTATGGTTCCTAGTTTGAGCAGGTGTGGAGAGCCAGGTGCTTCTCCAGGACTGACTGACGACGCTTGTTTTGTAGGTGTCGAAGCAGGCCAAGGAGTTTCTGGAGTACGTGTACGAGGAGCCGCTCATCGACATCCAGCAGGAGAACGCCATGCTGTACCACCACGCAGAGCCGCTGGCCGCCGTGCTGCGGCTGCGGCAGCGGCTGAAGTCGCTCCGAGCCTATTTGTTCAGCTGCCGGGCAGCGGTGGCAGAGGATCTCCGCCGCAGGTAAGAGTCATAAATCTCAGACGGCTCCCGTTTGTTTTTCTTTCCCGCCCACGGAGGGTGGTGAGATTATCTCCAAAGGGCCTTTCCAGCACGGACCGCCTCTAATTTTGTGGCTCGCCCTCCGCCTCTCCACTGCCAGCCTCTCTCTGGGCTCATCTTTTTACTTTTTTTACTCCAAGGTCCCCATTTGGTTAAGCCAAGCAAAATGAAAATAACATTCACCGTTACTGAAGGCTTTCACCCATGGATCGAGTGCCCAGGACGGTGAAGCCTTCTCTTACCAATATGTTAATTTGAGATAATAATCATGGAAATATCTATATTGGTCACTTATGTAGTATTTTATACTTTTCCCAATTTCAATTCCTGTTTCTCATCAGCAAAAAATAAGCATGTTTAAAATAGTTCATAACTAAAAAGCATTTTCAATGGGAAATAAGTAAATGGTTATTCAAATTTTATTTTATTTTATATATTTATTATTTTTTTATTTTTATTTTTAAAGAATAGAGACAGAGACTCATTCTGTTGCCCAGGCTGGTCTTAAAATCCTGGACTCAAGTGATCCTCCTGCCTCAGCCTCCCAAAGTGTTGGGATTACAGGTGTGAGCCACTGTGTGGGCCTCAAATCTTATTTTCTGTACAGAAACAAATACCCAAACTTGGTCAATGATGCAGGCAGTAGAGCTATAATTAAAATGCACAGGCCCAGGATTCTGCCTTTTCATCTTACCGTGGGTGCAGGCTGCTTTCCCTTAACTTAGTTAGCTCATAGTTCATAGAACACCAAGTCCAAAGCAGGCTCAGATCCTTAAAGTTGAAAGTAAAATGTGCCTGCTCTCATAAAATTCCTTTTTTACAGACAGATTTTATAGGCATTTAAAGTCTCACCCTTGGCATATACAAACTAGCTTATACTTGAAATAATTGTTGATGGCGTTCATAAGTCTCTAAAAATACCTTTTAATTTTTTTGTTTTAATAGAAATGACCAGCAGCATGCATTAGTCATGTTAAATGTTTTTGGAGGTAAGCCTACCTGCCTAAGAACTTTTGGAAAGTATTGAAGTGATGGAGTTTTGAGATCCAATTAGATCCAAAGAAACTGACATAACCCCGGGCATCTAAAAAGAACTAAATGTAGATAGTAAAGGATATATAATATCTAGACAAGCTCTCATAAAATAATAATGAAAAGACAGCTGCCATAAAGCAAAATACTTCTCAGTGGTAGTCATTCTATTACCTAGTTGTTTTTCAGAAAGCACAGAAAGTGGTCAGGATTTATTCTTATAAAGTCTAGGCAGATCTTAATTTTAAAAGATCAGGGCTTTCCTTGGAAGGCAATAGAATTATATGTCTCAAACTAATTTACCAACTAAACCAGATACAAGATTTTTAATGTTCAAAATATGTTCTATTATTTTCAGTACCTTTTGGCTTTGCTCAGAGCTTATTTTTCTTGTGCCTGTATTTCTAGACAATATTAAAATCTCTACATAGGAATCATGTTAGATACCTTTATGGTATAATGTTTTGCTCTGCTTAAAATATGCCAAATCAGGGCACACATTTAGAAGTTAAATAGAAGGTCCTCTCCTCATATGGATGACTAAGAATCTCTACTCAATTCCAGCAGTCTGGTGGTTTACCACCATGTACTGTGCCTTATGGCCAGACCACCAGGAAAGAAATGGGAGTTCTAGAAACAAGGCACTCCCAAAGCTATGAGAATGAAGACAGCATTTTTCCCCTTCATTTTCCCTTTTCCCTATATTTTTCTTTCCTGGACTTGTTCATAACCATTATATAATGCAATGCCTGGCACAAGGTAGGTGTTCAGTAAGTACTGAATGGATAGATGGAAGGAGGAATGGATGTATATTAAGTGTCACTTCAGACCACTGAGTAATAGCTAGTAGCCCAATTTTGGGGAGGGAATCATCTTCAGAGTCTTCTTTTTCTTACCTTCCTATTTTTCACTTAGCGTAATGTCTGACCCATCCAAAACACTCAAAAATAGTTGTTGAGTGAATAAGCAAATGAGTGAAAGAGCAGTCAAATCAGTCCAAAAAATTTAGATGGTTCTGTTTCTGAGATAACTCTCAAATCTTTCCTCTCCTTTTTACTTCTAATACACTACCCTGGTTGAGAATCTCAAGGCTATTGCAGTGTCCTTCTAACTAGCCTAACATTTCTTCCCTCTTCAATCCAACCTTTGCATTAGATAAATTATTTAAAATAGAAGTATAGAATTCAAGATCTGCCCAAGTCTAACCCAGTATATTGTTCTACTCTCAAATACCCTGCCCTTCAGGCAAAAATTACTGCTTTGCTCTCAAGGCATTCCCTTGTGGGAATTAAATGAGTTCACACAACTGAAGTGCTTAAAACAGTGCTTGGACATAGTAAGCATACAGTAAATACTATTATTGTTATTAATATCACTTTCTTATCCTAGACTGTTCTTATATCTGGCTTTAAAAATATTTGATAAAATATTCCACTTAAAAGCCACCACCTGTTATTTTCTCTACTAGAATTAATCCTCTTTTCCTGCTGCTATGTCAAGAAAGGAGTGAGCAAGGGAGAGTGGATGGAAAGCTAGCTGGGCCCAGGCCTGTAGTTTCTGCTTATACAGTGCTTGCTTCTCCATGTGACTGTTTCATAAAATGGGTGGAGCAGTCTGCCTACAAGCCAACAATGAGACATTGATTCCTACAGAAACTGAGGAAGCACTGCTTTATTTTAAATTGTTATTTTAGATTTCCTATACTTACATGTTGTTAAAATATTGTTTAGGGTTACCATTTCTCTCAAACCTGAGGCAGAGAAAAGTGTGCTAGTAGCAAATAGTACTTTTACGGCTTTTGAGGGAAGGGGTAAGTTGAGGGGGGATGGTCTTGAATTTTTTTTAAATCTTTGTTATTAAAAAATTTAATAAAAATGTAATTTTAAAAAATTGTTTTTCTAGCCACTAAACAACCAGGGATGATTTATTCTGAAATACGACTATTTAGTGAAATAATCTCCAAGAGTTTCGCTGGGGTGTCCATACTTCCTGCAGCCAGGCCACACTTTCTTTTTTTTTTGAGACGGAGTTTTGCTCTGTCACCCAGGCTGGAGTGCAGTGGCACGATCTTGGCTCACTGCAACCTCTGCCTCCCAGGTTCCAGCAATTCTCCTGCCTCAGCCTCCTGGGTAGCTGGGATTACAGGCATGTGCCACCACGCCTGGCTAATTTTTATATTTTTAGTAGAGACAGGGTTTTACCATGTTGGCCAGGCTGGTCTCGAACTCCTGACCTCAGGTGATCCGCCTGCCTCAGCCTCCCAAAGTGCTGGGATTATAGGTGTGAGCCACCACACCCAGCCAGCCACACTTTTTTTTTTTTTTTTTTTGAGACAGAGTCTCACTCTATCGCCCAGGCTGGAGTGCAGTGGCATGATCTCGGCTCACTGCAGCCTCTGCCTCCTGGGTTCAAGCGATTCTCCTGCCTCAGCCTCCTGAGTGGCTGGGATTACAGGCCTATGCCACCACACCTGGCTTATTTTTGTATTTTTAGTAGAGACGGGCTTTCACCATGTTGCCCAGGCTGAATCTGACTTCTTAAAAACAAAGTTAGTCACCAATACCTTTATATGTAATGAGTTTATCCAAAATCAATATTTAAGGCTCCCTTTGTTTTACCTGAGGATACGACATCTAAAGTGGGGGAGTTTAAACAGTGAGGTGAACTTGCTGGACTTAACTAATCTCATATATCCCTGATAGAAACTGAAAGAGGGAGGAGTTGATGGGGAACAAAAAAAGCAAGAGAATCCAGTTCTTATCTAGTCGTAAAAGGCATTCTCTTCCTGCCTGGTTTTTACCTCAATATGAGAGTGGCCATTAATCTCCAGCAAGTAGGCCCAACATGCCGAAGACCTGTCAGCACCGTATAAACAGAATAAAGCAAACTGTTAATATTGCTGTCGTGAGAAAACTGAAAACAGACTGATTAATTGTATTGGCGCTCGACCGCCAGGGAGCCAGCTTTGGCCGTCGCCTTATTAGGGAAGTCATAGTTTGCTTTTAGGCCTTTCATTATGATGGCTGTCCGGTATTCATCCTCACTGTTTTTGTTATTGTTGTTAAATGAACGCCTTGTTCTTGAACCCACACTGCACATCTTGACTGGCAGGGGTGATTAGTTTAGAAAAAGTCAGTGTCCTCCCCGAAGCTTAAAATGTTTACAGTGCTGACAATTCACTGTTTCTGAGGACTCCCAGATGGCGGTCCTGCTGAATTAGTTCAAGGTCTAGTTAACTTTTCATGAGAAGAATTATTTACAGTGTCCACACATGAAGGTGCATGAAGAACTCTGTGGAAAATCTGGGCATACATGGCAATGTCAGGACACATCCGGATCAGCAGCTGTTAGGGAAATTTCTGGGAGGGACGTTAAGAACTGCTAGGAAGAGCCTCAGCTCTTGCTGAACACAGGAACAGCAGGATGTGTCACACACAGGCACGGTAGAATGTGTCACCTCAAGGCCAGATTTGGCCAGCAGACATGTTTTGTTTGGCCTCACAGGGATGGCCCCACAAAGTTTTGAAATTGTGAAATAGTTGCCAACTTTAAAAAAATCAGGAGTTTTCATGCACACACAAAGTGAAGCTTTCTGGTTTCTCTTGGGAAATGAGTTCTGATTACACAGAACTTCCCTCATTCTGTGTAGCAGAGATCAGCTTTAGACACTTGACTTGCCACTTTGCCGTAACTTCTTCTGCTCTAGTTTGTCTCCCCAAACCCAGTGCCACTTGGCATATAACACATTGCTGCCCTGTTTTTCTCATCTCCAGCCCATTTAATTCGTTTATGGTGGTTCCCTGGGCCTAGGCATTCGAGGTTTTAACCCCAAGGCCATGTAATTAAATATTAAGAACAGAGTTTGTCGATGTCTCAGATACTAGATCCGTAACTTGGTCAGGAAGTTCATCTCAAAGGATGCCGAATGTCTAGATGTGGTTCTCTCAAAAGACAGACATGAAGAGGCTTGTAGAACTAGAGGAAATAACACCAGGTCGACTTCAAAGTTCCTCAGAAGATGTGTTGGGGTGTCCTAAGGCTTGGGCTAGGCCATTACAATGCGCCCCTCAGGCAGTTACGGTACAGTGATTTGAGGGAGGGACCATTACCTGGAGCAGCAGCCTCACCACAAAGCTGAAGATTAGAGCTGGGTTACCAAGCCCAGGTGGGGCAAACTGAGAAAAAAGAAAAAAGTGAGGACACAAATGGAGGTGGTTTATTATAAACTCTGCGTTAAGTTGGACGGCCTGAGCTCAGAGCTCATTTCTGTCTCTGTTAGCTTTCAGAGCCAGTTTTCTCACCTGGAGACAATACCACCTCATAAGGAAAGTGCGAGGATTCAGGGATTTAATGCCCAGAACAGAGCAAGCTCTCAGGAAATATTAGCTGCTATAACTTTTATTTTAAGCAGATCATAATTCAGGAGGAGCCAGGAGGTGAACAGGGGAGAAGAGGCAAAAGGAAGATGAGCCTGGAGGCATCCAAGAGCCTGGGATTCAGGGAATTGCCACACCTTTCTGTGCAGAGCACACAGGATCAGTAGAAGTTATGAGATGCGGACTCTGGCCCATCAGTAGCGATCTACCCGGATCCCTCAGGGACCATGCCCCTTAATCCTCCCTCCCTGCTTCTAGCATATTTAATTAATGTCATACTCTCTAATTTTTTTACCTGCCCTCTCACTAAAAAAAAAAAAACAAAAAAACAAAAAAACAACCCTGTTCATACTACCACCTAAGATCCCATCTTAAGCACTCAGAACTGTCTCCATTTCCCTTTTGCCCACTCACTTCTGACGTGGCCCCTTGCAGGCTGGCTGTGGATTGCACTCTTCTCTGACACCTTGACTTCCTGAGGCCCTTGTTTCTTTGGCCTCCTGGGCATTGTTGGTCACCATTTCTCCTAGAACTCCTTCTCCCTGTCCTTCTCTGCACTCTGTCCTGTCCGAGTCTCCCCCTTCTCCTTGCCCTCAATGCCTCCACATCCTCCAGCTCCCTAATGCTAGGAATACCCAACACCTCGGCTGCCCTTCTGCATAATCCTCCAGCCTTCACAGGAGCCAATGGGGCAACTTTATGTGAGCTAGCAGAAGGTGCCCCTTTCTCAGGGCACTTGGTTTTGTTGTTGTTGTTTTGTTTGTTTGTTTTGTTTTGTTTTTGAGATAGAGTCTCTCTCTGTCACCCAGGTTGGAGTGCAGTGGCGCGATCTCAGCTCACTGCAACCTCCACCTCCCAGGTTCAAGCGATTCTCCTGCCTCAGCCTCCTGAGTAGCTGGGAATTACAGGCATGTGCCACCACACCTGGCTAATTTTTGTATTTTTAGTAGAGACAGGTTTCACCATGTTGGCCAGGCTGGTCTTGAACTCCTGACCTCAAGTGATCCACCTGCCTCGGCGTCCCCAAGTGCTGGGATTACAGGCATGAGCTGCCACACCTGGCCTTATCAGGGCACTTTGTTGTCATCTGCAGGGAGAGAGTTATGGTCCCTCTGTAAATCGACACTGACTATAAGGTGACAACGTTTGGCCCAGCACTCTTCCTTGAGGAGATCACTCACTAGTTTGTTATGTCCAGCTGCGTACTGGACATCCCCACTTCAAATTGAAATTATTTTTTCCCTGAAAAATATATCCATGTGGGCCAGGCGCAGCAGCTCACACTTGTAATCCCAGCACTTTGGGAGGCCGAGGTGGGCAGATCACCTGAGGCCAGGAGTTCAAGACCAGCCTCGCCAACATGGTGAAACCTGTCTTTACTAAAAATACAAAAATTAGCAGGGCGTCGTGGCATGCACCTGTAGTCCCAGCTACTCGGGAGGCTGAGGCAGAATCGCTCGAACCTGGGAGGCGGAGGTTGCAATGAGCTCAGATTGCGCCACTGCACTCCAGCCTGGGAGGCAGAGCAAGACTCCACCTCAGAAAAAAAAAATATATATATATATATGTGTGTGTGTGTGTGTGTGTGTGTGCGCGCGCGTGCGTGTGTATGTATGTATATGTATGTATATATATCCATGTGGTCAGGTATGTTTCAGTTAATCATGACATTATTCCCTTATTTTCCCCTAGTTTGAACCTTGACATAGTCCAAAAGTTTTGCTTTAAGGTTCTCTAAGAGCCAAATTCTTCCCTTATTTTTCATTCCCATTGCCATCCCCCTTGTCTCTACTCTCATCACCTTATTTCAATAATTTTCTTTTCTTTTATGAGCGTGTGTGTGTGTGAGACAGAGTTTCACTCTTGTCACCCAGGCTGGAGTGCAATGGTGCCATCTCAGCTCACCGCAACCTCCACCTCCCTGGTTCAAGCGATCCTCCTGCCTCAGCCTCCCGAGTAGCTGGGGTTACAGGCATGTGCCACCATGCCCAGCTAATTTTGTGTTTTTTGTAGAGACGGGGTTTCTCCATGTTTGTCAGGCTGGTCTTGAACTCCCGACCTCAGGTGATCCTCCTGCCTCCGCCTCCCAAAGTACTGGGATTACAGGCATGAGCCACTGCACCTAGCTATTTTAATAATTTTCTTTTTTTTCATTTTAATACTTTTCTAGCTGGGGATCCTACCTCCCCATGGCACCCCTCCTCAGTCCCTCTAACATATGTACTACTGTAAAATGGTCTTATTAGACAGTGAGTAGTTCGGCTACCTACAGGATAACGCAACACCCTTGGATGGGTTTTCAAGGTTCTCTGTCATCTGACCCTGACCTACATGCACAACTTTAACTTCCACATGGTTCCTGTGTAGACCACACCACGAGCCAGAATCTTCCACTGTGTTCCTGATGGACCACAGCCACCCCAGCCCAGCCAAAATGACATACTCATTTCCTTGACACCAGCTGCCTCCCAGTCCTCTTGACTCGACTTGACTTGGCTTCTCTTACTTTAAAGCCAACTCAAGTGCTGCCTCTTCCCACCTGTCCTCAGTAGCTGATCCCTTCTCTGGTTTCTTCCAGCAGTGATCATCTGGAACTTAAGGGCTTGGATGGTCTTCTCTTTTTTTTTGAGACGGAGTCTCTCTCTGTTGCCCAGGCTGGAGTGCAGTGGCACGATCTCCGCTCACTGCGAGTTCTGCCTCCCGGGTTCACACCATTCTCCTGCCTCAGCCTCCCGAGTAACTGGGACTCCAGGCGCCCGCCACCACGCCCAGCTAATTTTTTGTATTTTTAATAGAGACAGGTTTTCACCATGTTAGCCAGGATGGTCTCGATCTCCTGACCTGGTGATCCGCCCGCCTCGGCCTCCCAAAGTGCTGGGATTACAGGCGTGAGCCACCGCGCCCGGCCAGGGCTTGGATGGTTTTCATCTCCTTATGTATATATCCTCTCTTGCTGGCTAGATCAGAAGGCCCTTAAAGGCCATGATTGTCCTCAAAACCTAAAATAGAAGACCACACATGCTAGTGGTGCAATAAAAGCTTGTTAATAATAGTAATTATGTGTAGAATAGTTTACTGTATATAAAAATAATTATGATTTCATTAGTCACAAAGTACTTCCCCTTAAATATATTATTTGTTCTTTACAGCAGCCCTTTTAGATAGGTAGGGCAGATGGTATTTAGAAAGAAGAGAAAGCATCACTAAACATCAGGGAAATGCAAATCAAAACCACAAGGAGATGTCATCTCACCCCAGTTAGAATGGCTATTATCAAAAAGATAGAAAATAACAACCACCAGCAAGGATGTGGAGAAAAGAGAACTCTTATAAACTGTTGGTGGGAATGTAAATTAGTACAGACTCTATGGAAAACAGCATGGAGCTTCCTCAAAAAACTAAAAATAGAGCTACCATATGATCCAGCAATCCTACTACTGGGTGTATAGCCAAAAGAAAGGAAATCGTTATGTCAAATGGATATCTGCTCCCCCTATTTATGGAGGTCCCACTAGTCACTGTGGAAGTGTCCATCAAATGGACAAAGAAAATGTGGTAAATATACCCAATGAAGTACCATTCAGCCGTAAAAAAGAGTGAAATCCTGTCATTCACAGCAATATGGATGAGCCTAGACAATGTTATGTTAAGTGAAATAAGCCAAGCACAGAGAGACAAATACTCCATGTTCTCACTCATATGCAGGAACTGAAAAAGTGGATCACATAGAAGTAGAGAGTAGAACAATGGTCACTAGAGGTGGGGAAGGGTAGAGGGATGAGAGGGTTAGGGAGAGGTTGGGTTAACAAATACAAATTACAGTTAGAGAAATAGGTTCTGGCACTCTATAGCACTGTAGGGTGAATATAGTTAATAATAATTTGTTGTATATTTTCAGATAGCTAGAAAAGTGCATTTTGAATGTTCCCACCATAAAGAAATGATAAATGTTTGAGATGATAGTTGTGCTAATTACCCTGATTTGATTATTATACATTGTATAATGTACTGAAATAGTACATTGTACTCTATCAATACATATCATTATATGTCCATTAAAAATATTTAATAATAATTTTTTTAAAAGAAGAGAGGCCGGGTGCAGTGGCTCACGCCTGTAATCCCAGCACTTTGGGAGGCTGAGGCAGGCAGATTGCGAGGTCAAGAGATTGAGAACATCCTGGCCAACATGGTGAAACCCCGTCTCTGCTAAAAATACAAAAATTAGCTGGGTGTGGTGGCATGCACCTGTAGTCCCAGCTACTCAGGAGGCTGAGGCAGGAGAATCACTTGAACCCAGGAGGCGGAACTTGCAGTGAGCCAAGATAGTGCCACTGCACTCCAGCCTGGCAGCAGAGCGAGACAACATCAAAAAAAGTAGGAAGGAAGGGAGGGAAGGAGGGAGGGAGGGAAGGAATGGAACTATGACTCTAAGATGCTACACTCTGAGAGTGTAAAGGAAGGCAGGGAGGTGGCAGACAGTGGTGTCCCTTGAACAGGGAGGCGGATTGCTGAGACGGGCACTCCTGTGCTGGTTGGCAAGCTTGATCAGCCGTGGAGAACCAGGCATGACAATTGGGTTAGTGCTAGCAAATGCATTTACTCCAGGTCAGCATTTGCCAGACCTTCCTATGTCCCAGACCTGTAAACTTAAAACAAAAATACGAAGTTAACTATAGGGTTGCCTTGTAAATATCTTTAGCCAAAACAGAAATAAAAACATTACCCTCTATTTCTCACCATCATTTCACGTAAGAACATAGTAATACTAAAAAAAAAAAAAAAAAAAAAAAATAGGCAAACTGCTTTAGAAATCAAACAGCTTTTTAAAATCAAGTAGATTTAGAAATCATTCTACATTTTTTTTTTCTCATTTTACTCTGGACTGCTAAAAACATCACCAGACTGACACCAGCTGTTTGGACTAGCTTTTCAGAAATCCCAGTTCAAGTCATATTTTCTCTTCTGAGTGCTGAAGTGAAATCCACTCCTGGGAAATTTCTGTGGATGCTTCAGTATTTCCCATTCTCAATCATCAAAAATGTGATTTGGGGGCTTGGGGTGCCTGGCAAATCCATAGCCCATTACGGTATAAATGTAAAACTCGTCTCTCTCCAGTACTAGTCAAGGGCAGTAGGCAATATTAGGCCTCTTTCCCTGGTTGCTTAGAACAGAATTGTGTTCTCAGGGAGCATTTGCTCCTACATGTTTGTCAGGTTTAGTCCTTGACTTAGACCATTCCGAAGCAATTTAATGGCTTGGCTTGAGAGCCTCAAGAGAATACCCAAAGTGATTCTTCTACCTTCTAAGCCATCTCTTCCTATCTTTGGGGTCACATTTTATTTCAAATTATGATTATATCCAGCAGGAGTTCCCACTGAAATATCAGTTTTACCGAATGGTGAGAAATTTCTATTATAAAGATTGCCACTTTTATTAAAACTGTCCTGGTGAATACCAGAAAAAAATGTGTGTGTGCGTGTGTGTGTGTGTGTCTGTCCTGACAGACTCCCATTGCTTCCCCTTCCTTCAAGCAAAATTTAGCAGCTTACTCTGCTCTCAGACCAGTCCCCATCAATGTCACTTGATTTAACAAGACTGCCTTCCCCCTCCTTCCCTTGTTATGCCAGAAAAAAACTATCTTTCTAGTGAGTTCACTGTAGCTGAGGCTGAGTCCAAAGGTTGACATGTTCTTTGGCTGTCTAATAACGTCTTAACCTTAATATGTCCAAAACTTAGCTCCTAGTATTCCCACCCACGCCCACTCACATTGCAAACCACTCCTCCTACAGTATTTCCCATCTTGCTTCATGGCATCTCTGTCCATACAGTGATGCAAGCCAAACACCTTTCTCTCATATTCTACATCCAGTCAGCAAACCTGTCAGCTTCAGCTTCAAAATCTATCCACTTTTCACCACTTTCACTGCTGGAGGTTGGGTCCACCATCACCTTTCGCCTGGATTATTCCAGTAACTGGTCTCCTGCACCACCCTTATCCCCCTTCAGTCTGTTCTTAAGACTATAGCTAATGTATAAATTAGATGATGTCACTCCTGGCCCAAACGGATAGTTTCACCTCTCGCTCCAAGTAAAAGCCCAGGGCATACGTGGTCTCATCTCCCATTACCTCTCTGCCTCATCGCCCACTACTTTCCCCCTCATTCACTCTGTTCCAGTCACACTGGCCTTTTTGTTGGTCCTTGGTCATACCAAGCTGGCTGCTACCTTAGTTTCTATACTTGCTTTTCCTTTCCCTCTGTAACTGCTGAGATTGCTTCCTTTTTTCTCTTTTTTTCTTTTTTTTATCGTTTTGTTTCTCAGTGTGAAACCAAGCTTGCTTCGTAACTCCATTAGGTCTTTGAGCAGCCATCACTTAATGAAGCATCCTTTACCACTCTGTTTTAAATGGCAACACAGTGTCTGTTTGTACCCCACTGCCCACCACACACGCCTCCTGTCTTCTTTCTCTGCTTACTTATTACCATTAAACATGGAATTTTATTTTGTCTGTCTCCATCTCTTAGGCCATCAGGTGTGAATGTAGACGTTTTGCTTTGTTCAACCTATGCAGCCACATGCACTGGCGCTGCCCTTTCTGCTAGATGTAAGCTACAAAATGTCATGACCTTTTATCTGTTATATTCACTGCTTAGAGCTATACATATAGTGGGGGCTAATAAATACTTGTTGAATAAATTAATTAAATGAATGAAGATTCTGCCCAATTTGGCCAAACTTATTTTTTCTCTTATTACAAAAGAATACTGTTCATCATAGAAAACAAAAATAAGAAAGCCACCCATATCCTACCACTTTGATGCATATCCTCCCAGACCTTTTCCTCTGCAGATGATCTTTCCCCATGAGAGTGGTTTTTTGTTTGTTTGTTTGTTTTTTGTTTGTTTGTTTGTTTTTTTGAGACAGAGTCTTGCTTTGCCGCCCAGGCTGCAGCACAGTGGCTCGATCTCGGCTCACTGCAAGCTCCGCCTCCCAGGTTCACGCCATTCTCCTGCCTCAGCCTCCCGAGTAACTGGGACTACAGGCGCCCACCACCACGTCCGGCTAATTTTTTGTATTTTTAGTGGAGACGGGGTTTCACCGTGTTAGGCAGGATGGTCTTGATCTCCTGACCTCGTGATCCACCCACCTCAGCCTCCCAAAGTCCTGGGATTACAGGTGTGAGCCACCACGCCCGGCACTGAAAGTGGTTTTATACTATCCTTAACCATTTCACTTAGTATATTGTGAACATCTTTTTTATGCTAGTAAATATTTGTCTAAACATAATGAAATGAGTGAAAATGGTGTTTTGATGTGTGGGCATACCTACATGTTATTGATCTTGGAAGAAGTAAGTGGGGATTATTATTCAGTGTACTCAAAAGATTGCATGAGCAATCTAATACTAAATGAGCTGGTAGAATCACTTCATATCAACACTCCCTCTTCTCCCCTCACCCCCTAAAAAATCAAGTATATTAGGTAGAAGGATTATCTAATACAGAGAGAAAAGATTGCATGCTATTGTAAATCAAATACACTTGATCTAGGAGGGCAGTTTATTAAGAACATGTCTCTTAGGGCAGAATTTTTTTTTCTTTTTGAGACAAGGTATCACTGTTGCTCAGTGCCATGACATGACCACAGCTCACTGCAGCCTCGACCTCCCAAGCTCAAACAATCCTACTTCAGCCTCCTGAGTAGCTGGGACTACAGCTGCATGCCATCATGCCCACTTAATTTTTTTATTTTTTATTTTTGTAGAGACAGAGTCTCACTATGTTGCTAGGGCTCCTCTCAAACTCCTGGGTTTAAGGGATCCTCTGCCTCAGCCTCCCAAAGTGCTGGGATTACAAGCGTGAGCCACCCTGCCTGGCCAGGGCAGCCTAACTCTTTTTTTTTTTTTTTTTTGAGACGGAGTCTCGCTCTGTCGCCCAGGCTGGAGTGCAGTGGCGCGATCTCGGCTCACTGCAAGCTCCGCCTCCCGGGTTCACGCCATTCTCCTGCCTCAGCCTCCCGAGTAGCTGGGACTACAGGCGCCCGCTACCACGCCCGGCTAATTTTTTGTATTTTTAGTAGAGACGGGGTTTCACCGTGTTAGCCAGGAGGGTCTCGATCTCCTGACCTCGTGATCCGCCCGCCTCGGCCTCCCAAAGTGCTGGGATTACAGGCGTGAGCCACCGCGCCCGGCCGGCAGCCTAACTCTTAAAGCACAATCTACACAGACTGGAGTTGCAATGTCTCTGAACTGCATATGAGGAATATCTTACAACCAAAATCTGAGACTGAAGTGTGCAAGGTCTGGTTAATACTGAATTTTAGAAGAAAAAGTCTATTTTAGCAAAAATATTAGCACTAAATTAGTCTCATTAAAGACCAGTAAGTATTAGCTCTTCAAACTTGTGGATAACACTTCTTTAAGCTCACTAAATGAAAACAACTCTTTATGTTCTCTGTAATATTTAAGGTTACCCGACTTTTGTGGCTACTTTTCCAGTTAGCTAATTAAAAATTTCATCAGCTGCAGCTGGGGCTTTAGCCTTAACAGATTAGCTGCAGAATCTATCAGGACTCAGAAATAAAGGATGTCATTTTGGTAGTTTTGATAGCAACCATTCTCCTCATTCTACTTCAAGAATTCTTCTCTATTAGATGACTTCTAAAAGTGTGGTTTTTGAGTCATCTATCTTCCTGATATCCTAATAGCTCCTCCCTCTCCCTTCTTTTTCTCCAGAGATCTAATTCAGCAAATTATGTATATACCAATATCAGCACTGTAAAAGGGTGCTATAGACTGTCTGCAGTGTCATTCATGACTAAACAGATTTGAAAACTTTCAAAAGGAATTCTGGGAAGTTACATATTAATTTTACTAAACTACATACATACATAGCTCTTTATTTACTCAGAGATCTTTCAAAAAGCCAGGATGTTTTCTCTTATTCTGAGATGAAATGAAATATATAAATTCTCTAAAATCATTTTCTTTTTTTTTCTTTTTTTGAGATGAAGTCTCACTCTGTCACCTGGGCTGGAGTGCAGTGGTGCAATCTTGGCTCACTGCAACCTCCACCTCCTGGGTTCAAGTGATTTTCCTGTTTCAGCATTCCTAGCAGCTGGGATTACAGGTGTGAGCCACCATACCCAGCTAATTTTTTTCTTTTGTATTTTTAGAAGGGATGGAGTTTCAACCATGTTGGCCAGAGTGGTCTCGAACTCCTGACCTCAGGTGATCTATCTACCTCGGCCTCCCAAAGTGCTGGGATTACAGATGTGAGCCACCGTGCCCGGCCTCTAAAATCATTTTCTAAGAGAAAACAAAAATAAAACTCATTGCAGGGGAAGTGTTATATTCTTGCGACTGTTAAACACCTTAAGAATTTGAGCTAGGTATATAACAGCTATGATATAATCTATCATTTTTATAATCAGATGCCACAATACTCACAATTAAAATTACATCCCAGATATTTCTACTCGAGGCTTTAGATTGTGGCTAAGAAACTTAAGTACAATTTCTGAATGAGCAGGTAAAAGAGACCCTTATTTCCTGTAACTACCTGCCAAGATATAATATCTGATGCAATCTTGCCACTTTTTCAGCCAATGAGATTTGCAAAATGAGGTACCTAGAGAAGTGATTGAAGCTTGTTTCTTCCACATGGGCTGCTATCGAAATATGTGCCTTTGATTTAAAATTGTTTTTCCATTAGCTCAGAGTATGGCTGGACATACGAATCCTGTCCACGTCCAGCCTAATGTAACTATTTCAGGAAGAGTTTGCAGCTCATATCAAGAACATCAAATTGCATCTCCCTGGGGATGCTTCATAGTGCTTTTTGCTGATTTCAGTGTGGGTATATGTGCTCTCCAAAGGAAAGACACTGGCCATCTCAACTTAATATAAATTACCTACCCTGGAGCACATATTCTTGGAAGACAGTAAAACTACGTGAATAAATGGTTTTCCTTTCAAAATTATTCCTTATGCATCTTTATCCATATTCTTTATTTAGACCCTTATCATTTAGAATCAAATTGTGGAGTTTGCTTTTGGTGTTGTGCTATCATTTTAATTTTACATGTGTGTATGTTGTGGGTCTTTTCTTTAAAGCCTGTCTAAGATGAGATATTTCCATTGCAAATTTTTCCCTCATTTTAATCATTGAGTCTTTAAATGCCGGTTGTGCATCTCTAAGAACTGAGCTTCAGGAAAATGGTAATATTATCAAATCTATCAGAACCTTGCAAAGGGTCTGCCTACTTTAGAGCCTGACCCCAATCCCTTTTTTCTCGTGAGCATTGGGGCCTGGTGGGAGCTGAGTTGAACTTCTCAGAAATTAGTTAAGTTAAATGAGTCTTGATTTATTTGACCTAATGTCATGGAACAAAATGGAATGAGGCCCTTCTACCTTTTTGTTAAGACTACTGCCTTTGATTTCATAGGCAATTATCTCTGCATTTTTAACCCCAAGTACCAGCTACATAATATAAGGGCTCTGAATCATATATGACCTTTTTCCTTTTTAATTTTCATCTTTTCTCACCTTTCTCATTAGAGCAATCTATAAATGAAGCCTAAGTTACCTTCCCAGTGTGTCAGGCGATTCTAAAGATGATAAAATAGAAAATGTTAGCACTAGAAGCAATTGTGCTAGTTGGTTTTCATGATCTTCTAGCACGTTTCTTCAATGTTCTTTGCTACCAGGAAACTCGGTAGTGCTATCTGCTAGCGATATCGTTTCCTTTGATGAGTGAGTGAAGTGTGGAGTTGACTCTTCTTATCTCATTTATTCTTTGGCTCTGGTGTCAGGGCTTGCATTGGCATAAGCAGGGCTGCCCACTGCAGAAATGCTGCCAGACATGATGATTAATAGCCCCTGCAATACAGTGACATCAGTTAATGCACAGAAGGCCCTAAACACAGCAGCCTCTTCTGCAACAAGGATCCTGTTTACCAAAGGACTGCTAAGCCAGATAACCTTCAGTTAGTTTGTGGCTTTTGGTTCTTAATATAATGAAGTTTAGGGGTTAAATTTAATAAATTAGTAATTACTTTTTTTTTTTTTTTTTTTTGACACAGGGTCTTGCTTTATCACCCAGGCTGGACTGCAGTGGCATGATCATGGCTCACTGCAGCCTCAACCTCCTGGGCTCAATTGATCCTCCTGCTGCAGCCTCTTGAGTAATTGGGACCACAGGCATTCACCACCACCCCCAGCTTTTATTTTATATTTTGTTTTTTGTTTTTTTTTTTGAGACAGAGTTTCATTCTTATTGCCCAGGCTGGAGTGCAATGGCGCGATGTTGGCTCACTGCAACCTCCAGCACCTGGGTTCAATCAATTCTCCTGCCTCAGCCTCCTGAGTAGCTGGGATCACGGGCATGCGCCACCATGCCCAGCTAATTTTTAAATATTTTTAGTAGAGATGGTGTTTCTTCATGTTGGTCAGGCTGGTCTCAAACTCCCACCCTCTGGTGATCAGCCCAACTTGGCCTCCCAAAGTGCTGGGATTACAGGCGTGAGCCACGGCACCCGGCCCCCCAGCTAATTTTTGTATTTTTTTTAGAGACAGGGTCTTGCTATGTTGCCCAGTCTGGTCCCAAACTCCTGAGCTCAAGTGATCCTCCCACCTCACCCTCCCAAAGTGCTGGGATTACAGGTGTGAGCCACTGTGCCCCGTTGAGTAATTATTAATCTTTTTTATATAACACTTTAGTAAAAACTTGAACTGTTTCAATTAGGAAAATACTGTGTGTGGGGGGTGTGTGTGTGTGTTTTCATGCACGCACATACACATGTGCAAATGTGTGTATTTGAAAGAGCTTCCAGCTGGGTCCACATCCCATTTCCTTTAGGCCTTTTGAAGGCCAGCCTTCATCAGTTATCTCTACTTTTGTGTCTTCAGCTTTTGTTTCTATAGTAGCTTCTTAATGTTAGCATTTAAGTATGCCCAAGTTTCTCTTATGTTTTTTTTAAAAAAAAAATCCTTTCTTAGTCCTACATCCTTCTTTAGCTGTGGCCCAATTTCCCTCCTTTTCTTTAAAGTTGACTTCGTAAAAGAGTAACCCACAATCCTCACCCCTCTCCAGTCTTTCCTCCTCCTCCCCTGAAACCACCCTGTCTGAGGTCACTGATGGATTCCTGTTTGCCAGCAGGCACTTTCCAGGCCTCATGAGAGTCTTCCTCACGTTATTTGACCTCTCCACTACCTTTGATGCCATTGACCACCTTCTTCCTTCATGAAATTCTCTCCTTCCTTGGCTTCCCTGGTGCTGGCTCTTCTGCTTTTTCTCCTCCCTGTCAACCTACTCCTTCCCAGTCCTCTTTCTGTTTATCTACTCCTAAATATGAATAGTACTGTTTCACCAGGAAGCAATCTTTTCTCATTTCCCAGCATGTGCCCCCCTGGACTATCACTTTTTCTCATGGCTTCATCTAAAACCTGTAAGCTGGGGGCCCACAAATCGCCCACTTGGACTTACAGGTGACTCCACTTGAGCATTCCAAAGACAGTTCCAACCGTCTGCCCCAACATCTGAGCTACCCTTTCCCCCACCAAGACAACTCCTCTTCCTTAGTCCTGTTTTTCAGACCCCTTTGTACTAATCAGAGTTTAAGGCAAACTGGCTTCTGGGAATCTTTACTTTTCCCATTCATTTCCTAAAGGACTCCTGTCAGGCCCACTTGTAGGACCTCAGCCACAGCAGAGGAAAGCCCTTGGAATCACCCAGATGGGAAGCTGCCAGGGCCCACACTTTCCTGAGCTTGGCTTTTAGGTCCATATTTACCCTGAGTTTCCCTGTGTTTGGTCTTCCTAAAGAAAATATTTAGAGAATGTCTTGCAAATTCAGTCTGCCTTAGTGGAAAGAGGAATAAATGGCAGTGTGCATAAGTTATCTGGCCCTGCCTTGGAAACCTTTACCTCTAAGCAGAAGAGTGAGTCCCTATCTTCTAAATAGCTGCAAAAAAATCTTTTTCTTATTTTATTTACATTAAAAAGCATTACTATAAGAGATACATTTTAATACCTACCAGTCTTCCCTCTCAGGAAATTTATTCCCATATTTGACTTCAGTGCTTTCATACTACAACTCCCATCCTCCAGGGAGAAAAAAAGATGATTGGCATTATCTCTCTTAAAAGTCTTTATTTTTAATGGCCACCACTAAATCTCTTGGACACAACATCTTCTCCAGTTCTCCAGACACAATAAGCTGGGTTCCTTCATCTTTCCCGCATATATTGCATTTTCCAGTTCTTTGTGTCTGTTATGACTGACCTCATGTAAATTATAGTATTAGACACTGAAGTGTGATGGAGAAGACAGTAGAGGAAGTGCTTCTGGAGGGGCTTAGAATCTCATATAAAAGGAGAGAGAAAATAAACATATGTGAAATATATATACACATAGAAACATTAAATAAATACATAGCCACTTTAGCTGTGCTGTACAAATAATGTTGAAGGAATATTAGAGATGATTGTGACCAAAGTTGGTTAATTTTTGTGAGAAGAATAATGAATAGTGTTTGGAAGCAAGAAGGACCCTGCCTAGTAAGGAGAAATTGGAAATTCTCTTTGTTGCTCATCAGTTGTATTCATTGAAGTATCTATCTCCAGCACGTAGCACGATGCCTTATTTTAGACACTCAGTAAGTGCTTGTTGACTATGTGATAACCGACTGGTTATAGTACTCCAGGAAGAGTATGCCAGTGTGATTTGGTTTGTAAATTTGTAAATAAGTCTGATATCCTGTATATCCCTAATCATAAAAGTTTTAGAATTTTAAAGCAGAAAGGACTTTTAAGTAGCAAAACATTACAGATATGCTCTCCTGCATTTGTCCCTGCCGTAAATCATTTCATCTTCCTTTTAACTCTTTCTCCAGCTGACCTATGTTTCTACAAACCAGCAGAAGAGGCAGGAGCTAGTCTTGAAATGATTTTGCAGCCCGCTTACTGGACTCCATTTCTTAGCACTGCTGCCACATTGCTTTCATTTTACTTTATTTAAGGGATTTCATTATTAAGCATTTACCTTTCAGTAAGATTATTCCTTCAATTTAGTCACCCCTAAACATCCTCTGTCTCTCATATTATCATACACTGCTCCCTTTGAGTCCCACTGAAAGACTGCCCTAGTTTTCCTTTCCTGCAGATAAGTTTGGGCCCTTGGATCTTGGAACAGCAAAAGGACATTAGTGAAACCACTGGTGAAACCTGAATAAAGTCTATAATTTGCATAATGTCGATTTCTTATTTTTGATCAATATGCCATGGTTATGTGAGATGTAAGCATTAGGGAAAGCTGGATAAAGGGTATGAAGGTAAGAACATTTTACAAATACAGAGAAATGTTAGGAACTGGAAGTACATGTGAACATTCTGGTTATTTTCAAAAACATAGTTTTCAAAATATAATGAGAAAATTGCAGACTACCAAAGTACACTTTTAGATAGTTCTAGATTGTAAGGTAAACAAAGTAAAAACAAACAACCCTCATCTGGGTTCAGCCCCCTTCCCATTCAGGTTTTTCCTCACTCCATTCCCTCCATTCCCATGGCTTCAGCTGTCCGCTCTGTGCTCCCATCAGAAGTGCCCTGGGTCTTCTACATCTCAGGCCCAGGTCCATGCTTGCTGTTCCCCACACAGGCACTGGATATTCAGCACATAGGAAGCTCAATTTTTTATTCCCTCCCCTGGAAGCCTGCCCTCAGTTGGCCAATGGCATCACCATTCTCATCCCCAGGCTCTATACTTCAGGGTCATCTTAGACTCCCTTCTCCTTTTTCACTTATTCCCAATGTTCTCAATTCTTCCAAAAAGTCTCTGGTATCTACCCACTCATTCCTTTCACTGTCCGCTTGTCTGCCCTAGAACAGACTCTCACATGCCTTGTCACCTGTCTGTAGTCTCTCCACCCTCCCTGCTGCCTTCAGAGGCACATCAGTGTGGCTTTCCTGCTTCAAAAAGCATCAGTGGCTCTATACTGCTACCGGCCTAAACTACAGTAATAAACATCCATCCAGAAGAGACATGCATGATATTACTAAATTAGATGATCAGCTCAAACCTACCTCCCTCCTTTCCCTACCCCCAGCCCCAAGAAATTAGAAGGAGCATAGGCCTTTGGAGTCAGAAAGTCCTGGCCTTGAAACTCAGCTCTGTGACCTTGGGCAAATTGGTCTTTGCCTCTGTGCCTCAGTTTCCTCTTATGTAAAATGAAGTTTGTGTTTACCATCCAGGGCTATTGTGAGGATTAGATAAAATGATGTATCTCCAGTGCCAAGCTCAGTGACCTCCTGTAGGCTGCCTTGAGGAAGAGGTCCCTTGATCATTTGTGTCATGTGCTTGTGTTATTGAAAATGGAGGTTGATTACATCTCATGGTCCCTCCAGGGACCATGGTCTACCTTCCACGACAGGGGCCTTCCTGTAGAGAAGCTAATCCTACATGGAGGAATTGAGTACTTTTCCTATGCCCTGCCCAACTGTGCTGGACCTGTGCTCTGCTTCCTGTCGCAAGTGCAGCCCTGAACCATTAGAGTTGAAGGGAGCCCAGCTGTAGGAACTGCATTCAGTTTCCCAGAATATAATGCCCTTGTCACTCATCTCGTTCCTGTGGGTGAAACAGTGCTTTCCAGCAGAATTCTTCAGCGACTTTCCTACTTTCCGGGAGAGGTCCTTACTAGAATACACCTACTCCAGTCCTCCATCTGGTCAGGACTTCATTTAATTGATTCAGTGCTCCATTTTCAGTAGTCTAATAGTGTCTGATATGCAGTGTGTGCTTAATCAATATTGGATGGATGGAAGGATGAATGATTTAATATCTAGGATTTGGCAACTAATGCATACTTAATTGAAAGACTGACTAATGATTTTCCCAGTGAGCAAGATTATTAGGCCAGTGGTTCTAAACCTTGGCTGTGCTAATCACCAAGAGAGTTTTTGTTTTGTTTTCTTTAACACTGATTTATGGGCTCTACCCAGGCATATACCCTGTGGTTTTCTAAAAGCTCTCCAAGTGATTCTAATAGACAGCCAGGGTTGGAATCCACCATGTTAGACTACTCAAAAAATATGTACCCCATGCATAACTCTTTATCATTTTCAATTACCACATTGTATTGTATTTATCAGCTTATGTGTCTTTCCCTCACTTGACTTTATGCTCCTTGGCCTCATACTTGGGCTGTCTTCCTAGTGCCTGGCATAGTGCTTGGCATATAATGAATAGTCATAAATGTGAATTGGATAAATTGGTGGTTTCTTTCATTTAAGACACAAGAAAATTGCATAGTACCAAATAAGACAAAGAGAAAAATGTTAGTATCATGGATTTTGTTTTGGGTTTAGTTTGTGTGTGTGTTGTTTTCCAGTCATCTACACTTTGGTAACCTGTTTGCTTACCCATACGGATTATTTTTTTCTGTTCATTCATTGTCATCTATCCAGATGCCGTGAACGGACAGCAGCTAAAGATACTGGACTTTGTCGAAGAGTCCTAATTTAAAATACCTTGTCCCATTATTCTCATTTGTACAGAGGTTCTAAAATTGCCATCACTATACATATGAGAGGATAGTTCATTAATATGATATTCAGTATCACTCCTCCTCATTAATGAAAGCCGTAGAAGCCTCTAGACACGAGTGGCCACTCCAGTTTTTCTGAAATCCAAGATCAATATATTTAGATATAGAAAAATACAGCTAGAAAGATATTTAGAGACATCACATTAAACCACCCTCATTCTGCTGTGAAGAAGCTGAAGCCAGGTGGGCATGTGGGGACTTGCCAGAGATCACACAGCTTATTACGGACACAGCTGGTACAAGAAAACTGATGTTCTGGTCCTCAGACCTGGGCCACCACGTAGTGCTTGTAGCACTTAAGATTACATTAGAAGTCAAAGATCAAACTTTTACCTCCATTCTGGTGTCTGTGTTGGGAAGAAAAATATCTGAGAAAAAGATATTACAGGTTCCTCAGAGGGCTTAGGAGAAGTATAGGTGGAAAGTGGACAGGGCAGAGGAAAGGAATTCTTGAGTGAGACTGAAACTTATCAGGAAAATGTGTGTTATGGCAGCACCACAGTTCACTTGTCTATCTGCCCTTGTTTTCAGAATTTTCCCCAGAGAATACCTCCTTCAACAGATCCACCTGTATTCCCTCGCCGACCTGCAGCAGGTAAGTGCTCAGAGGGGCTGTTTCATTTTTGTTGCTTTCCTGGAGAAGTCTCTTTGTTGACTTTGGTCTTTGCACCGTATTCTGCCATCACTGGGGTAGTTTTCATCACAAACCCTGATAATTCTTATTCAGAATGGGGGGAAAACTTAGTATAAAAAGATATATGGGACAATAACAAATGATGGCAAGGATGCAGAGAAACTGGGGCTCTTATACATTGCTGATGGGATGCAAAGTACGTTAGCCACTTTGGAACAGTTAAAAAGTTAAACATAGAGTTACCATATGACCCAACAATTTTACTCCTAGGTATATACCCAAGAGAGTTGAAAACATATGTCCATAGAAAAACCTGTACACAAATGTTCAGAGCAGCATTATTCATAATAGCAAAAAAGTGGAAACAACCCAAATGTTCATCAGCTAATGAATGGATGAACAAAATGTGTTCTAGCCATATAATAAAATATTATTCTGCCATAGAAAGAAGTGAAGTACTGATGCATGCTACAATATGGATAAATCTTGAAAACACCATGCTAAGTAAAAGAAGCCAAACAGAAAAGAATACATACTGTATGATTCTGTTTACATGAAATGTTTAGAATAGGCAAATCCATCGTGACGGAAAGTACGTTAGTGATTGCCAGGGCCTGGGGAGAGCGAAGAAATGAGGAGTGCCTGCTCATGGATAAAGAGTTTCTTTGGAGGCTTAATGAAAGTGTTCTGGAATTAAACAGCAGTGATGGTTATACAGTCTTGTGAATATTCTGAAAACCACTAAATTGTTTACTTTAAAAGAGTAAAATTTATGGTGTGTGAATTTTACCAATTAAAAATTTGTATGAAAAGATGTAAAAGGCATTGAATGTGTTAAGCCCTTGACTTGTGCTCAAGCCAAAAAGTTGAATGGCTTTTAAAGTTTAGTAAAACATAACAGAGCATGTAAGAGTTGAAATCATCCTTTTATACTTTTATTAGAACATGTACTTTTTTTTTTCCTTTCGTTTGTGAGACAGAGTCTTGCTCTGTCGCCCAGGCTGGAGTGCAGTGGCATGGTCTTGGCTCGCTGCACCCTCTGCCTCCCGGGTTCAAGCGATTCTCCTGCCTCAGCCTCCCGAGTAGCTGGGATTACAGGCATGTGCCACCATGCTAATTTTTGTATTTTTAGTAGAGATGGGGTTTCATCATGTTGGCCAGGCTGGTCTCGAACTCCTGACCTCAAGTGATCCGCCCACCTTGGCCTCCTAAAGTGCTGGTATTACAGACGTGAGCTACCACGCCTGGCCACACTTGTACTTTTAATGATTAACCAGATTAGCAGCTAGGAAGAAACTGGCCTTTTGTGTATTCAGCCCTAAATTCTAAATATGTTAAGCTTTGGTTAATCATTTAAATCAACAACTCACTCCTGAGAAACTGTTGGACACTAGATAATGATTCTTTCAAGAGTTCATTAAATAATAATAATAATTGTGACAACTTTCAGAGTATCTCAAACTGCTGTGATTCTGTTCTTTCGTTGTTGTTTTCCTCTCTGGTTGTTTCATCCAGAAGAATTTAGGTCAACTTAAAAACCATGCTCATATCCTTCAGTCATTTTTCTGACTTTAAATTACTTTTCAAGGATTTTTTGTGTCTTTTAGTTTAATAACTTAAGACTTTTGTGTTCTTTTTGTCCCCCCAGAGCTAGGAAAGTTATTTATTTATTTATTTATTTGACAGTCTCGCTCTGTTGCCCAGGCAGTAGTACAGTGGTGTGATCTTGGCTCACTGCAACCTCAGCCTCCTGAGTTCAAGCAATTCTCATGCCTCAGCCTCCCGTGTAGCTGGGATGACAAGCATGTACCACTAGGCCTGTCTAATTTTTGCATTTTTAGTAGAGACAGGGTTTCACCATGTTGGCCAGGCTGGTTTCAAACTTCTGACCTCAAGTGATCAGCCTCCCAAAGAGCTGGGATTACAGGCGTGAGCCTCTGCTCCCTGCCAGAAAGTTATTTTAAATTAAATGGCAGACATGATGTTAGAGCATTTAGTTGGAGAGGTCTAAGAAAAGACTAAGGTTTTCATTTCCATTTATGTGTCAAGTTGAAACCTATTTGCACATATCAGCTCTCCCAACTCCTTTGGTCCTGCCTGACCTTTATTACATAGTCAAGCAGCAGTGGTCTGCTGGCTAGGGTGGAAAGGGGTATATTTTTACTTAAAATTGTTGTTCAAGGGGAAGAATTGGTTAAAACACTTGTTATACATTTATCTATTTTCTGAAGTCTACCTGATCGTAGTGCCTGAGGACACAGACTCTATCATTTGAGAAGTATGTTTAAAGGCACTGAACATTCTTGTAAAGATGGTTTAAAATACAATGGGTGGGCTCCAAAGTGAGTACTCTTTGAGGGAGCCTTTCAAACGTGAGTTTTGATATCTGATGAAGAGAAAGAATCAGAGTAATTCCATATTCATTTTAGGGTGTCAAAGTAATGTGTCCATTTGGAATCATACAGCCTGCTTTTTAAGGCTTTCCTATACCCTGCTGTCTTTCTCTCCACCCCCTTTTCTTTTTTTCCTCCTTTAATAATCAAACCATACATGCCAAGCAGCTTACTTAAATCAGTGGCAGGGGTATTCTTGGTGGCCAGGCCATTAGCCCCTGGAGCCCCATAAGCAGCTTAATCAGTTTTCAGTGATGGAGGCAATCAACAGCTTATCAAACACCCTGTGGGCGGGGCAGCTAGAGCTCAATGCATCCATTTACTTAACAGCTCACTCTAACCTGGTTCTTTGTGCCTGGCTTTAAGAGCCCCAAACTTATCATATTTAAAGGAAGTTTAATTCGATTACTTTTTCTGCCTGAGGTGGGTTAAATTGGATTTAGCTTTTGATCTGTCTGCATCTTGGCTATCAGCACTGAAGGGCATCCCCAGCTTCATCTTTCCTTGGTTTCTAAGTAAATAACAAGCATGTTTTCTAGATCTGAATTGTTCTTGCAAATATGTAATGGAAAGGACACAAGGAGAAAGAACAAAAAATACCATTGCTTTGTGAAAGGGCATGTGGTGGTATCGGGAAACCCTACCTAACTGACCCAACCACCAGCCTTATGGCGTCCTGGGCCTTTTTGGCCTCTTCTGGACTCCTTCATCATCCTGCTTCTTGTCAGTTTCAGGCGTTTTAGAGTAAATTGTTTTCCCTGTTTGATTTTTCTCCTCACTGCTAAAGGTTTCTGTAAAAGCAGACCTGTCTGTCATATCAAGTAACTAGAGAAAAGGGGCTTTTAATGTTCAGATTTTGCAGGGGAAAGGAAAATAAACTAAAGCAAGTGACTCAAGAGTTATAAATCAGAAAAAACAATAATGCAGATATTCTTCTTAAATGCACAGGTTCCTGTCTACACATTTCTCTTAAGTTAATTTGATTTTTCCCATTAGCTCTTATTTAAAAAGCAAAACGACATTTTCCTCTTCAAAAAGAAAAAAAATAGGTAAGAATTTAATAAACATGGTGAAAGGAGATTTATAATTTAGAGATAATTTTAAAATAATATAGTACACAAAGCACTAATAATACTTAAAAATGCTGAAAGAATTCTGGTACCAAAAAAATTGCAATCTTATTGTCCTCTGTCTGGTTTTATGTTTATAAGTAACAATGCCTAAAATTTTAGCAGATAGACTCAATTTAACAATTTGGCTGAAGATTTCAAGCTACCTTACCGCTGCTTTTGTTACATTCAAGACAGTTTTCCCCCTTCTCATTATTTGAATTACTGTCCTCTTTGCATGCATTTTCCCTTACTATTGTACATTTAGATGTGAGGAAAGAAATAGCAAGGATTGACAATTGCTTTACAAAGGAGATTCCCTCCAGTTGTTCTGGGAACGATTGTCTCCTGCTCACTGTTCACTGAGTACCAGTTATTGGCAAAATTAATACTCAGACTGAGTCCCTAATTGTCTGTTTGTTTGACCAGTGATTGAATTGCTCACTGGTATGACTTGCACATTGAAAAAGTAGTAGTTGAATGTAGTCATTATCTGACTACAGTCAGTTGGTAGCGTTTAGCCATAACGTGTAAAATGGAGCCAAGTAAACCTGGCCTAGTAGCAGGGCCAAGGAAGAAGCATAAGACACAGGCAGAGGCTCTCCAGATCCTAGGAGCTCCAGGGAGCATGGCCTTCCTTTACTCATTTCTTGTGTTTAGAATTCCAGGTGAATTTCTGTTCTGCAAACTAGATATTGTTAGAAAAACATATTCAATCCAAACTCTTTGAATATAACTTTAACAGAAGGTACTGCTCATTTTTTAAAAAATAAAATCTTACAAACTTTCTTTGAGGAGGTATGAATGCATGGTGGTTTTTGAAGTGACCAAGTACTTCCTTATAAAGGAAGTAGCAGGCAACAACTCAGCGTGTGTGGATGCATGGACTAGTATTGGTGCATGTTTTGAATGGGGAAACGAGGCACTGCTTTTTAAGAGCTTTTCCTTGGTTAGCTACTTTGAGAAGGATAAATAGAATAGAATTTGTGTTTTGTTATTTTCAGTCTATCCAGCATTATCACAAATCCATGAGAAGGCTTTAAGACAGGAATGCAATAAAAATATATGCTCACCTGAGATGGCAAGACTTGTACCGTAACTCTCAATGCCTTAACTTTTGGTGTCAGCTATCTGCTTTCCCTGTTAGGTATGTGACAAACTATCTCCTTACTCACATCCCCTTGGCACTTTTAACACTGATGAAAAGGTTCCAGATTTTACCAGTAGAATACATTAGTACATATAAATAAATGGTCAAGAGTTCTTAGTTGTTCTTAAGGAGCAAATCAGAACTCTGGTTTAATATGTCAGTCTTTGGACTGTGTAAATGATAGGAGAATTCTTCTAAAGTTCCTTCTACTTGCTGAAAGAAAAGGTCAGATTTTACTTTTAAATTTTGGCTACCTGTGCTCTTGTGACAAAACCTAAAATGTATATTAATGACTAACTCTTCTGGTATTACTCACCTTTGGGGGCATATGTAAGTTAAGCATTGAATGATTCTATTTGTGGCGATTCATGAGAAAGGATACTGGATGATCCCATGGGTGAGGTGGCTGGTTAGAGTAGGCCCCCCCCCACTCCCTCCACTGCCCACCACCTCACCCCCGCACACACACACCCCTCTTGTGAGACAATCTAAGGAGCTAATTTTCTCATTATTTTCCTTCCCTGGGCCCTAAATTTCCAAATGAGACCCTACCTTTAGGTGAAGGCTGTTTAGATTCTAGTTTATAGGAAATATATTACCCAAGAAAAATAAATTATTATTTTGGCAGAAATTCATTTGAAAACATGGCATGGTATTGGGGGCGGGGAGACATTTCCACAGATAAGTTTTAATGAAAGAAAAAGGACAGGAAAGTCTGGAATTTGGAGTACTTACTAAAGAGTTGTGAAGTGGGAAGGATGCCAGGTGGGAGGACCCACAGCACTCAAGAGCCATGAAAAGAGAGAGGAGTGACCAGATGTACACTACCTTTCTGGAATTGCCTAGCACTGCCTAAACCGTTTGTTTTATACTAAAGCAATACACACTTACACTAAGCAACTAATGTAACTTATGCAACATAGAAATGTTCAGTGGATGGATGGATGGATGGATGGATGGATGGGTGGGTGGATGGGTGACAGGGTGTATATGTACATATGTTCATACATATACTATCGTGAACTCACTGGTTCTCTCTCCCCTGAAAAGCAAAGCAAACTGATTAACATTAGCCGCTAAACAAAACAAAATTAGAAAAGCTGGCGATGAAATAACAATGCACAGAATTCTAAAACCAAATAAAAATCTCTGCTTATGTCAGAATAATGGGGAGTTGTTTAGTGTTGTAAACTTCCTGAACACTCCATATCCTGAACAGTTAACTCTTCAGTTAACTTTTTTGCTAGTCCAGCATACCCACAGAGCTTAGGAATTGTCATCCGTGTGACCTCAACATTTGTTGGAATTGGCCCCTAAAGAAATAATTCAAACAGTGGTCTTACCTCAACTGTTTTCTAGCTGGTAAGATCACGAAAAGGCAATGTTTAAGGTATTTCAAGGCCACTTTTAAACAACATACTTTACTGAATTCTTCTTCAAGGAAGTGATGTGAGTTATTTTGCACGGCCCTGCCCCGCCAAACAAACCCATTATCAGAGAACGTTTTTCTCTGTGGACGCTCTTCACAGAGTCAGCAGACAAAGGCCGAGCCTAAGTGGGCACCCAGCACAGCTGCCCTTTCACCAAAGAAGTAACAGGTGATGACCTTTATTCACACAGGGGTTGACATCTTTGAATCCACAGCTCACAGGAACACAGCGCCTCAGTGCCCACAACCGAGTCACCAGTCCCAAGCCTCAGGAGCCCAAGGAACTTGTATTCATAGCTTCTCAGCAGCCCTGATCCCTACACCATTGTCCACCCAGGCATTAGTGGTGAGGATAACTAATTAGGGGCATTCGGATTTAACAAGCAGAAAAACAAAGCGTGACAGCTCGCCTGTGTTGTTCCATGGCAAGTGCCTGTGTCTGCTGCAGCCGGCACTGCCTTCAGAAACCACTGAACATAATCTGGGGCGAGACAGGAACGAGGCCTCCATTAAAACATCACTAAATCTCTGTTAACTATTTTAGCCACGGCTCTTCCAACCAATTAATGAGCTAGGAAAGAGGACTATAAGTTATTTGGGGAACAAATTATGCCTTTTAAGCAAGTGGGTTTTCAAAAAATGAATGCACAGGCTAAGATCTTGCTGGGGAGGAGGAAGGGATTGAGTGTTATTCTTTGAAGTTTTGATAGACAGGCAGCAGAGCAAATGGAAAAGTGCTGTTTCTCAAGAGAGCAGGTGTATCTTGAGTGGGTGCCGAACAGTTCATGCCTCATGCTCGGTCTCCCAGTGTGTTTCACATCGTACAGGGAGGGGAACGGGAAGAGTGACAACTGCTGCTAGGTGCCAGGACTGGAGCTGGGTCTTCTGACTTCTCACTTTCAGTCTTGATGTCTTTACTACCTGCTGAGCATAACTACTAGTTTTCTGGTGTTTTGGTGATGGGGCCAGTTAGCTGAGTGGGTTAAAGCAGGTGATTAGCAAGGTGCTGGTGCAGATTGTTCTTTATGCAAGCTGACTTTTCTGTTCTGCAGACCCAGGCACTACAGCCAAATCTAACCTGATCCACAGATGATTGAAGGATCGGGGGAGCTCGGCACAGGATGTGGCAGCAAATGTGTGGCGCTAAGGACAAAGTCACTGCCTTTTGTGGAAGCCAGATCAGAAAGATGACTGTGTGTTGTGAGTGGTGGATAGAGAGCCCTGTTGCCCAGGTGAGAAGGAGCTCAGTTGAGATAAGGATTCCAGGAGCCAACTCGAGCCCCTCAGGTAGAGACAACAATACCGGTTGAGGCTGCAGCTGTGGAGTTGGATGGTGTTTAGTCAGTGCTGAAATCACTTTCCTGGGAGTCCCTTGGCATGCAGTCATCTGAGTGCTGTTGTTGTTGTTGGGTTTTTGTTGTTTCCTATTTTAAAAGAGTAATCATAATACTGACGAAGTGAGGGCCTGTTTTCAAAGAACATTTACTTAAAGATATAGAGTAAGGTTAGCATCGGTCTTGCCAGTGGTAGAAACCTATGCCACCAACAGCCATCATGAAAGGGCCCCAGGAGTCTTTCTGGTTCTTCATTTCTATTCAGTTTGATTCAACAAGTGTGTATTGATTGAATGCTTTCTGTGTGCCAATCATTGAGCTAGCCACAGAGGAGGCAAAGGTGATTAAGCCACAATTCCTTCCCTCACTGAGCTCACAGTCTGATGAGAGAGGCAGATAGGCATTGTTGAAGTCAGCGGAGTTGAACCTAGGGTACTTGGGGAATACATCTGACCAAGTGTGTGGCAGATTGTATTTTGCAAAAATAGCTGCAACAGTATCTTCCATCCCACATGTCTTTCTTACACTGTGACTTTGATGCTCCTCCTATTCAGTAGTGAGATCTGTGTTCCTTCTCCCCGAATTTGGGCAGGTCTGTGACTATGGAAGTGATGCCATGTGATTTCCAAAGCCAAGTCATAAAAGGTGATATAGCTCCAACCTGGTGCTGTCTGGAGATGCTCATTCATGGCAACCCAGTGGCCATGTTGTAAGGAAGTCCAGATTAGCCCTCATAGAACAACCACATGAACAGGCCTCATATGGTAGTTGCTCTAGCTGGCAGCGATCATCAGCCACCAGAGAGATGAGTGAAGACAGCCCCACATGATTCCAGCTGCTAGCCTTCAAGTCTTCTCACCTAGGCTAGAGATGAGGCTGCAGATATTATGGAGCAGAAACAAACCATCTCCACAGTGTCCTTCCTGGAGTCCTGACCGACCGACAAAATGTGTGAGCCCATAATAAAATGGTTGTTTTGCACCACTAGGTTTTTGTTCGTTGGTTTTTTTTCACCACTAAGTTTTGGGGTAATTTGTTTTGCAGTAATAGTAACCAGAACACCCAGTAACTTGGCCATCAGGGAAGGCTTCCTAGAGGCTATGACTGTAAGTTAAAAGTTTGGCCCATAATCATGAGCCAGAGAGAGAGGACTAGGAAGAGAACTTTGAGGCCATGGTAACCTTAAACCACTCTAATGATCTGATCTACAGTGTTTCTTCCATGGGGGCAAGCTAAAGAAAATTTTCACTACCAACTGTGACATTTCTTAACACTGTCTGCATGCTTCAGGATTATTCTGATAAATTGTCTCAACAAAACATTCGTAGAATGAGTAAAACGGTATCGCTTCACTTCCCTCAGAAATGAAAGGTTCTGGGATGTGCCTTGAGGTGCAAGAATGAGGAATTGAGTTTTAAATCTTTCCATCCCACCTGTGCACCTGAAATGTGAGCCCAGCTCTGTCACCAAGCCCCTCGCTGGGTGTTTTCTCCCTATTCATTTATTCATTCAGCAAATATTTATTAAGCATGTACTATGTATCAGGAGCCATGTTACCCCTGAAATTGAAAGGGCACATTTTCTCAGAAACGGACTAGATTCTTACTGATTATGGTCAAACTCTTGCACTCTGTCTATGTGCCAGGAACTTGTAGTCAAAGCTGCTCATGATTCTGTTCCACTTGGTGATGTCCAGTAGAATTTCATCCCTTGATGCCTTGGACTAGCCATCCCACCACACCCACAGTTGGTCTTCAAGGGACTAGAAGGATAACCAGAAGGCACTATCTATTCAGATGTTTGAGGGCTGAGGAGGTTTCCAGCACTTCACCCAATTCAGAATGTAACCAGGATGCATGGCAACCTCAGAAGACAGCATTGCCACATGTGTCTTAGCAGACATCATTGTCTCCATGTGATAGTGGCCTGCGATTCCCTCCATATTTGGAACTTGCAGCTTTTCAACAATATTACACCCATCTTTGTGAGGAAACATTAGAAGGCTGATGGAGGCAGCTTTTCATATTGTTGTTTGGCTTTTATTTGAACTTCTGGCTAAAGCCTAGTGAACCATCAACACATTTGCTCCTGGAATTTTATTTTATTTTATTTTATTTATTTATTTTTTTGAGACAGGGTCTTACTCTGCTGGCCAGGCTGGAGTGCAGGGGCATGATCATGGCTGGCTGCAGCTTTGACCTCCTGAGCCCGAGCAATCCTCCCATCTCAGCCTCCCAGGTAGCTGAAACCATAGGCACGCGCCACCACGCTACGGCTGATTTTTAAAATGTTTTATAGAGGTGGGAGTCTCCCTATGTTGCTCAGGCTGGCCTTGAATTCCTGGACTCAAGCAATCCTCCCACCTCAGCCCCCTGTGTAGCTGGGACTACAGGCTTGCACCACCATGCCCAGCTAATTTTTGTGGGGTTTTTTGGTAGAGATGTGTTTTCGCCATGTCGCCCGGTCTGAGCTCGAACTCCTGGGCTCAAGTGATTTGCCCGCCTCAGCCTTCCAAAGTGCTGGGATTACAGGCGTGAGCCAGCACACCTGGTCCATTTCACGTTTTAAAGGAGGGAATTCTGGCTCTAGAATAGAGCTATGTTGACTGGTATTCCTGCAGAGACCAGGCAAATGGCATCTGTCCCTGAAGCAGGCCCAAGGGGAGACAGGTTGTGCAGATGAACCGGAGAGAGCTTCCATATCTGAAAGGGGCAGCTGTTACTCAGCCCCAGAGTTGTCTGCTCTTCCCATTTTCCAAGAGAAGCCGGAAATCTGTATTTTTATGTGAAATTTCTCAATATTTAAACACTCTGCAGGCCAAACAAAACACAGCCACCAGTTTTGACCTCTGCTTTTTAATAGAGAATGCCTGCTTTTGTTCCGTCAAACTAATGAATGCTGAATTACGAGAAGGAATTTGGAGGTTAGTGTTAGATTGTGCTCCTCAAAAGGCGGCAGACCCCATCCCAAACCCTTGAGATACTAATTGGCAGACTTGCACAGGCTGACAGCTGGACTCTGAAAGTGGACACACACAAGGAAACAGCCAAGCTATTCCAGGTCACTTTGCAAGGTCAGGGCAGCAATGCAAACATTAGGAAGGCTGAAGACAAAGGTCAGGTGGCAGCAAGGAAGCCCTACATTCCCTTAAGCTGTTGGTTGATAAATCATATTCTAAAGGTATCACCAGACTCCCTCACCCTGACATTGCTTTGTGAGGTAGAAAATTAAATAGAAATCAAAATTAAGATGGCTGTCAGGAGCTTTTAGGAGGCCAGCACGCCAGTGTGAGGTGAACATGGGATGGAGTTTCTGCCTGGAGCAAAGGTCTCCTAAGGGATGATGATATCCAACATTGGGCATTGCAGAGGTGCTGGCCGCTGCAGCGGTCACACACTGCAGCTTTGGAGGCCGCCTGCCTATGTTCAAATGCCGACTCACCCCAGAAATATTAGGTGACCTTGGGCAAGTCACTTCTCTTTGTGCCTTAAACACTTCATCTCTGAAGTGAGAATAATAGTACCTGCCCCCGAAGGTTGTTGTGAGGCCTTAGAGTTAGTATGCATAAAGCACTTAGAACTTTGCCTGACACTTAAGGGCTTAGGAGATAGGCGCTTTACTAGGGGTAGAGTATTGCTATTAGTGTTGCTGTGAGGTGTGGACCTTGTATAAATGGCTCCTGGGAGTTTTCTTCAGCGTCATCAAGACACTGCATCTGTGGACACTAAACCACAACCATTGCCACAAAAGCAATGTTTGCTACGTCTCAGTTTTCCCCCTCATGTTCCGTAGGGGAATCTAGGCCATAGAAACCTGCTATAGCTGCAGCTATACAGTCACCATATGGAGCAGCACCTTGGTAGGGAATGCAGAATAGCTTCATTTCCTTTTGCCTCCAGGATGATCCTAGACCAGACCTCCCCAGTGGCTCCATAGGGGAATTGCACCTGGAGAGCCCCCACCCTCTTGAGCCAAGGAACTCTCCCTAGGCCTGCGCTTGAGTGAGTGGTACTACCTACCCTCTGAATCTTGCCACTTGTTTCTTGCAAGAATGCATGACCTTTTGGTGGGCTATGCACAGACGTCTTTTCAATTTTAACAAAAAGCAGTCTTTCTGTAAATTTTGTAGAATCCTGGAGTACACATTTTTGTGCTTAAAGAAAACCATGGAGTCCACACTCTTTCTGCAGCTGCGGAGAGAAGCTTACCGGACTGAAATGTTGGCAGAAACAAAGAGACGCCATGTTCCTTCCCACCTGCAATTATAGTTTTACTAGCTTGTAAAGCACACATAGAATTTGCAGTACATTCTTCCCTTGCAGTAGGGGAGAGGCCCTGCTGTGAATGTAATTGGCTTTCTAGCTTCCTTTAACATTGAGGTGGAAGGGAACTGGACCGAAGGGCCTTTACTCTTAGAATTAACTGATGTTGAATTGTGTTTAAATTCCATGCATCTCCCTGAATGCATTTGTTCCATTAAGTCTTAGTCAGAAGTGGAGGCACAGCTTACCTCTGAAAATATTCCAATCCCTATCATTTCTCATCACTTTGTAAAAGCTGAGTTTCTTTCTTTTTAAAAAATGGATTTTTAACTTAACCCTGGTAGGGATTATTTTCCATCCTGTTAACCTCTGTTAAAGATGTATGACATCTTTAGATGACAATTTCATACAGTACAGCCCATTTAGGTCACTTTTTATTCTGGCTATGGCCTTGCAACTATATCAGTTCCCAGGAAGAGGACCACAGGCATGTATTTGGATGGAAACTGTATTACTTTACTTCTCGAATCCCAGTTTCTTCATTCATGAAGTAAGAGGATTGGATTAAACAATCTTTACAGCCCCTTCCAGCTCTAGGGCCCTCATTCTGTGATTCTATAGAGCTCGAGAAGTGATGAAATTGTGGAAGTCTTTCTGCGTGTATCTGCTTTCTGGGGGCTCCCAGCCAGTTTGCACGAAGTATCCAGGCTTCTGGGTGCAGCAAGGAACCTGGAATGAGAGCCAGGTCGCTGAGTGTAGGCTCAACACCTTCAGTTCTAACTGACAAATGGTTGGATTTCCATTTGCCAAAGGTCAACTATTTCAATTTTTTGTCAGGAAATAGCAGCTTTAAGCATTTTGACAAATATGATCTGAAGGACAGCTTATTAAAACAAGTTAAATATACTGATTTTATATTTTCCTTAAAGACAAATTGTTGTCTTAATACCTTACAATTCAGTGGCAGTTAAAATAATGCCCAGTAAACAAAAGTTGGCCAGTAAGAACATGCAGAAGGTAATATGCCACCTAGCGGGTTTCCTCCTAAAACGGGCAGCACCAGTCAGGTTATCTGGTGAACTGTGAGTTGGCATTTGTGTTTTGGCCAACAACAGAGAGCCCATTGCAGCTGAGGTTCGCAAGAGGTGGAACTATTTAAGAACTTGGGCTATAAGGGACATTAAGGGAATGGGGCACCATAAGGGAAGCTTTAGAGCTGAACAACAAAGGAAATCAGGGGAAGGAGACTGTGAAAGGATTCTTGGCTAGAGCAGAGGTCAAGGGCACAGAGAGAAAGTAGGCTAGGCAATCACAGGTAATAAAACTACTGATTTGAGTTTCACCTTTTTCTCTTTTCTCGCCTACTGCCTGCTGGGGACAGGGACTGATCATCTGGCAGACAGGCAGATATGCTGAAAGGGCCAGGATCCTCAGCCTGTTTGCTCCATCCCTGACTTGGTATGGTGCAGTCTCACTGAAGGCAAGGGGCCTGCCTGGTTCACTCTCATTTTACAGCACTTAGCCAAGAGGAGAGAGGGAGGGATGGCCAGAAAACCCACGACCCAGGATGACAGCAACAGTTTATCCTTTAGCAAGTCACAAAATACCTCTGCTGCTTAAAATCTTTCTTTGTAAAATGAGAAGGTTGTACTAAATAATTAGATTAATAATAGCTCCCTTTTAGTATATGCTCAAAAAATGTTACTCACTTTTATTATTGAGTGCTTACTTTAGGCCAGACCCTGTCCTAAATCTACGTGGATTATCTCATTTAATCCACACAATAGCCCTATATAATTACCTATAATAATAGGTACTATTATTATCCACATTTCACCAATGAGATTTACTGGCACAAAGTCGTCCAGCTAAAGTGGAGGAGCTGGGATTCAAACCCAAGCTGTCCTGTTCTAGTACACATCCTGTTTTGTTATGTTTTTTCAATTTTGTGTGAAATGTTTCAAACGTATTAAAAGAAAGAAGAATGAATACTGCCAGCTGCACGATTGCTTCTGCAGTGGAAGGACTCCCTTCTTTAGAGAAATGGGCACACACTCTGAACCACTAAATTGGACTGTTTTCTCCCAGCACTCACATTCTCTATTTCTAGAGGGAAATTGCTATCAAATCCACCTGGCAGCAAAACAAACCCCACCCCCCCACCCCAACCACCACCATTTCTGAAACTCTACCATGTCTTTCCACTGGTTGGAAGGCAGGAATAATAGGGCAAAGGTGGGGAAAGAAAAGGGCAAATGCACCCATCATTAGCCCTGGAGTGCCAGCACCATGCATGGCAAAAAAACCCAGTGCTTGGAAAGACTCTGTAGATATTGGGACTATATTGGTCAGGCCCAGCTTCCTGCCCAGTTTCCCCCAGATAGGCTGTAACCCCTAAAATTATTTACAGGTCAGTTTCAACTGGTGCCACGGTGGTCAAAATATTTTATTCTGTCTACATCAATGACCTGTAGTCATCAAAAACAGCAAGATGCTAGAACAAAGGAACTGGATAATCCACAGAATATATTGCAGTCCAAAAGGGAATGCAGCCTAATTAGATATGGATTTATGATGCTGCGAATTTGCTTTTTGCTTTTTTGATTATTTATTTTTAAGACCAGGACTCTCTCTGTCACCCAGGCTGGAATGTAGTGCATGATCCCAGCTCACTGCAGCCTCGACTTCCCAGGCTCAAGCAGTGCCCCCACCTCAGTCTCTCATGTAGCTGAAACTACAGGTGTGCGCCACCACACCCAGCTAATTTTTTTTATTTTTAGTAGAGACAAGGTCTCGCTGTGTTTCGCAGGCTGGTCTCGAACTCCTGAGCTCAAGTGATCCTCCCACCTCGGCCTCCCAAAGTGCTGGGATTACAGGTGTGAGCCACTGCACCTGGCCTTGCTTTTTGTTTTTGTTTTGTTTTTCAAAATTTTCAGGTTAGCACACTCTGTATCTGTAGCTATGACTGACCTGTGTCAGTGTGTGGTTTTGTATTTATAGCTGGCCTGATTCCAAAAAGGACTTTTGAGAGAGAGCTTCTCTCTTTCTCTCTCTCTCTGTCATGCATATATATGTGTGTGTATTTATAACTGTGACTAATTTTAATTCCTATCCCCTTCCATTGGTTTGAATTATTGACATATACACTTGTCAAAGATGAGTCTTTGCTACCCAGGATCCCGCATGTCTGGAGTTCTGCCAGCATCCATCCCCTAGTTTATGGTTAAAAAACCCAACTTCTAAAATTGCCATCAGCCTAAAGGTTCCCTTCAGCCACGCAAAAGATAGCAAAAATCTCTGATGCAGCTGACATTTTAGGTGTGTGTATAATTTAACAAATTGTTGACCACTCAGCTTTTAGTCAGTGGTCACAAAAGGAATTAGCAGCCCTCCCCTGCTCCCCCAAAACCCAAAGAAGGAAGGGTGTTCCTTGGCTTTGGCCCAGAGGCCTGCTGGCACGCAGTGTCAAACAGCAGCACAATGGTACATTTTGGCCACAAAAGGCTTTGGGGTGGCAGAAAGGGCCAAAATAGTTGTGGCATAAGTTGGCTGGGATATTAAGTAAATCTGAGTTTAATTTAACATAGAGATAACAACCCTTTTTTTGTTTTCCAACTGGCTGCTGCTTTCTCTGTCTCCACGAGACCAAAGATTGGAGCCAGGAGTTAGTTCATGAGGGTATTCAAGTCCTTTCAAAGTGAGACATGCAGTGGTCTTTACACAGGCTTTCACGTTTGTCTGGGCAAGATGGAGTAAGGATAAAAAGGCACATGGGTAGCTGGGGGAAGCTGAAAATGGATCTTGAGGCTTGAATTCCTTCTATGAGTTTGCTTAAGCCACATCGCCTGAGCTTAGAATAGCGAGGCAGGCAGTCTGTCTCCTTGGGATAAGGAAGGATTTGGAACTCGGCGACTGTGAGGTCTTGGCCCCTACTGTGTTTTCTGGTTTGTTTTGTTAACAGGAGCAAGTTATTCTAGTTTCTTGCTTCTGGGTTTTTCTTCAGCACACTTTAAGCAATGAGTCTCCACCCCACCGATGGCAATGGGGTGGATGGAATGGGATAATGAAAGGGGTGGCAAGGGAAGTTGATTCAGCTGCTTAGGATGAGGGAGGCAATCTTCAGACCTTGGATTTAGCTTCTGAATCTGTCAAGGGTGGAGAGGGAAGGGTTCCACGGGATTGAAACCATCTCAGCGTAGGAGAGAAGTTGAAGTCTTTCTGAGAAACTGATACGGCCAGCCGTGCTAGTTAGGAAAACCAGCTTATTGTCTCAACTGCAATTTTATTACCCATGAAATGGTTAACAGTGGAGGAGAAGCTATAGTATTTTAAAATGCAATCTATGAAATGTAACCAATCAAAAATGATTATGATGCATTGGTATGGATGTGTATGGTAAATGGTATGCTGTGTACATTTACCACAATAAGAAAAAGAATATCATCCCCTTTACAAAAATGATTATGAGCACCGCAGGAAAGTACTGGCACTGCATGACTTACGGAGTCTATTTTACAGCCTTTCCAGGATCTGTTCAGTGCTAGGTTCAATGTACTGTGATGCAGTGAGTTTGAAGAAAAGTATAAGACAAGACACACATTCTAGGTGGGAGTGTGCTGACAGTCCTCTGAACTGAGAGGAGAGGAATACAGTTAGGAGGAAATCACCAGCCCCTCATACCCAGGCTCTAGAAGGGCTCACCTTGAAGGGTGTCCTCAGTTTCGAGGCCAGGGAGCCCAAGAGGGTACCATTTTATGTTTCTTGCCAGGAGTGTGTTATGCCTTCCCCAAATAAAATGTCACCTGAGTTACTTAGTTCTCAGGCGTGCTTGCAAGAGCCTTTAAAAATAATCCATAAGTGAAAGATTCAGCCTTGAAAGCAAGTCTTGATCTTATCCATCCTGGACCCCAATCCTAGGAGCAGTGCCTGGGCAAGAAAAAGTGCCTCATAAATATGGGGTGAATGAATGAATCAGTTATAGGAAGAGGTGGTGAGGGTAAGAATGAACTAAAAGAGGGCTATCTGTTCATTCAAACTATGTTATTGCATAAGTGAGCATTTGTGAACTGAAAACCTCTTTGGTTTTTTTCTTTAGGACTGCTCAGTCCCGAGTTCAAGTAAACAATTGACTTTCAAGTAAATCTTTAAATAACCCTGGTCTATTGGTTAACTTCAGCATGGCCTCTGAAAAGCAGTTTAGCATAATAGTTGTGGGCAGAGAGTCTGGAGCCAGACAGCTTGAGTTTGTATCTTGCCGGCACCCCTTACCTGCTGTGTGACCTTAAGAAATTTATTTAAACTTATGCCTCAGTTTCCTTTTCTGCAAAATGAGGACAATTAAACTCCCTGCCTCACAAGGTTGTGAGGTTAAGTGAGTTACAAATATGTACAATGCTTAGAAGAGTTTGGCATATAGTGAATGCCCCATAAGGGCTGCAATTCAAAATCCCTTAACAAGAGTCACTTGATTTACAACTGTAATGAGGCTTTATCACACCCCCATGACCACAGATTCTTTGTCTCCGTTTTTTATTCTGACCAGCAGTTAAAACTATCCCTGGATAGCAAGAACACCTTGAGTGATGTTAGAAACTATCTGAAATGTTACAAAGGGTGTTTCCTACATGAACAATTTGACATTTATTTCACATCCACCACCACTACTAATCTTTTTTAGTTTAAGTGGCCTCAATTTTTCCATCTCTGACATGGATAACAATTTATTTCACATTACTGATAAGAAAACTAATAAAATATTTATTAAAATTTTATTGAAGTTTGTTAGCCAATGATAAAGTGTAATAAAAGTGCTTTTTCAAATGGCCCAGCAAGAATTACTGATGCTGGCATTTTTAAAAAATACAGTGAAAATAGTAGTTGATTTGCTTTGGTAATCATATCCTCCAAAAGCAATACTATAAAGCTAAGTGACAATGGCCTAATAGAAGAAGCAAAAATAACAATATGTAGCCATCATGATATAGTCTGAAATTCAGACTCAGAGTTTGGTAGATGATGTTGCTAGCAACTGAGCCCTTAAATGATGGCCTTTTCTATTGTCAGGTCTTACAGTATATTCTTGCTTTTTTGTTTTTTTATTTTTTGAGAGCAAATCTCTCTCTGTCACCCAGGCTGGAGGGCAGTGGTACGATCTTGGCTCACTGCAACCTCCACCATCCGGGTTCAAACAATTCTCGTGCCTCAGCCTCCCAAGTAGCTAGGACTACAGGTGCACGCCACCACATCCAGCTAATTTCTGTATTTTTTGTAGAGATGGGGTTTCACCATGTTGGCCAGGCTGGTCTCGAACTCCTGACCTCAAGTGATCCACCCACCTCGGCCTTCCAAAGTGCTGGGATTACAGGCGTGAGCTACCATGCCCAGCTCTATTCTTTAGTAGTAAGTTATTAATATATATTATTCACAGTCATGTATTTAAGGAAACCATCTCCTTTCCATAATTTGAAGATTTCTGGTAACTCTATTTTGTTTTATTAACACACATTCTCATTTGATGTTAACTACCTGTTTTCTAGGATGCTCTATAATTTATACTCCTGATGTCACCTCGTGACAAGAATTATGAGCACTAAAGCCAATTTGCAATTTTTAAAAAATGAACGAATAGGCAGGGGACGGTGGCTCACACCTGTAATCCCAGCACTTTGGGAGGCCAAGGTGGGCAGATTGCCTGAGCTTGGGAGTTGTAAACCAGCCTGGGCAACATGGTGAAACCCCGTCTCTACTAAAAATACAAAAAATTAGCCAGGTGTGGTGGTAGGCCACTGTAGTCCCAGCTACTTGGGAGGCTGAGGCAGAAGAATCACTGGAACCCGGGAGACAGAGGTTGCGGTGAGCCGAGATCACGCCACTGCACTCAAGCCTGGGCGAAAGAGCAAGACTCTGTCTCAAAAAAAATAAGAGGGAAAATGTGTGAATGTAGAAGGGCTGGGGGTGGCAGGAGGAAGGGAGGAAGGCAACTTGGCCCAGGAATGGCATTGGAAATGGGGAGAAAGGAGAGAGCTGACTGCCCCCAAGACATGTTATTTTTGCTGTGGCTTCTTGCTCCTTTCCACCCCCACCTCTTCCAGTCTGAGCTTTGAGCTTTGAGTACGCTTGAATTTTCACCACAGAACTTGGCTAGGCCTCCTAAGGGACTTTCTCTTTCCCATCTTTCCATAAATTATAGGTTTGCACATGAGAGCAGAACAGATGATTCCCATTATCTTTTGGGTTTGGTTAGGGCCGTGTGTGTGTGTGTGTGTGTGTGTGTGTGTGTGTGTGTGTGTGTGTGTGTGTTGAAAAAAACCTCCTGTCTGCTCTTAAATGTGTATTCTAGTTGAGGGAGGTGGAGCTTTGTTAACATAGTGGCCTATCTACCAAAGAAGTGGTCCTCTCCTCCTCACTAAGGTGGTTTTAACCTGATTTCCTTGACCAGGGTTGACTGCAATCATTTTCCTTGGCCTTTCAATAGGAAGTCACGGCCCCACCATAGCAGGGCCTTGTCTGGGTTGTTCACCTGCATCCCCAGCATGTGCAACAGTGCCAAGCATACTGCAAGCTCCTCCTGAATGTATGGGGAGATTTTTCTCCCTATTTTGGTGACAAAGTGACATTTCTAGGATACTTTTTACTTTCATAAATGACCCATTCAGATCACCATAAAGTAATTGGACAGATCCAAAAAAGTTGATTTACCCCAGAACATAGAGGCCATTTATAGGTAGAGTGTGGAACTCACTAAAAACTGGAGCCACTGCTAATACTAGTTAAGTTTAGAAAGCTCCACTCCTGGGTACTCATTTTGATTTCGTACCCAGACCACTGCAAACACAATAACAGACAGGGAAAAAGAGTTTATTGCATTGCCCCTGAGTTTATTCTGCTCTTTTTGGTATGCTAAAGTACTAAAGCCTCTAAGAGAAATAGGTCCTAGGGAACAGGTATAATGTGGCCTACCAAGTAAGGGGAGTAGACTGTAATTCATGTCAGAGTCTGGAACATTTTATTGCTTATAGACATAATAGAAGTAGAGTGAAGGGGCTGGCATGGTGGCTTACGCCTGTAATCCCAGCACTTTGGGAGGCCGAGGTGGGCAGATCACGAGGTCAGGAGTTCGAGACCAACCTGACCAACATGGTGAAACCCCGTCTCTACTAAAAATACAAAAATTACCTGGTTTGCTGGCGGGCGCCTGTAATCCCAGCTACTCGGGAGGCTGAGGCGGGAGAATCACTTGAACCCAGGAGGCAGAGGTTGCAGTGAGCTGAGATCATGCCACTGCACTCCAGCCTGGGTGACAAAGCGAGATTCTGTCTCAAAGAAAAAAAGAACTAGAGTAAAGGAATTATCCAAGTGTGTGTGTGTGTGTGTGTATGAAGAAAAGCAGGATAAGGCAGACAACATTCATCAAGAAAGAATAGTTTGTGTTTGATGCACAGTTCAATAGCAAAGCTGAGGTCCTGCCTGAAAGAGCAGAGCAAGCAAGGATGGTAACTTCACCCACTCAGAGGAGAAGCAGCCTAGCAATGAAAAGGTCTGTGGAGAAAAATGGAGGATTGTGACATCAAAAAGGAACAGCAGGAAAAGGAACACCTTGAGATGCTGGAGGAAGGAAGAGCCAGAACTGGGTGGAGAGGAAAGGGAGGTGGTAAAGATGTTACCGAGAAGCCTGTTGCAGAGATGGAAGAAACTGTCCTACATTGAATGGACAGGGACTGAGAAAGACAGATATTTTTATAATGCAGATCTTTCTGAATGAGACCACCATCAACATAGGCCCAGTATAGGGTCTAGAGATTGCCATAAATTTCCAATATAACCTTATCTTGTAGTTCAATTAGCCAAATACGTACTTGTCCACTATCTCCTGCCCTAACCTTGACCAACTTCTACTAAATTAATGCCCTCTCTTTCTACTTGACTGCCCTGGCAGTGCTGTTGTTCTCTGTGTACTAAATATAGTTCCAGGGACAAAAGGGATGAGACACATGAAAGGCAACAAGCTTAGATATGTTAATATATGTCTTTCTTGTTCAGGACCAATTAATCCATCTTAGGAGTCCCCTAGAACTACTGCTTTTTGATGTTAGCATATTTATTTGATTGTTTACTGATGAGTAAGTCCTCCCTTACTGTATTTCATAACATGAATTAAATTATAACATGTGTTGCCACTCTGACAATTAAATCCTATGTTAATTCTGTTGTTTACTCCAAATAGATGAGACATTGATTTCATAATTTAACAGCTAATATATTTGGGCAGCCTTGTTTACCTAAATAGTGACTTACAGTTAAGATCCTAAAATCCTTTCTCTGTGGTGTGATATTTTTGTGTCAAATGCATTGTGTACTATGCCCTAAAGGCAATAATATATCATTCAGACTTGCTGTTGGTCAAGTAAATGAGGCATGGAAGGAAACATGAGCAAAATGAACAGTAAATTGCCTTAGATGCATTTGTAGTAAGTTATTCATTTAAATTTACATCAGCAAAAGAATTGTCATTCTTATTCTCTAGCCATATGTTCTTTCCAGAAATGTGTTGCTATATTACTGTATGCCTGATACAGTCTAACATAGGCCTAGACCAATATCCTAATTTGGTGTTTCCCAAAGTGTGGATAGTAAGAATAATAACTAACATTTTTTCAGCTCTTAATATATGCTGTTTACTGTTCTAAGGGTTTTACATGTATATACTGTACTCGTTTGATCTTCACAATGAGCCTGTGAAGTGGGTATTATTTTCCCCATTTCGTAGATGAAAACCTTAGGCACAGAAGGTAAATTACTCAGGGTCATGAGCTGGTACATGGCAAGGTCAGAATTTGAATTCAGGAAGGCTGTTTTGGCCAGTGCTCTTAATTATTATATGAGGATTCCTCTGATTCCATGGATTGTCTACCAAGACAATATTAGTTGGTACAGATAATTATTTTAGGCAGTTACATAGATGTGGCTTAAAATGACATTGAATTACATAATGAGAAAATTATTCCCTTCAATTCTCTTTCTGTCCTTCAAGTTAAATCAAACAGAAAGTTTCATTCTGGTGCTGGTATGACTGGAACCCCTAACACCTGCTGATCTCCCTTTTCAACAGAGAGTTGGCTGCAGGCTCAGGGCCTTCCAGCATCTGTGTTAGCTTCATTTTATGGCAAGGGATACTGGCTTCCCATTTATGGTATTTCCATAAGGCTTTCATTTTAAATAAACTTTTAAACGTAAATGACTCAATTTAAATAAAGCATTAAATAAATAACACAGGTGGAATGCAGCTATGACAATACCTGTAAAGGTGTTTTCACCTTGACAGTGTTGAAAACACTGTCCTGATTCTTCTGTTTTGAAATTCACTTCTATGCAATGACTTTGGCTTTCAGTTACTTTTAATTGCTTTTAATCTATAGGTTATTTCTTTCTCCTTCTTGTTGGAATCCCCTGGGCTCATATTACAAAGATTCCCCATTTCCCTCCATGGGCTTGGGGCTCATCTGGGATGGAGTTTTCACCAGATTTTAATAATATCACATATATTTAGTTTAAAATATTCCTGTTTTTAAAAATTATACTTTTCCACTTTTTTGGTGTTAAAATCCCCTTTTTTTGTGAAATATTGGTGAAAATAGATGGTAGCTTTTGTTTTGTTTTTAGCATCTTTACTTGGCTAATTTAAAATTGGAAACTTGAAAAAAATTATGCTGATCTAGAAGACAAAATATTGGGGTGCCACTGTTCAGTCACTCTCTGCTCAGATATGATTCTTCCCAGTTGCCTAAGCATTCTTGAATGTTTCAGGAAGGGTGTATGGACTCATGCTAATCTTTCTTTCTAAAGTGTACTCAAGCATTTTCTTCAGGGAAATTGTTAAAAAGTTCCTGCTTATGAAACTCTCTTATGTCTATTCCCCTAGGTTTATCGTTTTCCTATCAGAACTGCAATCCTAATTATTAATAAAATCATTTTTAAGTATCTGAGATAACTAATTATTGTGAGCAATCAATCAACTGGAATACTTACACAGTACTTACTAAGATGTGTCTATTTCATATACCCTTCCAAAATGGAAAGTTCATAGCACAGTTGAGAAAAACCTAAACAGTCATTGGTTTTTGTTTTTATTTTTCTTTAATGTTACTGGGATTCAGGGGAGTAGAGAAGCTACAAAATCTTGCACATATTTAAGAAAATTTTAAAAGGCCATCATTTCTCCATCTGCTTCTTTATTTCCTGCTTTGATGAACACAGTATTTTACATCGGATTTCAGAATTGGTCTAGAAAGACATCATTTGGAGGTGCTGATAGATTTGCAAAAGGCCCAAAATGCCCCATGTCAAGCAAGCTAGAGTTAGAAGAGCAGGGCTGAAGCACAAACAAGAAGCAAAGTTCAAGAACTCCAGGAAGCTTCAAGGCAGTTTGTCAGGATATGTAATTGTCTGAGTTAGTCAGGGAAGATCTGTTAAATTCAAGGCCAACATACGCCAATAAACCCAGAGCAACAGGATCACTGCCGTAGTCACTGCTCTAAGGAAGAGAGTAGAAACTAGTCAGAGCTTTCAGACCAAAACATTCCCACGCCACCGGATCGCTCCGTAGATTCAGTGGATATGACTAGCTGGTGTGGAGCTTTTATTTTACTAACTCTGCAGTGTCTGAGTGGCCCTGTCCCTTACATGGCTTTCCTTGTGCCTTAAAGGATCTTCATAGAGAGACATGCAGGTTCTCAGCTTCGTCTACCCAACGAACTCAGTTTCAGCAGCACATGATGATGGCTTGTTTCTGATCTTACTCTAGGCCCCGTGTTCATATGGAGTCTTTCATGATCCACTCCAAAGGGACCTGGAGCAGGCCTATCAGACTAATATCATCTGTTCCCTTGGGAGTAGGCAGGGCCAGATTGAACTATGTGGGCGCCCAGGAAGGCTGGTCATTTGACATCCTGCACTTTGACACTCTTTAAACTTATTTTCTATACATATTTAAATAGTATTCAATATATTTAGTAGGAGAAGAGAAACTGATTTTCTATTAATAAAATATAGATACATCATCTTTATGTTGAAAATGAAGAATGTATTACATGCTTTGATAGTAACACTACCTTTTTTTACTTATTTGGAATGAGATTCCTTAATAAGCTTTTCCATAACTCTGAGCTGGACAGGGTTAGCCATTTAGTCTCTTCAAGAGTAGAAGCAATATACATGGATGTAGTTACAAAGTCTTGTTCAAAATATATTTAAAAGTTAATTTTTTTCTAACTTTTGTGTCATCAAAATGTTTCCAACTTTCCTGTATACCAGATCTTGTCATCTGAGACTAGAGATAGTTTTACTTCTTCCTTTCCATTCTATAGTTTTTTTCATTCCTGTTTCTTGCATGATTGCCCTGGCTAGAACTTCCAGTAAAATACTGAATAGATGTGGTGAGAGCAGACATCGTATCTAGTTCCTGATCTTCCTAGGAAAAAAATTGAGTCTTTCACCATTAAGTGTGATGTTAACTGTGAGTTTTTCAGATGTCCTGTATCAGATAAGGAAGTTCATTTCTATTCCTAGTTTGTTAAGTGGTTTTTTTTGGGGGGTGGGGGTGGGGACGGGGGTCTCGCTATGTTGCCCAGGGTGGTCTCGAACTCCTGAGCTCAAGCAATCCTCCCACCTCGGCCTCCCAAAGTGCTGCAATTACAGGCATGAGCCACCACGCCTGGCCTGTTGACTGTTTTTATCAAAGAAGGGTATTAGATTTTGTCAAATGCTTTTTCTATGTCTATTGAGATGATCATATGGCTTTTGTTCTTTATTAATATGGTCTGTTACATTGTTTGATTTTCAGATGTTAAACTAACCTTGCTTTACCAGGAGAAATCCCAGTTGGTCATAGTGTATAATTCTTTTTATATGTGGATTCATTTAGTTTAATAGTATTTTGTTGAGGATATTTGTATCTTTTTCCATTTTTTTATATAGTTATTTTCTCTAGTTTTTTGTTCATAATTTTTACTGAATCAGTCCATTTTAACATTTATGTAATAAAACCAGTCACCTGGACCCATGTTAGTTGAGTGCTGACTCAGATGACGGTCAGCTGCCTCACTCCAGGGCTGCTTCTCTGGCTTATACTTGCACGCTACACCTTACACATGCTCACCACCAAAATGCTCAATGCTCACTATATAAAGAAATGTTTGAACACTTTCAGTGCTATCTTCTTATTCTCAAGTGAGACTAGTTCACTTTTGCCAGTAATTTAAGAAATGTATGTGAAAACCTGAGCTCACTAGCACCTTATTTCCAATTATTTGGTGGTGATTTAATGCAATTTACCAGTTTGTGTGCTGGGGCTGCCTGAGCTATACCTTAATCTAACTCTAATGGCAGGGGCTTGAGAAGAAGAACCTCACCATTGGACTCTGATGTTTTGATGCCTAGTCTCTGGTAGTCAAAACAGATCTAAGGCCACAGAAAAGAACTATCTGAAATTCTTTCAGTTTTATATTGCACCAGCCATGGTTTTGGAAAGTACAGTCACAAAGCAATATTCTCATCTCATCTTCCCCTTTCAGCCACTTCCTTTAGGGGGAAGGAGACAGAACACTCAGCTGAGCACATGGTACCAAAGCCTTGTCAACCAATGGTAACGTCACAGGTGTGGAGCATCCTAAGTTGAGTATGTGTAGTTCAGCCAGGCGCGGTAGCTCATGCCTGTAATCCCAGCACTATGGGAGGCCAAGGTGGGTGGATCACTTCAGGTCAGGAGTTTGAGACCAGCCCGGGCAACATGGTGAAACCCTGTCTCTACTAAAATACAAAAATTAGCTGGGCATGGTGGCGGGCACCTGTAATCCCAACTACTTGGGAGGCTGAGGCACGAGAATCTCGGGAAAAAAAATTAAAAAAAAATTTTTTTTAAACTGTAATTACTGGCTGAGAATGTGTAGTTCAGTATGACTGAGCTTATCGAGCTTGTATAACAGGTACTTAGACATATATGTAGTCTGCCTTTTAGTCTGAATAAACAACATCATCAGTAGACAATGACTTTTATTATTTGATTAGACTGTAGGATTAACCAACTCCCATTGTGAAAACCCAGGCCTTTTTTTTTTTTTTTTGAGATGGAGTTTTGCTCTTGTCGCCCAGGCTGGAGTGCAATGACGCGATCTGGGCTCACTGCAACCTCTGCCTCCCGGGTTCAAGTGATTCTCCTGCCTCAGCCTCCCGGGTAACTGCGATTACAGGCACCCATGACCATGCCCGGCTAATTTTTGTATTTTTAGTAGAGATGGGGTTTCACCATGTTGGTGAGGCTGGTCTCGAACTCCTGACCTCAGGTGATCCACCTGCCTCAGCCTCCCAAAGTGCTATGATTACAGGCGTCAGCCACCGCATCCGGCCAACCCAGGCCTTTTATAACTGTTTTCAGAGAGAGAGAGAAGAGAAAACAAGAAAGAACAACTCTGACCATGATCTAAGAGCCAGGTTTCTGTCACTAAGCAGTAAAGAAAAAAAGCTCAAGTAGCCCTTGCATAAGTGGGAATTTGTGGTTTCTAAAGCTGCCCATTCCCCAAATGACTAAAATATGTTACTGGCATTTGGCACTGTTTCCTATGTTTTGCTCTCCTTAAATTTCTCTTTAAAGGGGTTTGAGTTTAAAGGCAGAACCACTGAAAAATGTGATTTAATCATAGAACTGTGAAAGGCCAAGCCCAGAGTTAACCCCAGGATGCCCTGTGTTGTTTTGTTAAACCAGGACCTTGAACCAGGCTTATTCCCAAGAGGTGGTGGAAAGCCTAAGGGCAGGCAGGAGGGAGGCAAAAGAGGGAGGCAGAGGGAAGAAAACCAGTAGGCCAGACTGACCCCAGGATGGTGCCTCCAAGCAGCAAGGGCTTCCCTCCCTCACTAGGCCCAGTAGCTCCATGATTTTCACTGGAAAGAGTAGGAGAAAGGGAAGGGAAATTGAAGGAAGGGAGCCCAGAGCCAAGGAGAAGAGTAAGAAGACTCAGTGGTTGACTGTCAACCATACTGCAGGCTGTCACGGGACAGAACACGGAACTTCAAAGGGCCTTCTTGGCCCCAATTCCCATTTTTAAAATTGTTTTTTCTTGATTATAAAAGTATGCTGATTACAGAGAATTTGGGAAGCACACATAGTTACTGAATAGAAAATAACGCTCCAGGCAGCATGGCAGAGATTCAGACCTTAGCCTTTGGTAGACCTGAGTTTGAGTCCCAGCTCCTCCGTTCAGTATCCTCATCTATAAAACAGGAGTAGTAAGACCCCCATAATGATGTGGTGAGGATTCAATGGGATCAATACCTTGCAGAGGCTAGCTGCCAGTGCTATAATCATTATGATGGCACCAAGGTTAACATTATCTAATGTTACACATCCAGCTTATTCTTTTCTGTGAATGTATAGGTTTAAAGTATGGCTCATTCTTTATAGCACATCAGTTTTTATCCTGCCTTTTTAAAAACTTACTAAATAATCTTCAGAAGAATTAGCTAGTTTGAATGCCTGTATAAGATTCCATTGCCATAATTAGTTTAACCTTCTTGTTTGTATTGGGTATTTAGGTTTCCAATTTTGTATTATTATAAATAATACTATTATGTATATCTTTGTGCAAAACCATTTACCTTCTGACTATTTAAGATAAATTCAGAAATTCAGAAGAAGATCTACTATATTCAGAGTGTTTCTATATTCAGAACTACTATATTCTGAACCTTTTCAAAGTTCTGGATACAATTACCTATACCCATCAACAGTATAAGCAAGTTCTCCATATCACTGGAGCATAACCATTGTCATTAAAAAACACAAATCTTTGGTCATTTTAGAGGTAAAAAAAAAAGACTTCTTATGATTATTTGACTTTGCATATCTATTTTTTATTTGTGAAGCTAAACTTTTTATATGTTTATTACTACATCAATTTGCATTTTTTTGTTTTTTTTTTTCTTTTAGACAGAGTCTCACTCTGTCGCCCAGGCTAGAGTGCAGTGGCACGATCTCAGCTCACTGCAACCTTCGCCCCCTGGGTTCAAGTGATTCCTGTGCCTCAGCCTCCCCAGTAGCTGGGATTATAGGCACATGCCACCACGCCCAGCTAATTTTTGTGTTTTTAGTAGAGATGGGGTTTTGCCATGTTGGCCAGGCTGATCTCGAACTCCTGGCCTCAAGTGATCCTCCCACCTTGGCCTCCCTAAGTGCTGAGATTGCAGGTGTGAGCCACCATGCCCGGCCTGAATTGTTTGATTATATCTTTTGTCCATTTGGGAGCAGGCTAATTTTTTAGTTAAACAATTAACTTATGTTATAATCTTAAATACAAGTAAGATTGAGTGATGACAACCAAATGCTGCCAGAACTTGTCAGGAAGCAATTACAGAGCCACTTCCTGACAAGTTGAGAGACTTGTATAGATTGTACATTAATATTCACTTTTGATGTACAGAAGGAGCTGAACATGTACCAAATGTTCAAATGTTAGGGTATTTTTTTTTTTACCCTGCATAATCAACAAGAATGTCAGCTATTCCAATAATAAAATGCTTTTCACAATCAATTTAAAAATTGCCCATTATGGCCTTTCTGGCAGCCCACAGAATCCACCCTCCGTTGTCCTCTTGTTTAGAGAGCTGGCTAGCTCATTCCTCAGGAATGACCCATGTCCCAGGAGCTCAGGAATCACACATCCCCTAGAGGTTCTTCTGAAGTCCATGTGGTGCTCTAGTGGTGGCAGCAACTTCTCCATTTGCCCTCTGTGTTCCTGCCAGTAGGCCATAACCCGGTCTGGTCAAAGACTTGCCATTTTGTTTGGACAAAGTTGCAATTTAAATGTTTGGATCCAGAGCTTGCAGTAGGAATGTTCCAGAAATACTTAGTTTAGCTTTTTGAATGCAAAGGTTGAATGCACTTGGAAAGGCCTAGAATAGAAATTAAGCAAGAGCACTTCTTTCTTAACAAGTGATCTGTTCATAACTATGGATGGCAGTAGAGCAAGAGGACGCAAACTGGTGAACAAAGTCACAAATGCCTTAGAAACTAGGTGACATTTGAGCCAGATGTGAAAGAGTGTGACTTGAGAGGAATTCGCATAGAGGAGAAAGAACCTAGCATTAAAATCAGACAGGCCTGAGGTCAAATTCCAGTTTTGATGCATATTAGCTCTCTGACCATAAACAAGTTCTTTAATCTTTCTATGTCTCAGTTTACTTATCTGCAAAATGAGTATAATACTCATTTGGGGAAGTTACAGAGAGAATTGGAATGAAATACAGAAAGCATCCAGAACTCATACATGGTAATAGCAATAAATGGTACTTATTACCATAATAGATTTTTCAGGGAATAGGCAGGCAACACAAGAGCAGAATATGAGTACATGGTAGATAAAGACTAGAAGCAAGTGAGGAAAAAGAGGCTGTCCCTAGCTTGGGGAAGACTTTATAGGGCATGCTGAGGAGTTAAACCTCATCCTCCAGGGGCAGAAGAGGCTTCAGGGGCTTTTCAATAAAAAATGAAAAAATAAAAAAAATAAAAATTAAAAAAACCCAGCTCTAGCAAGACACTAAAGCTTAGTGCTTAGGGCTTAAGCTCTGAGAGTCCAGCTCCCTACTCTGTACTTCCAAGCTGGGCAACCCCGGGCACATGACTTAAGCCTTCTAAGCCTCAGTTTTATCCCCTATGAATTGACCTCTTGGAACTATTGTGAATAACAGAAATAATAGTTTTGTTTGTTTGTTTTTGAGACAGTTTCACTCTTGTTGCCCAGGCTAGAGTGCAGTGGCGCGATCTCAGCTCACCGCAACCTCCACCTCCTGGGTTCAAGCGATTCTGCTGCCTCAGCCTCCCCAGTAGCTGGGATTACAGGCATGCACCACTATGCCTGGCTAATTTTGTATTTTTAGTAGAGACGGGATTTCTCCATGTTGGTCAGGCTGGTCTCAAACTCCTGACCTCAGGTGATTCGCCCGCCTCGGCCTCCCAAAGTGGTGGGATTACAGGCGTGAACCACTGCACCTGGCCAGAAATAATAGTTTTTTTTTTAATGCTCACTGTGTGCCTTCCAGTGTTCTAAGTGCTTTGCATGTATTATCATAAATGAGGCAATGAATTAAAAGCCTAGGGCAAGGCTGGGCGCAGTCCTAACACTTTAGGAGGCCAAGGCAGGAGGATCACTTGATCCCATGAGTTCGAGACCAGCCTGGGCAATATAGGGAGACCTTATCTCCAAAAAATTTTTAAAATTAGTCGAGCATGGTGGCATGTACTTGTATTCCCAGCTACTAGGGAGGCTGAGGTGGGAAGATCGTTTGAGCCCAGGAGGCAGAGATGGTTGCGGTAAGACAAGATTACGCCACTGCACTCCAGCCTGGATGACAGAGGGAGTCCCTGTCTCAAATAAATAAATAAAAGCCTAGAGCAGTGACGGCACATATCAAACAGGCAGTCAGTGCTATGGGAATGGTGGTGATTGTGGTTGATGTCATTATTAGTATTTTTTGGTCAGATCTATATTTTAATAAGATCTTTCTGGTGATGGCATAGAGAATGGTTTGGAATGGTTGAAACTAGAGGACAGGAGAGAAGATAAGACAGTAGTAGCTTCACATACATGTTTAAAAATTCATTGAGTAATATATTTAACATTTATGCACTTTACCTTATATGTGTTATACTTCAGTTTTTTAATGTAATTTTTTAAAAAGAGATAACCAACAAAACCTCTTCTCTCAGTTTACATAAGCTAGTCTACAGCTGCTTGGAGTTTCAATTAGCTGAGTTATCTTCACTTAAGAAAACGGACTGTGAGGAACGAAGTAAAATCCTTTTTCTTCAATTAGTCACATTCATGAAGGACAGGGAGCCCAAGGAAAACTGAAACCTCTACAACTCCTACAAAATTCTGCCCCGGTGGATGGTTTCCCTCTGCTAGAGCTGCTAGCAGGAGCAAATGAATCTAGATAGGCGTCAGCTCTCCCTTCCTCTGGCCTGGTGTTTCAGAGAAGCTAGCATGGGAAAGGCAGCTGATCAAGGTGGTGCAGAGAAGGACATTAGGGGCTGAGCCAGATCACAGACTGTCTGCCCTCAACCCTCAGGAAAATTGGCTGTTTCCTTTTTTAGGACTCTTTTCTATTTAGATTTTACTGAACCTCTGAACATGTCTCAGGTGGGCATGCTATTCAAAATGCTTTTCTTTTTGAAACTAATCTTATCTTTGAATGCCCTCCTGTTGCAAAACCATGGTTTTCATTTCCTTCTTCGGGCCAAGTCTAAGGCAGGTCGGTCAGTACATTGACTTTTCCTTGGAATGACCTCAAACTAAGTGGTAAAAAATCTTCAGATTGGGTAATATACTTCCTTGGCACAGTACTTTGAGTGGTATGAAATTATTGTGACCTCTGAATAGATGAGGAATGGACTAAAAAAATCTGATACCAATACTGTTTCTCCTCCTTTTACTGTTCATTACAAATGTGCCTGAAGGGATGGAACCAGTAAGAGTGGGTCATCTCTGTTAGGGCAGGAGGGAAAAAGCCCTGGCAGAGCAGACCTGAATCTTGGTTGGAAGAGGGCATTTAAAACATGTGAGTGAATTCCTAATAGAAAACGGCAATATGCGTCCTAACTGATTGGTTACTTAAGTCCCAGTCAAGTATTTAAAGAGATAAGTTTAAGTGTCTAGAATTCAGTATTAATCATGTAAACAAAAACCATCCTTAAATCGCCTGGTATTAGATATGGCTATTGACACTGCATAAGTCATTCTAATTGAATGTGCTGAAGCCTAAGAGACCCATAAGTAAGGGAACATTCTGATTAGGCAGACAAGTCTCATGGGAAGCAAACAAGCCTGATATAGTCATGACAGATTCATTGATAGGCAATTTTCAAGAACTTTTGTGAAAATAAACATATTATTAGGGACAAGTGAAAACACAGGTCATCTAAAACCAAAAAAATAGAGACTTTCTACATTTTTATAATGTTTATGTATATGCGTATGCAGATTATGTTTGTTTACTTCTAAAGCCATGCTTTGTAGAGCTGTCATTGGTTTTTTTTTTTTTAACAATTTAAATATTTGTTATAAAAGTGACAATTCATATTCATTATTTAAAAATCAGCCAGGTGCAATGGCTCACACCTGTAGTCCTAGCTGCACAAGAGGCTAAGGCAGAGGATCGCCTGAGCTTTTCAAGTCAGCCCTTTTCTCCCCTACATCCCACTACAGTGGTAGCTTTTGTTCACTGTAGCCAGTCTGTGTCCTTCCAGACAATTGTACACAATTACAAATGTTACATTTTTGTAATGGGATCAGACTATGCCACCTTTCTGTGCTTTGTCTTTTCCAGTTCACATTATACTGTGGATATTTGGGCATGTATACACATTTAGTACACATGAAGATTTACCTCATTCTTTTTACTGGCTGCATAACAGAGTTATCTTATACCTAAAGTAACTGAGGTGTAAGCTAGGTAAGTTAAGCAAGGTAACTTAAACCTGTTTTGTTGTTGTTGTTGTTGTTTGCTTTTTTTTAAGAGACAGGGCCTCACTGCGTTGCCCAGCTGGCCTCAGAATCTTAGAGTCAAAGGATACTCCCACTTCAGCCTCCTAAGTAGCTGAGACTACAAGGTGCACACTACCCACACTACCACGCCCAGCTAAACCTAAGTTGTGTGTGGGTGTGTGTTTTTAATCTGGCCAGTGTTTCTCTTTGAGGACCTATACTGCAGTGAACACCCTCCACATTTCCCTGTACACTTGTGTGAATATCTCTGTAGTGTAAATTCATTAAAGTAAGACTGCTAGGTCAAAGGGTATGCATGCTTCGCAGTTCAATAAATATTGCCAGTTGCCTTCTGAAAAGGTAGAACCAATTTAATACTTCCATTCACTGTCTTGAGAGTGCCTGTTTTCCTGAACACACATTAATTTTCTATATTAACAATATTTTTAATCCTGGCCAATCTGATAAATAAAAATTAACTTCACAGTGTTGTTTTAATTTGTGTTTTTTCCATGAGAAGTAAAGTTGAGCATCTTTTAAATATCATTATTGGCCATTTGTAGTTTTTCTGAATTGCCTTTTTATTAACATGTGTTTAAGTTATAACGTTGGTCTTTGCCTTATTAATTTAAGAGAGCTTTGTGTATATTAAGGAAATTGGCACTTTTTTCATATAAATAGGAAATTTTTTTTTGTTTCTGTCATTTGACTTTTAAATGATATTTTATATTGAACTAATTGTTTACTTTATATATTTAGATTTATTACTTTTTTATAGCATCTAAGATTACAAAATATTTACCCCACATAAATGGGGTAAATTCTATTTTTCTAATATTCTAAATTCCTAATATTTTTCCCTAATGTTACAGTTTTTAAAATATTTTATGGTTTTCTTTTTATATTTAAGTCTTCAGTTTATCAGAAAATATAGTTTTTAAAGGCCAGACATTGTGGCTCATACCTGTAATCTCATCACTTTGGGAGGCCAAGGCGGGCGGATCATGAGGTCAGGAGTTCAAGACCAGCCTGGCCAATATGGTGAAACCCCATCTCTACTAAAAATACAAAAATTAGCCGAGCATGGTGGTGTGCACCTGTAGTCCCAGCTACTCGGAAGGCTGAGGCAGAAGAATCACTTGAACCCAGGAAGCAGAGGTTGCGGTGAGCCAAGATCGTGCCACTGCACTCCAGCCTGGGCGACAGAGCAAGATTCCATCTCAAAAAAAAGAAAATACAGTTTTTTTGTTTGTTTTTGAGACGGAGTTTCATTCTTGTTGCCCAGGCTGGAGTGCAAAGGCACGATCTCGGCTCACCGCAACCTCCGCCTCCCAGGTTCAAGCAATTCTCCTGCCTCAGCCTCCCAAGTAGTTGGGATTACAGGCGTGTGCCATCACGCCTGGCTACTTTTGTATTTTCAGTAAAGACAGGGTTTGTCCATTTTGGTCAGGCTTGTCTCGAACTCCCAACCTCAGGTGATCCGCCCACCTCGGCCTCCCAAGGTGCTGGGATTACAGGTGTGAGCCACCATGCCCGGCCTGAAAATACAGTTTTTATGAGATGAGTTAGGGATCCAGCTTATTTGCTTTCCCTGATGGCTAACCACTTGCCCCAACATCATTTATTTAAAAATTCATCTTCCCCACCTATATTGTATAGCAAATTCCCATGTATTTGAATCCATATTCTGGATGTACAGGTGCCCAGGCATGCAGACACTGCAGACACAACAGATAATATTCTAGAAATATAGGACATGTGAGATTGTAATCACTACTGTATTGAAAGTTGTGGCTTCTACTTGTGGACCTTGAAGCAAAGAGTAAAAATCCCCAACCATCTTAGACAATGATATACAGGCTAATAAAAGCACCTATTTCAATGTACATGCAGGGCTTGTTTTTCCTCATCAGTGAGCCAGCAATGTATTAGATCACAACCTTCTAACCAGGGACTCACTTTAGTTTCTCATTTAATCTCAGGAATGGCTGGTCCCATAAAAGCTGTTAAGTAATAATAATGTTGAGCCCTTATATTGTACTTTACATCCCGAAAGTGCTATCTAAACATTAACTAATTAAATGCATTGATGAAAGGAAGGGATTTGTAGAGGTTTTCAGGAAAACTGATAACTGGTTGCATACCTGTGAGGGGATGATTCTTAAAAGGCCTTACTTCCCTCTTTGAATGGAGCTCAGCAGGCAGGGGAACAAAAAGCTGGTGACATTATTTCACTTCTGTTGAGAATTTCCTGGAGTATCTTCTAATTAGTCTGGTTAAACTCACCTTTTATCTAGCTCCGCAGATATTCCCTTGCAACATTCTTGGAGCTATTCAACAAGTTTCTTTTGATGTCTTCCTTGTTGGTTAATTATAAAATCGTACAATCTTCAAATTGAAAGAGATCCCTATTGATCATCTAGTTTTGAATGACTGAATAGAATCACTTTATTTTGTAGATGAGGAAACTGAGGCATGGAGAAGTTAAGTGATTAACAGAAAAGGTCATAGAGCTTACTGGGGACATAGCTGGGAATAGAAACCAAGATTTCCAACTCCCATTTCAGATCTCAATCAGCTTCATTGAGCAATGAAACTTTCTTCCCTCTTTATAAGCATCTGTGTTCTCTATTTTTTAAACTTAAAAAAAAAATTGCCACAGAACCATCAAGCCCAATTTTTTCTTTTTTAAAATATCACTATCATTGTTATTATTATTATTATTGCTTTCATCCTTCCCTACTTCTTCCCTTCTTTGCTCTCAGCCTTTCATGTCTCTCCTAACTCTTATGGTTCATTCCCCTACATGATCAGGTAATGCTACTTTTGTTTTTCCTCTGTTTCTGAAAAGCCATATTTCTTTAGTTTCTCCCACATACGTACATACAGGGAGTTGCTTTGTTTTGCTTTCTGTTTTTCCTCAGCTGTAGTTGCTTCTCCTTTTAATAAAGTTACTTCTCTAGTTTTGGCAAATAGCCTAAGGTGTGTGTTTGTTTGTTTGTTTGTTTGTTTGAGACGGAGTCTCACTCTGTTGGCCAGGCTGGAGTACACTGGCGCGATCTTGGCTCACTGCAACCTCCGCCTCCCGGGTTCAAGTGATTCTCCTGCCTCAGCCTCCTGAGTAGCTGGGATTACAAGCATGCAGCACCACCCTCGGCTAATTTTTTTGTAATTTTAGTAGAGACGGGGTTTCGCCATGTTGGCCAGGCTGGTCTCAAACTCCTGACCTCAGGTGATCCATCCCCCTCAGCCTCCCAAAGTGCTGGGATTACAGGCGTGAGCCACTGCGCCCGGCCGCCTAGGGTTTAAGTTGATGATAAATCCATTTCTGTCACAGAATTTTGTGTAACTTTAATTTATGAGTTTCCCCATAGTTGAGCCAATAAGATGCTGTTAAAGATCATCTTCATATTCAGAAAATTGCATGAGACGTGACCATTAAAAGAATTTTTATACAAGAACTTCATATAAGGACTAGAGGTATTATTTTTCAATAAGCCAAAGGCAGATCCAGTTCAGATCAAAACTGTGGATCTAAACCTGGGCTAATTTAGTCTGCACAATCCTGCTTCTGTGCAGGGACTCAGTTTTAGAAATCTTACATTTCTACAAGGTGGGTCAGTAGGCATCCAGTGACCTCAGAATTCCTGAGCTGAACCAAACCCTGGGGCTACACTCTGACCTCAGATGCCCTCAGAAAGGCCCCTTCCTTGGAGTAGCGAGGGGTGCTTAAGAAAGTGAGTCAGAAGCTGTCACTAATCAGCTGGGTGATCTTAGGTAGAGCTCATCACCTCTCTGGGCTCAGTTTTCTCATATATTAAGTAACGAAGGTGAGTTAAAAAGTCTGCTTAGAACTTTTCCTCATTTACTGCTCAATGGGTCAGTAATGTCAGAACTCGGGCTAAAAGGAATAGTAGAGACCTAAATCAGATTTATTTCAAACATGTAACTAACTCAACAGAGAAGCAAAATTCTGCTGACCATCTATGAGAATTTTCTGGAATTGTCTCAATTTAAAATACTGTAGTTTATTTTCCTCATAAATAAAACACATGTACCTATATCAGATCATATAACCTGTTTTGAGCTCAGAATATTTGGACCACATTCTTGTACTTACTCTTTGCAAATGCTTCATTAAGTTCCATGGAGTTGTGGTTTAACTAAACCACACCCCTTGAGGCACTTAGTGCAGAAAAGCTGTCTGAAGTAGACCCCATCCCATATATTTTTCTGGATAAGAAATGTGCCTTCTCGGTTTCATCTTTGCCATTCTAGCCACTGAGAAAAATGAAATTGCAATTTTTAAAATCTTTTATTCCCTAAGACCTAGTTTCCAGCAGAGAGCAAAATGTAATTTGATAGGAGTGATGGTGGCCACTCATAAATCTACCCAATTGCATTAAACCAGATTAAACTATCACATAGTTACCCAGCTCTAAGCAGAAATTATCACCTTTGGGAGAGGATCAGATAAGAGCTAATTGGTGGCATCACAATCCACCCTCAGTAAAGTGCTTGATTAGCCAAAATTTAAGTCTTGTTAGAGTAGTCCCATAATGGATTGGGGAGGGTGAGGAGCAGCTAATTAGAAAAGAGACACTTCTATGTTTATGTACAAACATCCCAGCATTGAGCCATGATAAGGAGCTCAAAGGTTAATTATGGGAAAATGGAGTTTTGAACAACTTTTTGAAATAGGAATATCCCATATACTTTGGTGATATTTATTTATTTTGAGACGGGGTCTCGCCCTGTCACCCAGGCTAGAGCACAGTGGCCCAATCATAGCTCGTAGTTCACTGCAGCCTCAAATTCCTGGGCTCAAGGGATCCTCCCACCTCAGCCTCCTAAGTAGCTTGGACTACAGGTGCATACCACTGCAATCGGCTAATTTTTTAATTTTTTACAGAGATAGGGATCTCACTTCATTGCCAGGCTGGTCTGGAACTCCTAGGCTCAAGTGATCCTCCCACCTTGGCCTCCGAAAGTGCTGGGATTACAGGCATCAGCCCCCACATCCAGCTTACTTTTTATTTTCTATTTTTAAGGATTAATGAGTAAGAGAAGTAAAATTTAAAATTGAGGATTCAGAATAGTCTCGTGAGGTGTGTTAGGATTTTCAAGCTTGAGCAGAATCCACAGGCTGTTTTTTCCTAACTTCCCATGAACTCACCTGGCCAAGGCCACTAGACTTCACTCTACCCACCTATTAAATGAACTGAGAAATGACCCTAGAAACAAAATGCAACCTTTCATGGTTGTCTGGCCAGGCAAATGCAACTAAACTATATGGGAAATTATTTCACAATGTGTGACAATGTTGATTCTTCCATTTCGTCAAGCCAGCCTGTTCCTAGTGAGTGGCAGGTGACCGTTCACTGTGAATTGGGTCTTTTGGTTAGACTTTCAGAGACGGAGTTGTTTGTCAAGTGCAGCAGCCCTCTTCACCAAAGCATTCCCGACAGTCGCTCCAAATCTAGATGTTACACAATGGCTAAGGAAGCTTGTTTTGAAATGGAAGGTAAATTGACAAATCAGAGGGAAGGAATTAGCCAATGCATAAGGAAATTTGATGAGAAAGAGCTTTTTCCTCTCTTTTTTCTTGCCCAGGTTACTAGTTCTCTGTCTTCCCCGCCCCCCATAAATTTTGAATTTTGTGGTGGTGCTGAGGGAGTGAAGGTAACCAACATAAAAGAATCATTTGTGCCCCTTTCCCAATCCCACAGATCTCTATTGGCTGCAGACCTTGAACATGACACTGCAATTTCCTGGTGCCACACATGAGTAATAAGCAGCTGTTTCTGAAACTGTGGTTTGGGGAAGGCAGCACTAGGTTATTTTTTAACTTAATTGTAATTTTTGATTGGTCTGCAAGAAAGTAAATCAAATAAAGTCTGTTGTCTTAGTCTGCAAGAAAGCCATAGGCCTCAAATTCCAATGCTGACCATCTTGACCAGAATAGAAGAGGGAGGCAAAATGTGTGTATCCCTGAGCTGGAAGTTCAACCAGGCAGATTTCATGGGCTTCTTTCACACAAGAAGGGTAAGCATATTTGACATATTTGTCAGGGACTGGATGGTGGAAAGTGATATTTGGCAGTTCCTTGAGTTCTAGAAGTACCTAAAATGATGGTGAAAAGAATTTATAGACAGACTGCAAAGGTGAAAAATAGCAAAATCTGGAAGACGATATAAGCTTGATGCTGCATTTTGTCCTTGTGTTACAGGGCAATAAGGTGACCTAATTTTGTTACGAATGAAAATGTGTATTCTTTGAATACCCAGTTAGTATAACACCTCTGAAATAGTCATATATACACACTCCCCAAGTAAATAAATCAGACTAGTACCTTCCTTAGTACAAGACATTAAGTTTAATGGAAAACAGAAACAAACTTTCACCCTATTTTGGACATCTGCCTTTTCTCAAGGAGATAGGGCAATTTGGTATATGGAGAAAGGGAAAGGAGGTTGAGTGCAGGGAAGCAAGGAAATGGGGGAAGAGCTACACGTTTCCTTCTAATTACACTGTCATGATTTTGTTCACGTAGACATGCCCTTTGAGGGAATAAATAGAGATAACTAAACCTCATCTCAGGTCTGTTTCACTATCACTAGTCATATACCAAATGACCACCTGGTTTAACTAAAAACTACCAGCCTTCTAATGCTAAAGATGAAGTGTCCTTTTGACTTTTTGAGGGGTTGTTATAAAGTTATATTAGCCTATGACTAATTTAAGTACAAGTAGGAAAGGAGTAAGACACAATTTCCAGGTGTTGCTAAGATGTTATCTTACATAAGTGATTCAAATTAATTTTGAGGCATGTTAAATGTCTTCCCCCTAGCATTTTGGCCTTGGCAAAATTATGTATGCTTGTACAAGCCCTGTTTTCTTATTTACAGCAATACCAGAAGAAATGGATGTGACTGCTTTACATTGATTTCTACTGATCCCATCCAAACAGATAATATCAGAAGAAATGGATGTGACTGCTTTACATTAATTTCTACTGATCCCATCCAAACAGATGAACAACTTGATGTCTTCCTTTAAAAAAAAAAAATGACATGTGGCCTTCATAGCTTTTTTCCTTCCCCTTGATGTAAATCTCAAGTGTTTAAAAGGAGGAATGAGTCTAAATCATAGAAGATCTCTATTTAGATTGGGATAAGCTAATTAGCTATTATTTATTGATCCCTTGCTGTAAGTCAGACACTATATTCGATGCTTTCAATGTATTAAATCTGATCCTTCTCTCAACCCTGCAAAGTGGATACTGTCCTAATTTTTCAGTTAAGGAAACTGAGACTCAAAGAGGTTAAGTAGCTTGCCAAAGTCTCACAGCTGGAAAGTAGATGAGCTAGAATTTGTCCTCAGATCAGCCTTGCTTTTTCCACTCTACCCCACTACTTCCCAATACCCAGAGACAACTGAGTTATGATGGCGTATGGAAAGCTCCCGAAGGCCAGCCCCTCTGGGAGACTCCCTAATGAGTCCACCACTATCCATTGGAAAATACCCCAGTTTCTGAGAAGCAAAAACTCTACCATGTTTAGATTTAAAAAAAAAAAATAAATAAGCTTTGACCAGTTAAGGAAGTCATTTTGAAGTTTATTTTGTCCTAGTTGGTCCTGGCTTGATCTCAGTGATAGTAGATTCCCCTGCATCAACTCTAGCCAGAGCACACTGTTTCTAGGACTTTTCCCCACGCTGAGCCCTGTTGAGGACTGTGGTCACTCTAGCAAGCCACAGCAGTTTAGGGTTGACATAGCAGAGTTCAAATGTCTGACTTTTCTCACTGTTGTGTACTTGTTGGCCAGGATGCCTCATTTGACTTTGTCTCACCCATAGTCATTTTCAGATCCAATGGCCCAGTGGCATTCTGGCAGCTCTTTTCTATTCTTCATTCTTGGTTGGAACCTGAAGGTAGTATGCTCCTCTGGCTTTGGTCTAATATTTGAGGCCACTCTGCCTTCCTAGTATTTGTATAATATGGCCCCTTAAGCCCCTACCAAGATGGCTAGGAAGTGGGAGTGAAAGTTAAGGCTCTTGGGATGGTGGGAGGAAAGACAATTGATTTATTTTTGAGCACTTATCCAAAATAAATAAATAAATAATATATTTATAAACATAAATGTATATGTCTATGTGTGTATGTATGCATTTATGTATGTATTATATATAAAATGATTTATATAATTTTGTGTGTGTGTGTGTCTATGTATGTATGCTTTTTCAAAAAGAACCCTAGGAGAAATCACACCTGGAGCCCACTTCTTCATAGTGATGAAACCTCTGGACCAGATGCTAGGATGGCCGGATTCTGTTCCTAGTGTTTCTAATAGTTGTATTCAAAGACAAGATTAACCCTTCTGAATATATCTTTACCCCTGGAAAATTATAAATGTAAGGTTTTCCTTCTACAATATTAAAGGAATGTTTGTAAATTCTAAAATAAACTTCATACTATTACCTCACTTTTTTGGATAAAAAAATTCCAGCAGCTTCAGCCATTTGGAACATGGCCATGAACGTAAGCTGACAAATGGGAAGAGCAATTAATCAAGTAAATCAAGTATAAAGAAGCAAAAGGATCCCTGAATAGCTGAGCTGCCACAGAGGCCATGCACTCTTTATCCTCCTCCTTGAATCACACAGCAGAACGATTGAAAATGTTTGCGACACAAGACAACCTAAGATATGACTGCTGACAGCCAGGGGTAAAGACAGAAAAGTGTCCTTGGTTAGTCAACAAGAACTTGGGTGCCTGGAAGACGGGATATTTCAAACAAGTATGAGACTGTCTTTGCCCTCAAGCAATTTATATTCTCTTAGATTTCTCCATATAAAATTGCCATTTGTATGGGTAAAAATTGTCAAATATCATCATTTTTAAATGTTCAGTCTACAATTGGATAAGCAAAACAATCGTATGTTAAAAGCAAAGAGTACAAAACAGCATCAAGTTCTGTATTATATGATGTAAAAGTTAATTTCTAGGGAGAAACACAAGAGATTTATGGTGTCTGAAGTAGCCAAAGATGGCTTTCTAGATCAAGACAGGGTAGATCTGAGCCGTGAAGCCTACATGAAATTTAAGTAAGGGTTAAGAAAAGTGAAACTCCAGATAGAGGAATGACATGGATGAAGGCACAGGAGCAAGAGCAAGCATGTTCTACATAGGGGAAAATTTGCTCACAACAGGAGGTACATGTTAAGAAATACGAAATGAGTTTGGATGGCTAATATGGAATCCACTTGCATACCAGGCAAAATATAAGCTCCAGTTTTGTCCAGTTCACTCTACATTGAGTGTCTGGGACATAGTAACTCAATATAATTTTATGAAATGAAAGAGTGAAGAGTTTTGATTAATGATACACTTAAGAATTCGCCAGGCCCAGTGGCTCACACCTATCATCTCAGCACTTTGGGAGGCCGAGGCAGGCAGATCACACAAGCTCAGGAGTTTGAGACCAGCCTGGCCAACATGGTGAAACCCCACCTCTACTAAAAATACAAAAAATTAGCTGGGCATGGTGGCTCATGCCTGTAATCCCAGCCACTTGGGAGGCTGAGGCAGGAGAATCGCTTGAAGCTGGGAGGCAGAGGTTGCAGTGAGCCTAGATCACACCACTGCACTCCAGCCTGGGTGACAGAGCAAGACTCCATCTCAAAAATGAAGAATTCACCAAAGGTTTGAGGGAAGAGATGGTATGTGATGAAAGTGATGTCTAAAACTGACTAATATGTATGCATGATGGATCTAAGAAAAAAGACTGACATCTAGAAATAAAACTAGGAGATTAGTTTATTAATCTAGAGAGGAGAGATAAAAGTCTAGGGTAGGGTGGAAAAAAGAGACTTACAGTGAAGGCATTTAAAAGAAAATCAGCATGAACCTTGAACACTTTATGCTAAGTGAAAGAAGCAGTCATAAAAGACTACATATTATATGATCATATTTACATGAAAGCTCCAGAATAGGCAAATCTATAAAGACAGAAAGTATATATGTATATATATATATATTTTTTTTTTTGAGTCGGAGTTTTTGTTCTTGTTGCCCAGGCTGGAGTGCAGTGGCACCATCTCAGCTCACTGCAACCTCTGCCTCCTGGGTTCAAGCAATTCTCCTTCCTTAGCTTCCCGAGTAGCTGGGATTACAGGCATACACCACCATGCCCGGATAATTTTTTTGTATTTTTAGTAGAGATGGGGTTTCACCATGTTGGCCAGGCTGGTCGTGAACTCCTGACCTCAGGTGATCTGCCCGCTTCAACCTCCCAAAGTGCTGGGATTACAGGCATGAGCCACTGCATCTGGACAGAAAGTAAATTATTGGTTCCTTGGGCTTGCAGGGGCATGGTAGAGGGAAAACAGAAGTGACTACTAATGGATATAGAGTTTTTTCAGAGGGTTAGTGGAATGCCCTAAAATCGATTGTGGTGATGTTTCACAACTCTGTGAATAAACTAACAACCATTGAATTGTAGACTTTAGATAGGTGAATCACATGGTATGTGAATTATATCTCAGTATAGCAGTTATTTTAAAAGAGGGGGAATAAATGAAATGTGGTGAATGACGGGATATACGTATTTAATGGAGAAAATGAGTCATTCACTATAAACTCCATAAGTTCCAGTTTGATTCTTACTGAAATAATAAAAATAACCACTAGTACCATTATTAATACTGTTTTAGGAGCCCTGGGTGATGCAACAAGAAATGAAACATAAACAAGAGATATAATACTAGAAAAACCAAAAGAATCACCTAAAAGTAATTAGCATCAATGGAAATTCAGTAATTATTGTCATATAGTAAATGCACACAAATGTCAATATATTCTAATATACCAGCAATCGCTAATAAGAAAAATATACAGAAGTTTAACCTTAAACTAAATAATAAATGTGAGTAGCTTGTGCAAGGAAATAAATTTGTATTAAGCAATAATAAGTGAAGATTTAATAAAATGGAGATATGTATCACATTGTTTTCAAGGAAGACTGAATATTATACAGATACCAATCCCCAGAGCTTATTAAGGTCCCTATTTAAGAATAAATATACATTGCTAACAGTGTAAATTTGGTGAAATATTTCAAGAGCCTTCAAAATGTTCACACCCTTTCTCCAAGGAAATCTAAATAGAGAAAAAACTTTATGCACAAGATGCTCAAACTTCTCCTTTAGAGCCTAGATAATAACTCTCATGTCTTCCTCAAGGTCTTCTCTTCCCAGTTTCATCAACCTTTACTCACCTGGTTTCCAGACTGTTCTCTATCCTGGTTGTTTCCCCCTAAATGGACTATAGTTTGTTAGTGCCTCTCTTTAAATGCCTCATTAAGTTTGGTTGTTTAGAGAAGAGTAAAATGAGAAAACCAAACTCAACTGAAGTGCTACCATCACAATTTAGAAATAACCCCATCACGCATTAAAAAGTGTTTACTGGTGGTTGCATATATGATTTGGTAGTGGCTGTTTCTTAGAAAGTATATCTCATGTGTTGGTATTAGGAGCATGCCTTACTGGGGTTTATTGGAGTTAATGGTTCCTCAGAGAACATAAATAAAAGAAGGTCTATCTATGGCTTCCTAAAGGTAATGGAGAGAAAAGTAAGTTGAAGAATGGTGGGAAATGTATGCTTGACTCAAAACAGCCAGGATAATTTCTACCCCCTTTACTAAGAAAATAAATTCTACTCTTACAAAGCCTTCTTCAGTTTAATGCAAAATTATTATACATTGTTTTTTCAAATGCAAAAACACAGCTATATACAAAGTGACAATTTGCTTGCACCAGGAGATACATATTAAGAAATAGAAAATGAGTTTGGAGAGCATATATATATATATATATATATATATATATATAAACTTTGTATATAGTTGTGTTTTTGCTTTTCTAATATATATATATTTTTTTTTTTGCTTTTCTGACTTATTGCCCTCCCTAGAGTTAACCACCATTATATTTATTTATCTCTTTTTCATAGAAAAGTTATTCTTTTATTATTTTAAGGAGGTAATACATTGCCCAATATGCCAAAGCAGTAGGGAATTAGAGGCAGTGAATGGCCAGGTTTTTTTTAAGAGCCTCATGCTGCATCTCTGAGGTCCTATCTGCCCACAGCCCACGGCTGCTTACATAAAGACCGGGTCGGTGGACAGATGACCCAACTCGACACCCATTAACTGAGAAAGGGCTCAATCAGCAGAGGCACTGCCAGGGCCCAGCACACCAGGTGGCAACCCCCGCTGCCACCACCAGCTTCCGAAGCTAGTGCCTTAGTGGCAGCCAGTGTGTCTAGCACTTGATTTTATTTCTGTGAGCCTAGAGTGGGCAGGACGTGAATAAATCCTGAGTCATAAATTAAGGTGAAAGACTTAGTAGTGTTAATACTCTGGGTGAGAAAAGACAACACTGTCTTGGAGGAGAGTGGGCTTGGAGTCTGGTGGAAGAAAGATGGAAACCCCCAGAAGGGCCTCGGCCTGCAGGCACTGCCGTGAGGCCATCAGAGGGGTTTTCATGGTTCATGATGGGGAGGGGCAAGGCAGGGTAGGCACTGGGGGGCTGCTTCATTTGGCACAGTTGAACTAGAGGTTCATTTTCCACTCATAATTGGTTTCTTAAGTCTAAGTCACCACACCTGGGGCCGAAGCAAGTCTTGCCTATGCACCAAGCATGGCCTTGGACCTCGAAGAAATGCATGGCTCAGTTCTCTAGTGTTGAAGGGGAGGGACTTTCAATTGAAGGAGATCTTTCTCCCCGTACCTCCAGCTCCTTTCCCTTGCAAATGACTGGGGTGGGAGGCAAGAGGCAAAGGCACCTCCTGGTGCAACCTCACCACAGTCTTCCAGAGAAATCATCTTTGTGGGACCCAAAGCCTAGCCTTGGCTTGGAGCAGACATTTCCACACATGGGAGGGTACCCTGTCTGGCAATTGAATGGAATCACCATTATATTTATTTCTAAAACATGGATCATTCCATGATGTTTAAAAACCACTTCGGTTTTTATCTCTGGTATTATATATAGCTTCATTTTTTACAAAAGGCATGATTACATTTTTTGTAGTCTTGTTTTTGTATTACCAGTCACTACTACCTACTCACCTGGACATTGTAATTTCTCTTTAGGTATGATTTATACTACATTTCCCTCAGATACTATTTTTTTCTTTTTCTTTTCTTTTTTGAGACGGGAGTTTCACTCTTGTTGCCCAGGCTGGAGTGCAATGGTGTGACCTTGGCTCACTGCAACCTCCGCCTCCCAGGTTCAAGTGATTCTCCTGCCTCAGCCTCCTGAGTAGCTGGAATTACAGGCACCTGCCACCACGCCCGGCTAATTTTTTGTATTTTTAGTAGAGACAGGGTTTTGCTATGTTGGCCAGGCTAGTCTCGAACTTCTAACCTCAGGCAATCTGTCTGCCTCAGCCTCCCAAAGTGCTGGGATTGCAGGCGTGAGCCATAGCACCCAGCCTCCCTCAGATATTATTTTTATGTAAAATTATAAATGTAACTATATTCATTTGAAAGAAACTATTTTCAGCTATTTCTAGCTATTTCCAAATTAAATGTAATCTTCAATTGTTTTCTTATGTCAAAACCAGCATGTATTTGTGTCTGCATTAATTAGAGAGAAGCAAAGGCAGATTTTATCTAGCTGGCGTGTGAAATGCTGAAGTCTTTGAAGCCCATGGGTATTAGTTAAGTGAGAAATGATCAACAGAACATGAGTTCCAAACTCAGGGATGTATGCAAGCCAACAGGTGAGGCCACTGTGGAAGGCAGGCAGATGCAAGACTGTGGGGCCTGATGGGAACAGCTGTCAGGCAGAGAGCAGATATCTCAGTGGAAACAGGCAGCCCCCTCGCGTGGCCAGGATCATCATCACGTTGAATCCAAGCATAGTTGTGCTAGATCATCTGATTTTTCCAAAAATCTGGGTTTTTATGTGAAATTTCCCAATTTTTAAATTACTTCATTTTAAAAATCACGAGTTAAAAGAAAAAAACCTACAGGCTGAAAATGGCCATCAGGCTGCCAAATTGCAAGCTTTTTTTTACTATACTTACCAGCAGCAAAAGAAACCTATTTTTCCCCATTTACTATATGTTCTTGGGGAAGATGGTGAAAAAACTATCCCATTAATTCATCAGAGAAAAGGTATTATTGCATTTACAACATAAACTTAATGCATTCAGATTTACTCTGTATGTTTTCAGTTTACTCTGGGAAACCTACCACACTCCTCTTATACCACACCCTAACTGTGAAGTTGGTCTATCCAAGCAGGGTTCCCCATTTGTTGGGCCTCAATCTTCTACACTATACTACAAAGCAAGAGGAATACAAAAGAAGTTTCAGCATCTTAATTTACAACCTCCAGTGGTTTAAACCAGAAAGTTCTTTTGGAGCAAAACTACTATGTCTTTTCTTCCTCAGAGTTGCTGAGAAATTATAATTAGAGGTTTTCCTGTTGTGTAAAGGAAAGGAATTCCTTTCCTTTCCTGTGTGTACAAGACTTCTGTTCTCAATAAATGTGCTTCCCTGTCCCATTTCTCTTTCTGCAGGTAATAGAGGGAAAGCTGGCTCCATTCTTGGGCAAGGTCATTAAATTTGCCACCTCACACGTGTACAGCTGCAGTCTTTGTAGCCAGAAGGGGTTCATCTGTGAAATCTGTAACAATGGAGAGATCCTCTACCCTTTTGAGGATATTTCAACAAGCAGGTACAGAATATCTTATTTCATAAAAGAACACCCAAATGTGTAATATGCCATTTTCTTTGGCCAAATCAGGCCAACTTTTAGTCAAGTAGTGTATCTCTGTCTCTTACCCTGGATCAGGTTTTCCTTGTCCTTGGAGAACATGTTTCCCCCTTTGGTTTCCTGTATTTATTTCCACCCCTTACCTCGCTACCTTTATCCAGAATGAGATAACAGAGCTGCAAAGAAACATTGCCTAACTCTGCCTTATTAGGTAACAGAGAGTGTTCAGGTTCAATTTTAGAATGAAGACTGGGGAGGAAGCATCTTAATAATTTTTTCAGAGCCAAATGATAGGCAATGGGAAACTGCAGTCTCAGAGGAAGGCCCAAACTGGACCGACCGCCAGGGGTAAAACTAGAGGACACTGGTGAGCAGCTGCTGCCTGGCCATGTGCTTTTCTCCGCAGATGCATGCACTGCAGTGGAGCGATGAAAGTTTTAGGATCCAAAGGAGAGAAAAATGGGAGTTTATGTGGGATGATTTTTCTAACCAAAGTAATATTTGGGCATCATCACATCCATGGATTGATGGATGATTCACAAAATGATACATATTACTTTTCCTTTCATCCCAAAAGCGTAATAGAAATCTACACGGTATGTGTGTGCACTGGCCTCTTTGGGCATGAATGTCATGGCTCATTTCCCACCCTGCAGGGCTCACTTATACTGTGGTTCAGAACAGAAGGTAAGGCATACAGCCAGGGAGAGTTGAAGCACGTAGGGTAGAGCTAAGATATTGAGAGTTGACTCAGCCCTTTTAGCCTCTCCTAAAACCTAAAGACTATTTGTAAACATGTGGGAATTTGGGTTGGCCCACACACAGAAAAACAGACACATAAACACATAGACATGCAGATACACACACACACACACACACACACACACACACACACACACACACACACAGAGGCAGAGGCAGAGTTCAGCCTCCAGTTTCCTGAGCAGGTACTTAGCTTATAGAGCTTATATAGCCCAGAGATTAGCTACCTCTTAAAGGGAGGAAACTCCTCACAGCCTTTTTATGGCCAAGTGAGAGGCAGTGGGAAATTGCAGTCTCAGAGGAAGGCCCAAACTGGACAAACCACTGGGAGTAAAATTAGAAGACACTGCTGAACAGTAACTTAGCCCATAGCCTAGAGATTAGTTACCTCTAAAAAATGTACACCAGGCCGGGTGCGGTGGCTCACGCCTGTAATCCCAGCACTTTGGGAGTCCGAGGCAGGTGGATCACTGAGGTCAGGGGTTCAAGACCAGCCTGGCCAACATGGTGAAACCCCATCTCTACTAAAGATACAAAAATTAGTCGGGCATGGTAGCAGGCACCTGTAACCCCAGCTACTCAGGAGGTTGAGGCAGGAGAATCACTTGAACCCAGGCGGTGGAGGCTATAGTAAGCTGAGATTACGCCACTGCACTCCAGCCTGGGCAACACAGCAAGACTCTGTCTAAAAAAAAAACAAAATGCACACCACATAAAACTTGTACACAAATGTTCATAGCAGCAGCATTGGTAATAGCTAAAAAGTAGAAACAACTTAATTGTCTATCAACTGATGAATGGATAAACAAAATGTAGTATATCCAGATAAATGGAAAATTATTCAGCTATAAAAAGAAAAAAAGTAGCCAGGCGTGGTGGCTCACGCCTGTAATCCCAGCACTTTGGGAGGCCAAGGCAGGCAGGTCACCTGAGGTTGGGAGTTCGAGACCACCCTGACCAACATGGAGAAACCCCGTCTCTACTAAAAATACAAAATTAGCCGGGTATAGTGGTACATGCCTGTAATCACAGCTGCTCGGGAGGCTGAGACAGGAGAATTGCTTGAACCAGGGAGGCGGAGGTTGCGGTGAGCCAGAGATTGCACCATTGCACTCCAGCCTGGGCAACAAAAGTGAAACTCCATCTCAAAAAAAAAAAAAAAAGAAAAAGAAAAAACGTACTGATAAATGCTGCAACATGTATTAACATTGAAAACATGCTAACGGAAAGAAGCCAGACACAAACCACATATTACATGATTCTATTTATATAAAATGTCCAAAATAGGCAAATCCATAAAGAGAATAGATTAGCGGTTGTCTAGGGCTTGGGGGAAGGAGGAAAAGGAGTTACTACTCATGGGTATAGGTTTCTTTTTGGGGTGATGAAAATGTTCTGTAATTAGATTGTGGTAATGGTTGCATGGTCTTATGACTACACTAAAAATTAGTGAATTGTATATACTTTAAAGGGGTGAGTTTTATGGTACGTGAATTATATTGCAATAAAATAGTTTAATGGCTGGGCACGGTGGCTCACATCTATAATCCCAGTGCTTTGGGAGGCGCAGGTGGGTGGATCACTTGAGGACAAGAGTTTGAGACCAGCCTGACCAACATGGCAAAACCTCGTCTCTACTAAATATATAAAAATTAGCTGGACGTGGTGGCAGATTCCTGTAATCCCAGCTACTCAGGAGGCTGAGGCACAGGAATCGCTTGAACCCGGAAGCCGAGGTCGCAGTGAGCAGAGATCATGCCACTCACTGCACTCCAGGCTGGGCAACAGCAAAACTGTCTCAAAAAAAAAAAATCATGTTTAGTAAAGAATTTCTAAATGCTTCTAACTGAATAAATCATATGCTGGGCCACAAAACAAGTCTCAATTAATTTTGAGACTATACCAAGCGTGTTCTCTGGCACATGGAATTAAAGATTCACAGTAGAAAAAAATATGATTAGTTAGGTGTGGTGGCATGCACCTGTAATCCCAGCTACTTGGAAGGCTGAAGCAGGAGAATCACTTAAACCCAGGAGGCAGAGATTGCAGTGAGCCAAGATCACACCACTGCACTCCAGCCTGGGCAACAGAGTGAGACTTCATCTCAAAAAAAAAAAAAAAAAAAAAAAAATATATATATATATATATACACACACACACACACACACACACACACACACATCTATATGAAACCCCAAAATATTTGGAAATTAGACAATATATTTCTAAGCAACTCATGGGTCAAAGAAGGACGCACAAGGGCAATTTTAAAATATTTTGAATGAAAATGAAATATAAAATATATAAAAAAACAGCTAAAGTAGCACTTAGAATGAAATTTATGACTATAAATACCTGTATCAGAAAAGAAGAAAGCTCTCAAATCAATATCCTAAAATTTCACCTTAAGAAACTAGATAAAAAAAAGAGCAAACTAAATCCAAAGCAAGCAGAAGGAAGGAAAGAATAAAGATTAGAGCGGATATCAATGAAATAGTAAACAGAAAAATCACAAGTTGAGTCTTTGAGAGATCAACAAAGTTAACAACCTTTTAGCTACCCTGATCAAGAAATTAAAAGAGAAGATACAAATTGCCAAAATCAGGAATGAAAAGAGGTACAGAAATTAAAAGAATTATAAAAGAGTATTATAAACAACGTTATACCAACAAATTAGACAAATTTAGATGAAATGGACAAATGACTAGAAAGACAAATTACCAAAACTGACTCAACAAGAAGTAGAAATATGAATAGACCTAAAACAAGTAAAGAAATTGAATTAGTAATTTTGAAATCTTCCCACAGAGAGGCCAGATGGCTTCACCAGTGAATGCTATGGAATATTGAAAGGATTAATACCAAACTTTCACTCACTACCTTTATCTCCAGAATGAGATATCCAGAGTGAGATATTCATAATGAGATACTAGAGTTGCAAAAAAAAAAAAATTGCCAAACTCCACTGTATCAGATAACAAAGAGTGTCCAGATTCATTTTTAGAATGAAGATTGTAGAGAAAGAATCTGCAAGGATAAGGGTGGGTCAGTTCTCCAAAAAGATGTAACAATCCTTAATGTATGAATAGAGTCAAAATATGTAAGACAAAAACTGATGGAACTGAAAGAAGAGAGAGATAAGTTTACTGTTACAGTTAGAGCCTTCAACACTTCTCTGTCCATAACTGACAGGTCCAACAGACAGAAAATCCCTAAGCATATAGTTAAACTCAACAGCACTGTCAATTAACTGGATCTAATTGACATCTCTAGAATACTTCATTAAACAACAACAAAATATACATTCTTCTCAAGGTCGCATGGAACAGTTACCAAAAGAGACCACATTCTGGGCCATTAAAAAAAATCTGAACAAATTTAAAAGAGTAGAAATCATGCAAAGTATGATTCTCAAACCATAATGAAATTAAACTAGAAATCAATAACAAAGATACCTGGAAAATCCCAAAATATTTGGACATTAAACAAAATACCTTGAAATAACACAAGTTGATAACTTATATCCACACAAAAGCATGCATATGGATGTTTATGGCAGCTTTATTCATAATCACTAAAAACTGGAAGCAGCCAAGATGTCCTTCAGTACCTGAAGGCATAAACTGTGGCATATCCATACAACGGAATATTATTCAGCCACAAAAGAAGTGAGCTGTCAGGCCACAAAGAGACATGGAGGAAACCTAAACGTGTATCACAAGTGAGCAAAGCCATTCTGAGAAGGCTACGTACTATACGATTCCAACTATATGACATTTCGGAAAAGGCAAAACTATACAGACAGTAAAAAGATGAGTTACAGGGATTTGGTGGCTGGGAAGGGATGCCTAGGTGAAGCACAGGAGATTTGTAGGACAGTGAAACTATTCTGTATGATGTTTCAGTGGTGTATACATGACATTATACATTTGTCAGAATCTATGGTTTCATACATCACAGAGTGAGCCTTAACTCAAATGGCGGACTTTAGTTAATAATGATATATCAATATTGGTTCACTAATTTTGTAACAAATGTATCACAGGATTGCAAAATATTGTTAATAAAGAAAACACAACAGGTGGTGGTGGGGTGGAATATGGGAACTCTCTGCCCAATTTTTCTCTTAATCTAAAACTATTCTAAAAAATAGTCTATTATTAATAAAAATTTAAAAATTGTTCAACTGAACAGTTGACTCTAAGATCAAAGATGAACAATTTTTATAAACCTTACTGGAACAATTTTAGATTAACAGAGAAATCACAGAAATAGTACAGAGTTCCCATATACCACACACTCAGTTTCCCCTATTAATATTTTACGTTAGTGTAGTACATTTGTTACAATTAATGAACCAATATTGATATATTATTAGTAACTAAAGTCCACAGTTTTTTCAGATTTCCTTAGTTTTCACCTAATATCCTTCTTCTGTTCCCGGATACCATATTATATTTAGTTGTCACACCTCCCTAGGCTCCTCTTGGGTGTGACAGTTTCTCAGACCTTGTTTTTGATGACCTTGACAGTTTTGAGGAGTACTGGTCAGTATTTTATAGAATATCTCTGTTGGATAGGCCTGATGTTTTTCTTATGTGTAGAGTCGGTTTTATGGGTTTGGGGAGGAAGGCCATAGAGGTAGTGCCATTTTCATCACATCATATCAAGGGAACATACGATCAACATGACATCACTGTAGTGTTTGTGTCAGGTTGCTCCACCATGAAATTCCTCTTCCTCCCCCTCTTTCCATGCTGTTCCCTTTGGAAGGAAGTCACTAAGTGTAGCCCACACTTAAGGAGTGGGGAGCTGTGTTCCACCCTCTTGGGAGCCAAGTATGGATACAGTTATTTAGAATCCTTCCACATGGGAGATCTGTCTCTTCCTCACTTATTTTTTTTAGTTGTTTATTTATATCAGTATGGACTTGTGCATAGTTCATTTGTACTTTGGGTTACAGCCCAGTACTATATTTTATTGTTCAGATTGTCCCAGCTTTGGCCATTCAAGCTCTCAGTAGGCTCCTTTGTTCCCTTGACATACCCCACTCATTATGGGATTTTTGCTGGGGGGAGTTGTTTTTGGTTTGGTTTGGTTTGGTTTTCAGCATTTCCTTACTTTCCGGCACTACCAGATGCACCAGGATCGTCTTACTTATTTCCTGCCCTAATCCTAGGAACAGACATGTGTCCAGGGAGCCTTGGTTTCTTTTGTTAAAGAATAACATTAGAAACTGAGATCTAGGCACTGGGTTTTGCATACATTTTTAAAGCCCTCCGTTCCTGGACTTGTGCCTTGACTGGGGCAGAGTGCTGCCCTCTGATTGTATATCAGAATCTTTTGTGAGACTTGGCTTTTAAAACTCCAGAATCTGTATCTTCAAGGACTCCATATGATTATGAATCACCCCAGAAAAAAGAATCACTCCTCTAAGGTAGCTGTGGTTATAGTTAAGATGCTGGATTCTCACCAAAATAACCACATTAGCATATCTCTAAGTTCATAGGGGTCTTTACTCAGTAGTAAAAACTGTGGAGAATCCTCCTTCTTCCTTGATCAGATGCAGTTCTCTAAGCTTGTACAAATGTCTGAGTCAGAAGGAATATTGACCAGCTTTCCTGGAATTCCAGGTTAACACTTTTCAGAAACCTGTTGAGCTTTCTCTTGGTGTTCAGTTTCCAGTTAAACACCAAGAGTGGTTTATACAACCCTATGAAAAGGCAAAAAGAAACACTAATAAAAAATTTGTTAAAGGAAAATTTTAGTCAGAAATACAGAGTTGCTGATTCAAAACATGTCTATAAAAATGTTTTAAATAAATAAATGTGATAAATAAAAATAAATTTGAATAGTAAAGTAAAGTTTAAAATCTCAGTGTAACTGAAATCTTTATGGATTAAGTAATACAATGTCTGGGATTTGCTTCAGGATAATCTGATGATGGGGTAGGGGGATGATACAGATGAAAGAAATTTCCATGTATTAATAATTGTGGCAGCTAGGTGATAGGTACACAGGGATTTGTTATGTATTCTCTCTACTTTTGCATATATTTGAAATAAAACCTGTATGTAAAAATTGTAGAAATAAGGTATTTAGTGAATTTGTTACCACATACCCTTGACCATTCTGCTAAATTTGGCATTTTTATGTCCTCAGAAATATACCTAATATCCTTTCAGGTCCAAGTATCACTTGAATAGCATAATTACAGTTCAGTTAAAAAAAAAAATTCAGGGCTGGGCGTGGTGGCTCATGCCTGTAATCCCAGCACTTCGGGAGGCCTAGGCAGGATCACTTGGATCACTTGAGGTCAGAAGTTCGAGACCAACCTGGCCAACATGGTGAAACCCCGTCTCTAATAAAAATACAAAAATTAGCTGGGCATGGTGGCACACACCTGTAATCCCAGCTACTCAGAAGGCTGAGCCATGAGAATCGCTCAAACTCAGCAGGCGGAGGCTGCAGTGAACCAAGATTGTGCCACTACACTCCAGCCTGGGCAACAGAGTAAGACTTTGTCAAAAAAAATAATAATAATAATAACAAGCATGAGAACAATTTGTACTTGTTTGTTTGTTTGTTTGTTTGGCGACTTGCTGGGTCGCCAAGGCTGGAGTGCAGTGGCATGATCTCGGCTCACTGCAACCTCCACCTCCTGGGTTCAAGTGATTCTCCTGCCTCAGCCTCCTGAGTAGCTGGGATTACAGGCACCCGCCACCACACCTGGCTAATTTTTGTATTTTTAGTAGAGACAGAGTTTCACCATGTTGGCCAGGCTGGTCTGGAACTCCTAACCTCAGGTGATCCACCCACCTCAGCCTCCCAAAGTGCTGGGATTATAGGTGTGAGCCACCACACGGGGCCCTGTACTTTTAATAAATGATTTTTTTTTTTTTTTGAGACGAAGTTTCACTCTTGTTGCCCAGGCTGGAGTGCAATGGCGTGATCTCAGGTCACTGCAACCTCTGCCTCCCAGGTTCAAGCGATTCTCCTGCCTCAGCCTCCCAAGTAGCTGGGATTACAAGCATGTGCCACCACACTCGGCTAATTTTGTATTTTTAGTAGAGACGGGGTTTCACCATGTTGGTCAGGCTGGTCTTGAACTCCTGGTGATCCACCCGCCTTGGCCTCCCAAAGTAAACATGATCCTGACCCTAATAAACATGATCCTGACCCTAATACAAACATGATCCTGACCCTAATAAATAATCTATTGAGCATACCATGTGTGTGCATTGGGCTAGGTTCTGGAGACAACAGTGAACACAGCATGCTACTTGCTCACAAATAGTTGAGTTTATTAGGGACAGACAGGCCAGTAGGCAGTTCTATGAAAGTGTGGGAGGAGCACAGTAGCGGGGTGGACCTGGAGCTCCCAGAAGGGCTCCATCATCCACAGAAGTGATGTGCATGTTGAGTGAGAAAGAAGTTCCACAGTTTCTAAAAGTATTAGGGAGCTCTGTGTTTTTTAGGTTTGGGTTTTTTTTTTTTTCTTTTTTTTCTTTTTAAATTTTAGATTCGGAGACCCATATGCAGATTTATTACAAGGATATGTGGCCTGATGCTGAGGTTTGGGTTTTCATTGATCCCATCACCTATATAGTGAACAGGGTACCCAAAGGAAGTTTTTCAGCCTTTCCCTGCCTCCCTCCCCTCTTTTGAGTACCCAGTGTCTGTTGTTCCCTCTGTATGAGGGAACTCTGTGTTGAACTTGAGTCACTGATTTATGTTCTTCAGTACTAGAATATACTCAGTTTTAACGTTTTCATTTGATTATGACTATATAGCAAACATTCATCAACTCCTTCAGGCTTTCTTTTCCTCATTAAATTAATCATTATGCAGGAGGAAGTTTCATGACTATGTAATTTGAAAATATACACCTAGTATTAATTTTTAGGATCCCACCTCTGACAGATATAGAGAAGGTGCTAGGATTGAAAGGGAATGGCACTAACATTTATTAGTACTAGTGCCAGCAACTTACATATCTTATCTAATTTTTCTGCCAGTCCTCTGAGGAAATAGTGTAACTTCCATTTTAATAATGAAGAAACCTAGGTTCAGAGAAGGCAATTAACTTGGCCCTAGAGATAAGGCCAAAACCTGAATCCAAATACATCTGACTCCAAAATCCATGTTTTTTACATTATATCTTACTGCTACTTCTGTACCTGTAGTCTTCAAAACATTTTGCTATATACCCCCTAAAATCAATTTGAAAAAATTATGTACCTCTGTCATTAAGTCTTCTCCAAAACTGCTATTTTGAAATGTCATTTTATTTGCTGCCTTGGGAGTCTTTACACTCGGAGCAGTAAGCCATGATTAGATTGGTTTGGGGGAAAGATATGCCTTTCTTCTGTAAAATGGCCAAAGTACTGTTGTGGAGACAACAACAGAGCTTCCACCTCCTATGCATCCCTTGGCGGGTCAGGTTCAGCAAGGGGTACCTGTGAAACTGAGGATGTGCCTAAATCAGACTTCCATAGGCAAACCCCTGTTTGTTGCACCAAAGCAACCTCCCCTCCATTCAGAAGATAATGCTGACAGTTTTACCCTGAGATATTCTTTCTTCTCAAACACCTTTTTTTTTTTTTTTTTTTTTTTTTTGAGACGGAGTCTCTCTCCGTCACCAGGCTGGAGTGCAGTGGCGCGATGTCGGCTCACTGCAACCTCCGCTTCCCAGGTTCAAACAATTATCCTGCCTCAGCCTCCCGAGTAGCTGGGATTACAGGTGCGTGCCACGACGCCCAGCTAATTTTTGTATTTTTAGTAGAGATGGGGTTTCATCGTGTTGGTCAGGCTGGTCTCAATCTTGTGACCTCGTGGTCCACCCGCCTCGGCCTCCCAAAGTGCTGGGATTACAGGCGTGAGCCACCGCGCCTGGCCAGGAAGGGCTCTAACTTTTAAGAATTACAAATCAGAAGATTAGGCTGACACTGCTGTACGATTTAAGGGAAAACAATGAATATAAAAGCAAAAAAGTCACATAAATCCACAAAATGACCCAGGACTTAGATTTTTTTTTTAATCCTTAAATTGCCTCCTATGCAGCTTTCTTTCTGACATCTTTACACATCCCTAATCTTCTCTCGTTATTAAGATCCCTTTCCTAATGCTGCTAAGGAGACAATCCTGCTTTCTACATTTCTGCAGAGATGCTATTTCTGAATCTTGAAATGCTTCGAGATTACAAGTACATAAACACTTCATCTTAAAAACCCTCAGCGTGCATTTTTAACATGGGACTTAGAAAATAAACCAACTGTGATAAATCAGTTCCATCATTTCTGTCCTGTCCATTTGGCTTTCGTGAGTTTTTCATGTGACATGTAAGTCATCCTCCTAGGTTTTTCACTATGAAGAACATTGTACTTAAAGACTTTGTGACCTTTATGCCACTTGGCACTGTATTTAAATGTGAGTATTCTATGAGAAGATTCTACTGAAAACTGGTGTTGGTATCCTCCATCTGGTAGGCATTTGCTATGGTTTGAATATGGTGTGTCCCCAGAAACTCTTGCTGAAGCTTGGTCCCCAGCGTAGAGGTGTAGGGAGGTGGTGCCTTTAAGAGGTGATGAGGTTGTTAAAATGGATTAATCTCCTTCTGACAGGGATGGATGAGTTCTGGAGGGATTGGGTTAGTTTGGTGATAGGGGGTTGCTAGAAAGCGAGTTGCCTCCTGTGTTTGGTCCTTTTCCACATGCTTGCTTCCCCTTCCACTTCCCTGCCATTTGTGACGCAGCTCGAGGCATCACCAAAAGCTGAGCAGATGCCAGTGCCATGTTTCCTAGACCTCCCAGCCTCCAGAATCAGGGCCAAATAAACTTTAAAAAAAATGTTTCCCTGTCTCAGGTATTCTGTTTTACCAACACGAAATGGACTAAGCGTTACATAAATACTTAGTGTTTGGTTTAAGCTTGCCTAAGTATATATGCATTCATAAGAACACTGACAACATTTTTAAAATAAACTAATTAGTTAAGGGAATATAAAATACCTCCAAAGATAGAGGAGCATAACACAAGTCTGAGGTAACACTAAAGCTTTCTATATAAGGTTGAAGCAATTGACATACCATTTAAGGTGTTTCACTGATGACAGCATAAGCCTGCCCTGGTCAGCAACATTCACTAACACCAGGGAAGGCATCAGAGGAGGTGTTCTTCCTTTGTTAGTAGGGCATCGGCAGCTCTGTGGTTACTCTTCTAAAAAGGGTTGTTTTTTAAAGCACTGGAATTCAGAGGTGTAGGCTGGACATTGCTTGCCAGTTTTTCTTTGTGCACAAGTAGTTGACCACTCCATCCCCTCTTCTAAGAAATAATGGTGGCACACAGGGCATTGAACTTATTAACACCAAAATCTTACCCGCTTACCACTTGAGTTAGCATACTCTGCTACTACATCTAGTCTGTACACTTTTTTTTTTTTTTGAGACAGTCTCGCTCTGTGGCCCAGGCTGGAGTGCAGTGGCAGGATCTCGGCTCACTGCAACCTCCACCTCCCGGGTTCAAGCGATTCTCCAGCTTTAGCCCCCTGAGTAGCTGGGATTACAAGTGTGCACCACCATGCCCGGCTAGTTTTTGTATTTTTAGTACAGATGGGGTTTCGCCATGTTGGCCAGGCTGGTCTCGAACTCCTGGCCTCCAGTGATCCGCCCGCCTCGGCCTCCCAAAGTGACAAGATTACAGGCATGAGCCACCACGCCCAGCCAGTCTGCACACATTTAAAGAATATTTTCTACATCAGTCTTGAGAACAAACATCAGCCTCATGGAAAAGTGCATAGCAGATGAGCTTCTAACAGGGTTTATCCACTTTTTCATTTTTAAAATCTATTTTGTCAGGTAATCTTACCAAAAAAGGCAGCCTCCCATGAAACTTAGTCCAAGCCCCATTGCTTTCCGTTGAGCGTGTTGGGAGGAGTCTCCATGTTCTTCAGGACAAGCTGGACATTTCTGAAGTCTGGCCAGATGGATGAAAGCAATGTCCTGAAGAACATGGAGACTCCTCCCAACACGCTCAACGTTTTGAATTGGTCTTTGTCATTTTGCGTTTCACTGTAATCCATACCACCCTGCTCCTGAGGACCTAAACTTGTTGGGGCATGGACTTTGTTCTTTGCCTTGGCACTTTCTTCCCTTCTTTAAGCCTCATGTACACATGAAGCTTCAAATGCCTAATTGTACTCAAACCATATAAAGGCTTGTTTAAAAAGAAGGAACCTGCTTTATTATAAAATGTGGAACTACTTCTTCCCATAGATGATGCTGAGATGCCTAATTGTTCTCAGCACAGCTTGAACAATCAGTCCATCAAGAGCTGTGTTTTCTGTTGCCCTGTTGCCCTTAGATTTGCCCCTGGGCACAGTGCATGGAGAAGGCTCCATGGAGGCTGAATGTGGAGATGATTTTGCCTAAAGTTGTCACTTACTTACCTGCCAAAAAAACCATCAAGCCCCAGATGTGTCAGTAACCTTACAAAGACTCTTTCATTTTTCTGAGGAACCAGTTGTAGTTTGTCACTTTTTGAAAGAGACTTTCATGTTAAGTGTTTAGGCAAAATTTTTTGGTGGGGAAGGGGTGGGGATGGAGGCAGGTGGAACAAAACTCCAGAGGAGAAGGGGAGAGAAGCACTGCCCAGAAGCTGGGCTTTCCCCATGGCTTCCTATTTGCTCGGCCTTCGTTTTTGTGAGTCCTTGCACAAACAGACTAAATACCTGGATTATGCCCTCATCTGGACTCAAATACACATACATTACATACCCTTTTCTCCCTAATCAGCCTGACACATTCCTTTGTTGGTAAATGGTTCCAAAACAAACACTGTCAGGGCACCTAATTAGCAGGTTTGTGGGCTGCGCTTGGCAGTCTTGTTACATCCTGTTCAACAATAGAGAACAACAGCCTTGGCTAGGCCAGTCTTCAGGGAGGGAGCAGCTTCCCCCAATGTATATGCCATTTTTTAATGATATTTCCTTTCTGTGGCTTTTCTTTGGAAGCAGCCACTCAGTGAGTATTGCAGTGAGGTGTGGGATCCTAGAAGCAGCTAAAGGAAACTTGTGCTCCTCTGTAGAGTACCTTTTCAGAGGAGCTGTTTGTTTCTAATCGTTCTTTTCTTTCTCTGGTATTGAAGAGGAACATTTTGAGGAACTTTCTCAGTGGTTCTCTAATACCAATGGTGGAGGACCAGACTCTCGCTTGTGTTTTAGAATTATAAACTAATAGAGATAGAAGGGACTGTGGGGACCCTTTAGACATTTTGGGGGTGGGAAACTTGAAGCCCAGACAGCTCACATGTCGTGTGCATGGCAGAGGCAGGGTGATGACTCCCCAGATGGAATTTGACCCTTCTTCAGCTCTGACTGCCCACTCTTAAATGTGTTTATTGTGTCAATGACAGTTTTCTTTAATGAAAACTCTTCAGCACAATGCTAGTTTTTCTGGATTTTAAACTTTAGTCAAAGAGTAACTTGGTAAATAACATTTCACCTTGGCCTGGTGGCTTCTGTATTCACATGTCAAAATGTTTCAGAATGTCTGCTAACATAACTGAGACTTCTGTGAAAACCTCAGGGCTGACCTGACCCTTTATGCCATTAAGCCACTTGATAAATATGGTGCATTTATAAACACAGTCCTAGCTGCTGAAGCCACCATTGTGTTTTGAGGCCATTTGGTCACTTGAATAGATGGCTGTCACCTAGACACATTTCTTACCAAGCTTCTAGTTAGGTATCTGGTTAATATTGTGTTGATCATCTTAGCTTTAAGCATTTCAGACAGCTTAATTTTTTGCTGTTTAAAGAGGAATTGTTCATCGTTTAACTCATTTTAACTTTCTAACTATAAAACTAATTGATATTTATTATAGAAAATTTGAGAAGTACAGAAAATTAAAGAAAATATTCTCCATTATTTCTCCATTTTTCTACACATATGTATTTTTAAATAGTTAGAATCATATTGAATATATAATTTTATATCCAGCATTTTTTATCACATTGTATCAGAACCAGAAAAATAGTCACATTTAATCTATAAACTTATATTAATGGGTACTTTTAAAGAAAAAAAAATTTTTTTTTTTTTTTTTTGAGACAGGATCTGGCTCTGTCATCCAGGCTGGAGTGCAGTGGCACCATCTTGGCTTTCTGCAACCTCTGCCTCCCAGGCTCAAACGATCCTCTCACCTCAGCCTGCCGAGTAGCTGGGACTACAGGTGCTCTCCACCACACCCAGATAATTTTTGTATTTTTTTTTGTAGAGATGGGGTTTCACCATGTTGCCCAGGCTGGAGGAAACAAATTTTAATTGGCTCTAAAATCATTAAGATCCATCGAATAAACACAGGCAGGCCAGTCCATAAAAGGATCACTGGGCCAGGCGCAGTGGTTCACGCCTGTAATCCCAGCACTTTGGGAGGCTGGTGGATCATGAAGTCAGGAGTTCAAGACCAGCCTGGCCAATATGGTGAAACCCCATCTCTACTAAAAATACAAAAATTAGCCGGGTGTGGTGGCAGGTGCCTGTAATCCCAGCACTTTGGGAGGCCAAGCCTGGTGGATCATGAGGTCAGGAGTTCAAGACCAGCCTGGCCAATATGGTGAAACCCCATCTCTACTAAAAATACAAAAATTAGCCGGGTGTGGTGGCGGGCGCCTGTAATCCCAGCTACTTGAGAGGCTGAGGCAGAGAACTGCTTAAACCCAGGAGGCGGAAGTTGCAGTGAGCTGAGATTGCACCACTGCACTCCAGCCTGGGTGACAGAGCAAGACCCCATCTCAAAAACAGAAAACAAAAAGATCACTGGACTAGGAACAAAGAAGTCTCAATGTCGTTCCTAGCTACTAACTTGTGTGACCTTTGACAAGCCACCACTCTGCTGGACCTTCATACCAGGCATATGGCACTGTTTTAAGCTTTTATTGACAAAAGGAGTAAGATCTTTGCTTCTGCTCCATTGCTCAGCATTTTGTATTTGTGTTTGATAGTTTGTCATGATGTTTTCCGTAAAGTTGGCTGATTTTTATTCTGTTTACCCAAAGGGATTTAGATACAAATCCAAATTGCAGTTCAGTCCACTGTTTTGAAATAATGTAAGCTCCATGAGGGAATAGACTTTTTATATTTTGCTCACTGCTCCATCTAAGACAACACTTAGTAACTGCTGCATAAATAATTCATGAATGAATAGAGAGTTTGCTTTATTCTGTAATTTCAACTATAATCTGTAGTTATTAACATATTTTCTTTTAAATGGCTTTTAAAGTGATTTCAGGAAATTCATTATTTAAGTAGGCATTACCGAGATATTAAGTGACTTTATTGAGTGATGGCTAACATTCTTATCATATGTTGGAGACGGATGTGTTTTACTGGGTCAGTGGAGACTTTAATGTCAGGAGAGAGATGATGTAAAAAATGTGAGCTTTGCTAAGCTACTCAGGTAATTTCATTTTCAAAACATCTTTTAGGTCAGTTTTTAGCATGTGCTTTTTCTTCCCCATGGGACTGTAAATAAGTAACCTGAACACACAATAGGGAAGAGAAGGAGTATTTACCTTTCCAAACAAAATGTGTTGACTTTTCAGACTGAGCAGTATGTTCTGAAATGAACTGTTCTATGCTTTAGAATTACAAAGGGTACAATAGTATCTTGGTTTTGTCAATACATGTTTGTTATTTTTAAGACTTCTTTCATACAACTAATTATAGGAGTACAGATAGTAATACCTCATTAAATTTGTCTTTTAAAAAATCTTTTTTAAGTATCTAATGTATATTATCACACTTTTACTAAGCCCCTGCAGAATTCTGAATATTTAAACCGCTTAACAATGCTACCTCAGGAAACATCTTCACAACTATCTACAGCTACCATTAATAATTATCTTTTCAGCTCCTGATGCTTTCAGAGCACTTAAAATAGAGAGAAAGGTGCAGCCCATGTTAACCCTCTGTACAAAATTATACTAGAGCATAGAACCTTTGTAGAGCTAGGGGGAGCTTAGCAATAGTCTGCCCATGTCTCCCACCTCCTTGAAGGCCGGAATCCCCCTCCAAACCACACCTGGAGCTACTGGAAGATTCAGGCTGCTGAATCCCAGAGCAGTACCCTTTCTGCCCTACCCTGTTGTCACAGCAGTAGCCCTGAAATCTGGGGAACCCACAAACCAACCTGGGGGGCAAAGGACTCTGCCACCTACCTTTAACTAGTCTCACTTGTGGTGGTTGATGTGTAGTTGGGATCATCACCACCACATTTAATGGGAAGAATTTTGTAGCCTTTTGATGAGAAAACAAGGGAAGGTAGCATTAAAAAGTAATTCATATGAAAAATAGGCTGGGCGCAGTGGCTCACGCCTGTAATCCCAGCACTTTGGGAGGCCGAGGCGGGTGGATCACGAGGTCAGGAGATCGAGACCATCCTGGCTAACACTGTGAAACCCCGTCTCCACTAAAAAAAAAAAACAAAAAATTCTCCGGGCGTGGTGGTGGGCGCCTGTAGTCCCAGCTACTCCGGAGGCTGAGGCGGGAGAATGGCATGAGCCCGGGAGGCGGAGCTTGCAGTGAGCCAAGATCGTGCCACTGCACTCCAGCCTGGGCAATAGAGCGAGACTCCGTCTCAAAAAAAAAAAAAGAAAAATAAATGTATGAATTGTTATTTTATAAAACCAATAGCATAATAGAGTACACAAATAATGAACCTGATTCAAAGACTGCCTTGGAAATATTGGAAGCCGCTAACTTGAACTGATTTAACTTAGACTGAAAGATCTAGTGTGGCTCTGAGAGTTGGGAGGTTGAAGTATCTTAAGACCGTTCTTTGAGAATGGAGTTAAGTCCTACTTTTTTTTTTTTCTTTTTTTTTTTTTTTTGAGACAGGGTTTTACACTGTTGCCCATGCTTGAGTGCAGTGGCACTATCAGGGCTCACTGCAGCCTCCACCTCCCAGGCTTAGGTGACCCTCCAGCCTCAGCCTCCCAGGTAACTGGGACTACAGATGCACGCCACCATGCTTGGTTAATTTATCTGTGGAGACAAGATCTCAATATGTTGCTCAGACTGGTCTCCAACTCCTGGGCTCAAGCAATCCTCCTGCCCTGGCCTCCCAAATTGCTGGGATTACAGGCATGAGCCACCACTCCCGCCCCAAATTCCACGTTTTTTTCCAGAAAGCGAATCTTTGATGGTGGAAAGGAAATTTAAATGAAAAGACTGGGGGAAAAGCAATTTATATCAATGATTGGAAAGAAAATCTTCAAATTCTAGATTGCAAAGAGACAAGCAAATTTCCCTTGGTAGCAGAAGACACAGGAGTCAGAGAGGGAGGCAGCGTGGAATGAGCTCAGAGGCCTGAGGTAACAACCTCTTCGGTGGAGCGTGGTTTTCCTGCAGTGCTTGAAATAAGCACCAGCTCAGGGGCTTAGGGACAGAAATGATGTGAATGTCAAAGCAGCAAGCAAAATGACTTTTCCCTTCCTCTGGCTTCCCTGAAAGCACATTTAAGATATACTGTTTAAAAGTGAGAGATCTAGTTAGGGGGACTTTAATACTTCCAAAATACCTACAAGCAGTACTCAAGTCTCCTTCTCCCAGGCTAACCCCCCCCCATTAGTTTGTTACCTCACTTTTTCTCAGAGAGGGGTCTGGGGAGGTGGCTCAGGCAGGCTGCTACCCAAAGACAATGAAAAGGAAAAGCCCCTGGTGCGGTGGCTCAACACTTTGGGAGGCCAAAGGAGGCCAACACTTTGGGAGGCTGAGACAGGCAGATCACTTGAGCCTAGGAGTTTGAGACCAGCCTGGGCAACATGGCGAGACCCCATCTCTCCAAAAAATACAAAAATGAGCCAGCTATGGTGGTGTGCACCCGTAGCTTCAGCTACACTGGTAGCTGTGGTGGGAGGGAAGATCGCTTGAGCCTAGGAGGCGGAGGTTGCAGTGAGCCGTGATCACACCACTGCACTCCAGCCTGGGTGATGGAATGAGACCCTGTCTCAATAAAACAGAAAAAGCTTAGTTCTTACTTAGCACAGCTCGATGTTTCAGCCTAAGAAGCTCACATTGGCCTCCCAATGTGACTGTTACTCCCTTTGAGAGATTCCTTTGCTGAAATACTACTATTTAGCCTTCTCTATCAGATTTCTGTCTTATGAGTATGTGTGGTGTTGAAAAAAATAAGGTTTTCAATGACTTCTTACATATCAGCTTATGGCTTGTGTACGCAGCAGAACTATTCTTATTATTGTGACCATCGGTTCCATCCAACATTTACCAATACGCAGAATGGAAACAAAAGTTCCAACGAATGTTCTCACTGAATGAAAGGGACTGCTAAAACATGCTTTGCTGTTCAGGCCTTCCCTCCTTCTTCCCTCCTTCAATGTTAATATATATCAGGCTGAAAGCATTATTGCAGTATTTTTCCAAGGTAATACATGTTTGGTTCATGCAAAGTAGAGTAATTTTAATTATTAAAAGTTTATACATTATTAAACAATTGAACCATGTTTGCTAATTTTATAAACATGTAAACAATCAGTCTAATTAGTTTAACCCACCAAACTTGTACAATGCCTTTATCCTTATATAAAAATGAAAAGCATCTGAGATGTTCAGAATGTCCAATATCTAAAGCCAGGATTAGTTCTTAACTACCTGAGGTGTTTATTATACAGGTGCATCTCATTTTAAATAAACTTTATAAATAAAACTATAATAAAAAGATGGGGGCCAGGCGCGGTGGCTCACGCCTGTAATCCCAGCACTTTGGGAGGCAGAGGCAGGCGGATCACGAGGTCAGGAGATCGAGGCCATCCTGGCTAACACGGTGAAACCCCGTCTCTACTAAAAATACAAAAAATTAGCTGGGCGTGGTGGCGTGCGCCTGTAGTCCCAGCTACTGGGGAGGCTGAGGCAGGAAAATGGCCTGAACCCGGGAGGCAGAGCTTGCAGTGAGCGGTGATCACACCACTGCACTCCAGCCTGGGTGACAGAGAGAGACTCCGTCTCAAAAATAAAAATAAAAATAAAGATTGGGGCAGTAAACTTCCCTAGTATATTTAATATAGAATTATATAGAATTTGACTTCTCAAAGTTTTATGTACATGAAGGGAGACTGTTTCTATCAGATATAAAAATGTATTGTAAAACAATATAATGGGAATAAGGATACAAAGATCACTAGAACAAGAGTCAAAAAGATTCAGAAAGTATGGAAATAGACCCAAGTAATATGGGAATTTAATACATGATAAAGGTGGCATAGCAAATTGATGGAACAAAAAAAGTATTATTCCATGTTAGGAATTGGGAACTAATTAGCCATTTGGAAAAAGAAAAATAATGCTGCCCATACACCTTACATCAAGATAAATTCTAAGTGGATCAAATATTTTAATGTAAAATAAATAAAGCCCACAGAGTACTAGAAATGTACTAGAAAGAAACGGTGGTGAATATATATATATATATATATATATATTTTTTTTTTTTTTTTTTTTTTTTTTTTTGAGATGGAGTCTTGCTGTGTCACCCAGGCTGGAGTGCAATGGCGTGATCTCGGCCTCCCAGGTTGAAGCGATTCTCGTGCCTCAGCCTCCCAAATAGCTGGGATCACAAGTGAACGTCACCAAGCCCAGCTAATTTTTGTATTTTTAGTAGAGATGGGGTTTCACCATGTTGGTCAGGCTGGTCTTGAACCCCTGACCTCGTGATCTGCCCACCTAGGCCTCCCAAAGGGCTGGGATTACAGGCGTGAGCCACCGCACCCAGTCTATTATTTTTATCATATTAAAGTGTGAAAGGACTTTCTAAGCCATGGAAGCAAAATGCTTTTAAATACATAAAGAGTTGTCCGGGCATCTGTAATCCCAGCACTTTGGGAAGCCAAAGCAGGTGGATCACTTGAGGTCAGGAGTTTGAGACCTGCCTGGCCAACATGGTGAAACCCTGTCTTTACTAAAAATATAAAAATTAGCCAAGCATGGTGGCACACACCTGTAATCCCAGCCACCTGAGAGGCTAAGGCATGAGAATCACTTGAACCCAGGAGGCGGAGGCGGCAGTGAGCCGAGATCACACTACTGCACTCCAGCCTGGGTGACAGAGACTCTGTCTCAAAAAAAAAAAAAAAAACATAAAAAGTGTTAAACGCTTAAAATTCTATAGGTAAAGATAAATATAAACAGGAAACTTGGAGAAATAATTTCAACACATGACGAAGTATTGATTTCCTTAATATGAAAGATATATTTAAAAATTAGTAAAATATCAGTAGAAAATGGGCAGAGGACATGAACCAATTTACTGAAAGAATATGCAAATGGCCAAAAACTACATGAACAACTCCATATTACAATTAAAGCAAAATTAGATTTTAACCTATTAGTTATGAGAAGATATTAATAGATATGAAAAGCCCTATATAAAAACACTAGTTGGCTGGGCATGGTGGCTCACACCTGTTATCACAACACATGGGGAGGCCAAGGCAGGAGATCCATTGAGGCCAGGAGTTTGAGACCAGCCTGGGCAACATAGCAGAAACTTGTCTCTGCAAAAACAATGTTTTTTTTTTTAATTAGCCAGTCATGGTGGCACACACTTGTAGTCCTAGCTGTTAATACTTGGGAGGCTGAAGTGGGAGGATCCCTTGAGTCCAGCAGTTTGAGGCTGCAGTGAACTATGATCACACTTGCACTCCAGCCTGGGCAACAGCAAGACCCTGTCTCTAAAACAAAAAACAAAACCCACATTAGTTAATATCACCTCCTATTTTCGTTTTGCAAAGTCCATATTTTTGTTTTAAATATATTATATGAAAAATAAGAGCCCTGCTGTCTTTAGCAATGATTGACTTGGAAGTATAGTTCTCAAACTTCTGTGTTCATCAGAATTCCCAGGAGGACTTGTTAAAACACAGATTGCTGGGCCCCAGCCCAGAGTTTATGATTCACTAAGTCTAGAGCGAGACCCAATAATTAGCCTTTATTTTATTTATTTATTTATTTAGAGACAGGGTCTCACTCTGTTGCCCAGGCTGAAATGCAGTGGCACCATCACGGCTCACAGCAGCCTTGACCTCCCAGTCTCAAGCAATCTTCCTACTTCAGCCTCCCCCGTAGCTGGGACCATAGGTGTGTACTACCATACCCAGCTAACTTTTTTCTATTTCTGTAGAGATGGGATCTCCCTATGTTGCCCAGGTCCTGAACTCCTGGGCAGGATCATCCTGCCTCAGCCTCTCAAAAGTGCTGGAATTACAGGTGTGAGGCACTGTGCTGGCCACTAATTAGCCTTTCTAACAAATTCTCTAGTGATGCTGGCTTGGCTGCATCACATTTGGTCCAGGGACCACACTTTGAGCACCACCAGCCTAGAATAAATTGAGTATTAGAAAATTATGGTTACTATCTTTGAAGAGCATTGTCTTAGAGAGACAAATAGGAGAATAATCTAAAGTAATGGCAAAAACACTTTAGGTCTTTTATTTAAATGCCTTTCTCCTAAATTTACATCAATAACCAGTAACTTATTCATAAGCAACTAATCACACTGCTCATAAAGTTAGATAGGGCTTATCTTCTAGACTTTTTGCATTTTCTAATGTACGTTAGGTTAATGTACATTAATGTGCATTTTCTAATGTACATTAGATTCATGTACATTAATATGCATTTTCTAATGTACCCATGCTTGACTTTTTTTTCATTTTGGTTGTACTTAGTGTCTTAGTCCTTTGAGGAACTGAAATGTCATGTGTTAAATACAAGTGAGTCCCATTCAGAGTCTTAGGTGCGTATCTTCCTGTTACATTATTATTTCTTTTTAAAAGGCTTACTTCAAAAACTTGGCAGGTAAATGTTTCAATTTTACATTAAGAAGGTAGACTGGTAAATCATGAGAAGTTCATATATAAACCAAGATCATTTGTTTGAATCTGCATTCGCCTAATAATCTCATATTCACTCCCTTCATCTTAGATGTAGCAAGATAATTCTAAACACTCCTTTGGCTCTTAGGCATTTTAAACTACTTTAGGAATTTCTACAGAAAACCATTTATCTTGTTTATAGTTCTCTATGGCTACAATTATAATACAGTGTAGCTTTTTCCCAGAAATGGTAGAAATGTTTAAATCCTCCGTCAGTTCCTTTACTTTGTCTAATATTAAACAGATTTTTCCTAAATACCAAGGTGGGTATTTGTTTCTCGAGAATTATATTAATTACCAGATGAACCTTAAAATAAAAACTTAGAAGCATCAGAAATATCCATTTTCCCTATCCCAAGAAAACTGTTTCATCAAGGTCAAATCTATTATAATTTTATACACATACTTAGAATATAACTGAGAAGTTCAGTCACCATCCACAAGTTAGCAAGAAGCACTGATTAAGTGTTTGCACAAAAGATGGCAGTGAGTTAATGTCCCCAGTAGGGTAGCAAAATTAACAAATGAATTAATTAACCCTTATTTACATTCTATTTTAAAGCCAAGATTTAAGTAAAGCTTTTGTCAAAGGTATTTAGCTGAACTTGGTTTACAAACTAAAAGTGCAAATGCTTTGTGGGCTGCCATCAGGGAAAACCTCTCCTTAATTAACTCTGGGGCTTAAAGTGTAGATAAAAAGAGCATTGCAGGACATACCAATTGTTCTTCCCAGATTTGGGTCTTAGCAGGTATCTGGGCATGTGTTAACTTAAAGGACCAAGTTGCTAGTAATAGAAAAGGGGCCACATTCACGTGAGAACCCTGGAATCAAATAGGCTTACTAGCTCTGGAACCAGATAAACCTCCAGTTATTATATTATATTATATTATATCTATTATTTTCTTACTGACTGACTTAATAAAAATGGGAGAACTCGAGGCCGGGCGCGGTGGCTCACGCCTGTAATCCCAGCACTTTGGGAGGCCGAGGCGGGCAGATCACCTGATGTTGGGAGGTTGAGACCAGTCTGACCAACATGGAGAAACCCCATCTCTACTAAAAATACAAAAAATTAGCCGGGCGTGGTCGTGGGTGCCTGTAATCCCAGCTACTCGGGAGGCTGAGGCAGGAGAATCGCTTGAACCCGGGATATGGAGGTTGCAGTGAGCTGAGATCGCACCACTGCCCTCCAGCCTGGGCAACAGAGCAAGACTTAATCTCAAAAAAAAAAAAAAAAAAAGGGAGAACCGGCCAGGCGCCGTGGCTCACAGTTGTAATCCCAGCACTTTGGGAGGCCCAGGTGGGCAGATCACGAGGTCAGGAGAACAAGACCAGCCTGACTCCATCTCAAAAAAAAAAAAAAAAACAGGGAGAACTATTGTAATTTTATTTTATTTTATTGAGATGAAGTGTCGCTCTGTCGCCCAGGTTGGAGTGCAGTGGTGCGATCTCGGCTCACTGCCACCTCTGCCTCCCAGGTTCAAGCAATTCTCCTGCCTCAGGCTCCCAAGTAGCCGGGACTACAGGCATTAGCCACCATGCCAGCTAATTTTTGTATTTTTGGTAGACACGGGGTTTCACCGTGTTGGCCAGGCTGGTCTCAAACTCCTGACCTTAGGCAATCTGCCTGCTTCAGCCTCCCAAAGTGCTGGAATTATGGCTTAATTTAGCTGGGCGCACAGCTAAATTAATCCTATTAATCATATTTAATTCATTTTACCTTAGAATGTCTAGTATCCTGTGTATGTCTATAAGTACATGCATAGCATATAGGCTCACATGGAAGCATAAACTATACATGATATTGGCTGATTTCCTATTCAAGCAAATTACAAATTGTTTGCTTATGTTTACTTAAACAATAACAAAAGAAAACACCAACCCAAAACATTTAAATAACCAGGATCCAGTAACTACCCTCCTTAGCTAAGAGATTTAAGTAATCTTGGTTTTTTGGAAAAACCAGTAATAGGTAGTGGCTGTATGGGGGGCGTTGCATAGTAGCCATACGCAAAGCCGCACTCACATGCCTGATAACGTGCACTTATTTCTGAGCCCCACCCCATTCGTTGTGGGCTCTGCAGAGTGGAAACCAGCCAAGGCTCTGCCCTGCTCTGCAGGCCTGTCCTTTTGCTTGTCAGAGATCCAGCCAAACTGAAGCCTGAATTTCAATCCAAGTGAAATATGTGAGGCCATTGCCTGAGCCAAAAATAAAAATGCAGCAGGAGAAGAACCCAACATGAACACAGCAGAAGCATTTCAGTGACCTCAACTCGGGGCAGCGGCCTTTAGCAGTTTCCTGTGACCTCCCTGTGTGCAGCTAGAATCTGGAAGGGTGCAGACAAAGCCATTGGGCCTGTCTCTAATTGGTCTCACATCATCAGCATTCCAGAACAGGAAACTCTGCAGCCAGGAATTCTTGCTTCTTTGCCATAATATTTGAGAAGCAAACCTTTTCCCCCTGCACATACTTAGTTCTGCTAGTTTGCAGCAGGTCCATTTTCCTAGTTTCAATAACTACAATAAGAGCATCGTGTCTGGCCTATCTCTTGGTGATGGACTATTAGATTTCTAGGGTATGAACTTCTTCCTCACTTGCTATGGGTCAGTAAGCTAATGTTTGGGTCAAAGACTGTTCATAAAATATATAGTCTCATTCCATGGTGCTTTTTTTTTTTTTTTTTTAGACAGAGTCTCTCTCTGTCGCCCAGGCTGGAGTGCAGTGGCATGATCTCGGCTCACTGCAACCTCTGCCTCCTGGGTTCAAGTGATTCTCCTGCCTCAGCCTCCTAAGTAGCTGGGATTACAGGCATGCATATGGTGCATTTATTGAAATTCAAAGTGAGATTTATGCTGCCCCAAAATGGGGGAGATGTTCCCCTGCTCCTATCCCAAAGAAGGGGACCAGTTCGTCAGGGCACACACAGATAATTAGGAGTGCTCCCAAGAGCATCCACAGAAGTCGAACTCTGGTCCTCCCTTCCTGGTCCCATGTCTTGTGGGGTATCCAGTGTTGACATGCACCCAGTTAACTCTGGTGCAGCTGTCCCAACAGTTAAAACACAAACATATTTCCACATAGGCTGGTAAATGGCTGTCATCTCTAGCTGGCCCTCCTCATCCCCATCCCCCAAAAAAACTTGACAACATTTAACAATTATGTTTTTTTCCCTTGGGAAGAAGAGGCACTGATAAGGATTGGGAGAAGGCTGAAAAAGGAACCCTTAATTTTTAATTGAAATTTTATTAAATAGGGGCAAACTCAGCTCCTTTTGGCCAAATTCCTGAGTCAGAGCTATATATACTAGTTCACATAAGCTATTTCATAGCTTGATTAATCAATGCAAATAAATGAAATAAAAAGTAATGCTTTACATCTTAAGGTTCATCTCATGCAGTCCCAGCTTATGAGTTTGAGACTCTCTGGGGGAGGTACCAAAACTACGTTCCTACTCATTAACTCACAGACCTTGGAGCAAGACAATTTGGAGAGAGGAGAGTACAACCCAGAGTAGCTCCCCCGGCCCCCAAATCCTGCACAAAATCTGCAAGTTGGAAGAAACTTTAGATTAACCCAAGCTTCTCTTTTACTTCTGTGGAGAGTGAGATTTAGAGATAAAGTAACTTACCCAAGATCCCTGTGACACCAAGGCCAACCTGCGCCAAGGACTCGGGGCTCCTCACTCAAGCTGAGGTCTACTCTCTGTAGTAAGTACCCCATTGAAGTAGTATTGGTCTCCTTTTTATTGCAGAAGTTGTTGAAACCGGCAGGGTACGGTGGCTCACACCTGTAATCCCAGCACTTTGGGAGGCCAAGGCGGGCGGATCACAAGGTCAGGAGTTCGAGACTAGCCTGGCCAACGTGGTGAAACCCCGTCTCTACTAAAAATACAAAAAAAAATTAGCTGGCATGGTGACAGGTGCCTGTAATCCCAGCTACTTCGGAGGCTGAGGCAAGAGAATCACTCGAAACCGGAAGGCGGAGGTTGCAGTGAGCTGGGATCATGCCACTGCACTCCAGCCTGGGCAACAAGAGTGAAACTCCGTCTCATAAAAAAAAAAACAAGTTGTTGAAACCTAACTGCTTCACAGTTGCATAAAAGCAATTTATTTTATGAAGTAGATGTAAAACTTTTAGCTTTGCTTTGTTAGATGGCCCAGGTAGGACATAAAGAAGCAGAAAATACCACAGAGAAACAGCCCAGAGGTTCTTGGCCAAAGAGCAAATAAATGGGACTAAGACACACCACCAAGACGGCTTTTAGGTAGAATTGAAAAGTCAGGCCAGGCACAGTGGCTCACGCCTGTAATCCCAGCACTTTGGGAGGCCGAGGCAGGTGGATCACCTGAGGTCAGGAGTTCAAGACCAGCCTGGCCAACATGGAGAAACCTCGTCTCTACTAAAAATACAAAATTAGCCAGGCGTGGTGGCACATGCCTGTAATCCCAGCTAGTTGGGAGGCTGAGGCAGGAGAATTGCTTGAACCCAGGAGGTGGAGGTTGCGGTGAGCCGAGATTGCGCCATTGTACTCCAGCCTCAAGAGCAAAACTCCATCTCAAAAAAAAAAAAAAAAAAAAAAGAGGCTGGGCGCGGTGGCTCACGCCTGCAATCCCAGCACTTTGGGAGGCCGAGGTGGGCGGATCACCTGAGGTCGGGAGTTTGAGACCAGCCTGACCCACATGGAGAAACCCTATCTCTACTAAAAATACAAAATTAGCCAGGCTTAGTGGTGCATGCCTGTAATCCCAGCTACTTGGGAAGGCTGAGGCAGGAGAATCACTTGAACCTGGGAGGTGGAGGTTGTGGTGAGCTGAGATCGTGCCATTGCACTCCAGCCTGGCCAACAAGAGCAAAAACTGTCTCAAAAAAAAAAAAAGAAAAAGAAAAATCAGAGTGAGTTGATAGGGAGTAACAGTGATGCACAGCATTGCGTCACTGATACTGACTTCTTAAATGATGTTCTAAATGATTTCCATTTAGGTTGGTGCAAAAGCAAGTGCGATTTTTGCCATTAGAAGTAACAGAAATCACTGGTTAATATTAATATTAGTGGTTTCAACTATTTTAATCAAATGATGTGTTTAAAATACGTACTTGTGAAAGTTAAATGAATACGTACACTACACTGGACCTTATTGGTTGGTAAGAACGTAAGCCAGCAGGTGACACTTGCAAATTCAGTGTGGGGGTCCTGTGTAAGTATCCCTGGGTACTCCCTCTGTGATGCATTTTCCACTAGATTAGGTCAGTGGTTCTCAACAGGGATGGTTTTGCCCGCAGAGGCATTTGGCAGTGTTTGGAGATATTGCTGGTTGTCACAACTGGGAGGAGGGGGTGACATGGCTACTGGCATCTAGCCGAGAGAGGCCAGGGATGCTGCTACACATCCTATGATGCACAGGACACCCCCTCACATCAAAGGATTATAACTCAAAATGTCAGTAGGGCCAAGGTTGAGATCCCTAGGTATGAGAAAACATGAAGCAATGAATGTTTTCAAGAAAAAAAAAAAAACAGAAAAACCTATTGGATGACTTTGGTCAGTAGCAAATGTCTCCCTGCAGTTGCAGACACTGCGAAGGGAGGACGTTGGTCTTTGTTTTCTGTGATGTACAGCAACATCCAACAAGCAGTGAAACTGCTTATCGCTGGACTGGATGACTCAGAATGAAGACACCAGCTTTCATTTGATGTATCACACAGGAACACCAAAGGGACATTTCTCTTTCATTACCTGTTGCAATTTTCAGCAGAGATGATTACATTGGTAGATTTGCCTTATATGAAAGATGTGTTCCTGAAAAGTTGTATGTGCTAAATCATATTTTAAATACAGTCAAGAAACTCAGTGAGTACTCAGGTGGGCCAATGAATCTTTTTTTTTTTTTTTTTTTTTTTTTTTTGAGATGGTGTCTTGCTCTGTCACCCAGGCTGGAGTGCAATGGTGCAATATCAGCTGACTGCAGCCTCTGTCTCCTGGGTTTCAGCGATTCTCGTGCCTTAGCCTCACGGGTAGCTGGGATTACAGGCACACGCCACCACACCTGGCTAATTTTTGTGTTTTTAGTAGAGACAGGGTTTCACCATGTTGGCCAGGCTGGTCTCGATCTCCTGACCTCAGGTGATCCACCCACCTCAGCCTCCCAAAGTGCTGGGATTACAGGCATGAGCCACTGCACCTGGCCAATGAATCTTTTTAAAGTGAAAAAATAAAATCCTATTCTCAAAGAGGAACACACCCATATATTACATTTTTTAATGTAAATATTTATCCTGAACTTTACATTTTTATTACAGGGCTCCATAAATCTTATGTAAGAGAACAATTTCCCTTTCTCCTTCCTTTTCCTCCCCTTATTCTTTTCCTTTAAAGAGAAAAGGGTTGGGGGAGGGATTAACTATAGATTCTTGGAATTTGGAAAGTCATTGATCAATCTATCCATACTACAGTTTAAAAGATACCTGCTGGGTTACAAATTGTTAGAAAATAGGGCTTAGTTCTATTTTGAAATCATTAATTTTTTTTTATCTCATGCTTTTTGTTCAGTTACTGACCTTTGGTTAGAAAGAGCAGGTGCGCTCAGCTCTTCCATCACCCCATGGGTGTTTGCTGCACCAGAAATATCCGATAAGACCCAATCTCTTCACTCACTGGAGCCTGGTATCAGCAGAGATAAGGGAGTGGTACTGAAGGAACCCAGGGTTTTTCCTCCTTATCAATCACTGCCCTGGGGCAACATCCCTAGGTGTATAAATCACTGACTAACCCAGCAGGGGAAAGGGGGCTGGAAGGAGGAAATTTATATGATAAAGCTATCATTAGTGTCACTTTAGTGATAGAAGGTTACAGAGGTGTGACCAGTGGGGACAAAGCCATTGCCACTAGGAAGGAGCTGGCCCAGATGAGAGAGGCTCTAGAAGACATGGGTCTGACCTTTATCCTCACTGGAAGGAGGAGGGGGCTGGGAAGAGGAAGATGCTAGAGGTGACCCTGCCATGTCCAGGATAGCGCCTGTGTCAAGGAGACGGGTACTAGAGTCACCTGTGAGGGGCGGCGTCGCAGCCTTTGCGTAGTCCTTCCACTTACAAGTATGTTTCTCATTTTAGTCTCACAGCAACCCAGTGAATAGGAAGGGGTTCACCGTGAGCAGCATTTTACAAATGAGAAAACCAAAGCACCAAGAACTTAAGTAGTAACTTGCCCACTGTCACTCAGCTACAAAGGATTTGTGGTTTGACACAGGTGTTCTGATTGGAAGCCCTGCGTTTCCCTATGCGATGGCTCCCTGCTCTCGCTGGGATGGCCAGGCCTCAGCCGGCAGCGTGGTGCTCGGTAAGAGCCTTGGCTGGGCTGCCAGGAGCGCTGGGTTCCAGTCACAACTCTGTCTCCAACTCACTGCGTCCCCGGTAGGCAATCCCTAGCCCTCTTGGAGTCTCTTTTCTCATCTAGGCAAGGAGGGGGTTGACTGAGATGTCCTCAGGTCTCCATAGTGACATGGGTGAAGTCAGGCTGCAATGCAGCTGCACAGAAGGCAGCAGGCAGCCTGGGGGGCACCCTGGCCGGAGCAGTCCTTGCTGTTCACTAAGCACTTCCCACCACGGCCAGGAACTGGGAATACACTGCATCCATGATGTTACCTGAGCCCCGCAGCACCCCAGGAGGTGGGTGCTATGTAGTCTCCATTTAGCTGATAAGGACACTGAAGTGCAGGAAGCTCAGAAAGGCGACGTGACTTGCGTAAGGTCATTAGTCTGCTCAGACTGTCACACGGAAGACCACAGACTGGGTGGCTTAGACAACAGAAATGTGTTGCCCCCAGTTCTGGAGGCTGGAAATTTCAGATCAAGGTCCCAACAGGGTTGGTTTCTGGAGAGGCCTCTCCTCCTGGCTTGCAGGAGTGTGTATGTCCCCACAGGGCGCTGCCTCTGAGGCATGCGGAGTTGGGGAGAGCAAGCTCCCCGTGCTCTTCTTCTAAGGACACTTATGAGCTTGGATCAGGGTCTCACCCTCATGACCTCATTTAATCTTTTTTTTTTTTTTTTGAGACAGAGTTTTGCTCTTGTCACCCAGGCTAGAGTGCAGTGGTGTGATCACTGCAAACCTCCACCTCCCGGGTTCAAGCAATTCTCCTGCCTCAGCCTCCCGAGTAGCTGGGATTACAGGCATGCGTCACCACGCCCGGCTAATTTTGTATTTTCAGTAGAGTCGGGGTTTCACCATGTTGGCCAGGCTGGTCTTGATCTCCTGACCTCGGGTGATCCGCTCACCTCGGCCTCCCAAAGTGCTGAGATTACAGGCATAAGCCACCATGCCCGGCCTACCTCATTTAATCTTGATTACCTCCTAAGCACGGTATCTCCAAATATAGTCACATTGTGGGTAAGGGGTTTAACATATGACTAACGGGGACACAGTTCAGTTCATAGCAGTCACACAGCCAGGAATTGATGCGAAGCTCCTTGCTGGCTGGCCTCACCACCTGTATGTTTCACTTGACCCAGAGAGCCAAGCTGGGGGTAGAGCTGCTGGGTGCAGGAAGTCTTGTCTTCCTGTGCCTCTGCTGGAATAGGTGTACACGCACACACCCACATACACACACACTCTCTCTTTCTCCCCCCTCCAACCCCCCACCCCGCAACAGTGTGTCTCCATCCAAGTCACTGCCTCCTCTCCAAGGTATGAGGGTGGGTAGGAAGATCTTCCTTTCACTAAGCCCTCTGGGTCCTGAATGGTGGTGGGGTCAGTGGCAGACTAGGAGATAATGCCCCCAGGACCATCCTGCACCCGGCAGTGAAACTCAAGACGCTGTGGAAAAAGCAAAAGAAGCCTGAGGCTGAGCCCTCGGGACTGGTTCCTTCGCAACCCTCTTCGAACCCAGTCAGTTCTGGACCCTCCCTGAATGCTGCAGGCTGAACAAAATTACACAGGTGCAATTCCCTGGGCTCCTAGGACTTGGTAAAAGTTGCCTGTTACCCTCGTGGAAGGATGAAAACTCAGTCCATATCGGCAAACCACTCACTGGAGCAGCTGTATTTGAGCTTGTCAGTTACTCATTATTAAAAGCTTTGCAGACCAAATGCAGTGGCTCACACCTGTAATCCTAGCACTTTGGGAAGCCGAGGCGGGTGGATCACCTGAGGTCAAGAGTTCCAGACCTGCCTGGCCAACATGGCAAAACCCCGTCTCTACTAAAAATACAAAAATTAGCCAGGTGTGGTGGTGGGTGCCTGTAGTCCCAACTACTCGGGAGGCTGAGGTGGGAGGATCACTTGAGCCCAGGAGGCAGAGGGTGCAGTGAGCTGAGGTCACACCACTGCACTTCAGCCTGGGTGACAGAGTGAGACCCTATCTCCAAAAAAATAAATAAATAAAAACTTCGCTGTAAAAACAAGTTATTTAGACTCCCGTGCAGGCTTCCACCAAGCCAAACAACAAACAAGTCATCCACCTGGAATGTTTCCTCTCTACATATTACAATATCTGTCATATTGTTTGAAAAATGTTTTCTTCCCCACTGTCTCCTACTTTAATGTTCACGCTCATGTTATAAAGGTAGACTTACAAAGGTAGGAGTTTTTTCCTAATTTTTAAAAAACTCACAAGATTTCATAGACCACAGGATGTCATTCAGAAAATGAAAATGTGTCATTTTATCGTTTCAAACTGTCAAATAAAGGCAACTAGTTAACAGAGAACCACTTAGCTCGTGTTAACTGATGTAGAAAGCTGCCTCGCCACGGATGTAACGCTGTGGCTGTCACTGGTGTGCCGAGTGTTTTCATGAGGCACTTCCCTCTCATTTTCTGTCATTTCACTCTAGAGTCACTGCCAATTCCCTTCTCAATGGAGAGCTTCTGGTGTTCTGTCCATTGTCACTATAACCAGAATTGCTGGGTGACTGCGGACTCCCCCCCCACTCATAAGCCCTAGTTCAGATCAGAAAAGCAAAAATGTTTTTCAAGTGAAATTCAACCTTGAGCATTTTGGAAAAACAAACAGTTCATTTCAGTGAGTCATCTCCCTTCCCATTGGCAGGGTTGTCCAGAACAGTAGATTGTGCCGCCAGCTGCACCCGAGGCCACAGGGCTTCCCATTTGTGTCTTGCTGGCTTCAGTCTTGCTCATCATATCCATGGTTGACTTTTGCAGGTGTGAAAGCTGTGGAGCCGTTTTCCATTCTGAATGCAAAGAAAAGTCTGTCCCCTGCCCGAGGTGTGTTCGCCGAGAGCTGCAGAAGAAGCAGAAGTCTTTCTGGCAGAGACTGAACATGGACGAGAGTCTAGAGGAGGCTTGCACCATGTTCGAGCTGTCCTACCAGAACACCTGACTCCAGCCGACCCGAAGGCCAGGGATTCACCAATCAACAATCCATCCGCCCCAGAGCGGCCTCCTAACTAGCCAGTTAGACCCCTTTGGAAGAAGAGTATGTATCCTCTTCAACTAGATATAGATATATATATTTATTTATATATACGCAAATACCTATACGTCCTGTACGTATGCTCTGTGTACATCATTGTCCAGACGATCCACAGAACCTCTGTGGCTCGAGAAACTACCAATAGCTGGATTACACTTAGCCAAGAATTTCAGCTGCTTGCTCCCAGACAAAACGTGGTATACACAATGCTTTATAGTTCAGACTTTTTTTTTCTCTCTGTCTCTCGGTACATTTTATTACCCAAGACACAAAAGGAAGCATTTCCTGCACAAAACAGTGCTTTAGGTTATTTTTGTGTTATTTATTTTTAGCCTTCACAGAGGCTGAGGTAACTGAGGCAGGCACCCATCATCATCTGTTTCATAAGAAAACCTTCAAAACACAAGAGACTGCTGGGTCCTTCCAGGACCTGGTGTCCGTGGCGCTCCCGCCTCAGTTCCTCCTGCGGAGGCGGGGAATCACGTAAGCAGAGCCGATGGCTGGAAACAGGAGCCAAGCCCCCTCTGACAGAAAGCATACACCCCTCATTTATGAGGAGGGCTGGTTCTGGTTTTGAAGTTAATCTCAGAAGTTTTTTTCCTGAGAAGAGAAGAAACCTCTGCGACCAATAACTGCGTGTTGTCGGTCTGTTTGCCGGTACGAATCCCATCACCCACCTAATGATGTGACGCTCCACCGTGCTTTCCAGGCTGTACACATGGCTTTCTTAACAGTTTTCAACGGGTGCCCATGGTTGATATTTATGATTTTTTTCATGATGCTGGCCGGAGGAAATGTCCTGGGGTGGTTGTTAAAGACATCGGCATGTAGACTGGTAGATAAGGCTATCTAGTAAGTATATTCCCAAAGAGGGTCGTTTTAGTTTCTTTTCTCAGAATCCTGTGGAGGCAGTTCCTACCTATTCATTTTAAGTGCTTTATTTCTCGTTGTTCTTCCTGCACTTTCATTTCCACCTTTGTCAATGTGACCATTCTTGCTTTCTCATTTTTTTGTTTAAAAAATCAGAGTAATGTGGAACTTCAAAATACCGACTTTGGACTATTAAGAAAATACAAACTTACAAGTATAATTAATGAATTAGATCTAATATTATTTAAATAAATATATATATACACACACACACATATATAATTGCCACCTTGAAGTAAAACAAAGAGTGCTAAAATAAATAATAGGAGTAAGAAAGAGATCTGCTTTGCTATTTGGCAGGTAGTGTTCTCCAGCTGCAGTGCCCTTGGAAGAGCACGTGGCAGTCACTGTGACCAAAACGGCAGGTAGGACAGCCCTGGGACCCTGACAGCTCCCATTCCTTCCCCTTAACTCTCCCTAGAGCAAGAAAATATGTTTATAATGGAACAGTTCTCAGTAGACTTTATGAGAAGATTCTGTAGCTTTCGCGCTGAGCAGATGCCTTCTGTGTCTTCATGGTTTAGTAGTTTTGCTGCTATTAGGATCAGTGGCTCACAACATACTTGGTACATTCAACCCCATTGCTCCTTTCCCCCACACGCCGCTTCCCCAAGACCCCAACTCATGATACTTCCATCCCTCTAGAGATGTGACATTTCAGACTGACTTTTGTGCAGTTAGATGTAAGCATTTTACCTCTCAACCCACACCAGTTCCTTTGGCCCCAGACCACACATTTCACCTTAATAGCTCAACACCATGCATGCATTTATTTTCTGACTATACAGTAGCCGCAACCAAGGCTTGAAAACTTGTTAAAAGGCCAGGGCCCTATTCATGAGACGCCTGACGGTGCCTTTTACCCTTAGAAAAGCAGGTTGACTTTTCCCCCACTCTAGTTAAAGAGAATGTTGCACACAAAAGAAAAAGGGTGGAAAATCTCAAACACTTGGCAACAGGCAAACAAATTTGATCATCTCCTTTCCTCCTCCTCTTGGTAAAATACAGTATTTATATTTTCCAGCCTCAGAGAAGATAGCAGAACATGATCTTTCACAAGAGAATTATAGACCTGCTTATTATAAAACAGATGTGCTCCCATGGCAAAGTGCCTTCTCCCTCCGCCCCCAGCTCCCTGTCACTGTAGCTTACTTTTGCCTTCGCTGTAATTAATGTATCCGTGATTCCAACTGTCAGCGAGGCCATTCCTAGCACACTGCATTTAGAGACCTGAAGTGCAGTGCCATCTCCTCCCCTTGTAACATGTTTGCCCTGCATACAGAATTTCCTCTCCTAGCTCACAGGCACCCAGGGTCATACCTGCCGAGAGTCAAGGGCGAAATTCTGGATCCCTGTTCAAAACATCTTTGTTTTCACCAGTCCCCATTTAGAGGGCCCTGCTAAATACAAGCAGTCCCTGTGAACTCCTAAGGAGGACTTTCCACCCACATCATTTTCTGCTTATTTTCAAAAGGGAAACAAAAAATCGATGTGTTATCACCATCAGCTACCCAGAGCTGGGTCCATGTCCAGCACTCCTGTTTCCTCTCCTTTTCGTACAACCCTGACAGCTTGGTCGGTGCCAGCCACAGGCCTATGACATTCTCTGCCACCACCACCAAAATCTGATAGGACAGAGTGGAGCCAGCTTAGGAGTTGGGTCTGCCATGAAAATTCAAAATTGCTGTTTTCAGCCCAGAATGCCTCGGCGCACATGAACGCCCTTACTGTTTTCAACTCTAACAAATTACTTGGTGCACTGTTAGGTAATTGTTCCACTACTTAGAAACTGTCGAAACAAAAGCAAATCTGTGGATTACCACCTCTTTCAGACCAAACTAATACCTGCTTTTCCTCGTGTTCCATTTTTCATCCCATATTAAATATCTTGCACATAAAACATATGAAAAAATGGCCAATTAATCTCCTGGAGCTGGCAACTGACTCCGGGGAACCGCTTTTTGTTGAAAGGCTCATTCCCTAGTGTATCACTTGAGGAAATCCCTCCTAAAAGTGCCAGAAACTCATGTGTGAGATCGTCCAACCCTGGTGAAATGTTGGCATCTAACCCCGCAGTAAAGAAGCCAGTTCCTAAAATAGACCTCATTTTGCACCGCGGCAGGAAGGCCACAAAGTACTTAAAAAGCAGTCAACTGGAATGGGGGTAGTGTTCTTTCCAGGCCCGCTTTTTCCAAAGTTAAAAGCCTCTTTATATGAAAACCATGTAAACTCTCAGCGGCCCCCTTTGCTTCACTGCCTTTTCTAGGGAGTGCATTAGAGTCATTTTTACGTCTGTAGTGCTAAAGGGTCACCTAGTTAGGAGCTTTAACATCGGATTCGCTGAGAGGGTCATCAGTTTTTGATTCTTCTAGAGTAGGCCTCCACCAAGAAGGGACTACGTCTAATACTTGGGATCTGTGGTTTGCAACACAAGTGGTATCCCTCAGACTCCTGAAAAGGGACTATGCCGTGACTTCCTTCTGGCTGCAGTGAGATCCAAGGTGTTTACACCACCCTAGTTGCCGAATGCAGCCTTTGCTCAGCTAGAGTGCGTCCTCTGACGGAGCCTGGCCTCTGTTTTTGTCTCTGTGTGTTGTGTGTACACGCTGAACGTGGACATCGGATAGTTCTTTTCTGTGCCTCCTCAGAGAGAGGCTTGGCTTCCAAACCTGGGAGTTTGTTCTCTACCCATTGGCTAGAAAAGGCCGTCCATAAATTAGTATATCCAGGTGGGACTAGCACGATGCCACACACACTGAACATTTTCTGCAGAGGGGCGTTAGCAGTGGAAGTAGAGACACATTCTGGTCCTCCTTTAGAGTCAAGCCAATGCTGTTGCTCGTGTGTTTGTGCACAATTATTCATCTCCGTTGATCTGACACACTCTCTTGAAATCACTAGATTATGAAACAGATCTTCACCTCCTGATTCCAATACTGCCTGGTTTCGACACAGGGGTTATTTTATTTTTTTACTTCTCCTAGTAAATAGAGATGTGTATAATTTTTGCCCATTTTATTTCTTGAGTTGTCTGCACCACTTCTTTTCTTACTCTGAAATAATGTGAAAATGTGAAGTTGGAGCAAGACCTTGAAAGAGCCTCCGTCCTTTGCGTGACCTGAATCGGTAGCGGCACTCTCTGTTTCCCCTGCCTCCGTGTCACTTGTTAGTGATGGGCATTAGGAGCTTCATATGTTGCACACCTTGTATCACTCTTCCGACCCTGAGTCAAGTAGAGCTGTCTGCTCGAGGTCGAATCCAGTGATGGGTGACTAAGCTCTGCTCAGTTAATGTAAACAGACAAGTGTTGATTTCTGTCATGTGGAACGGTGTTTCGACAGTTAAGTCTAGCACCCAGTAGTCTCCTTATTGGTAGACGATTCTAATTTCATTGGATTCAAAAATCTCTGACTCAAGGGTCTTTCCTTAGTGCGTTTTAATGGGTGCATGGCTGAGGGAAAATCTAAGTCATTGTTAAACTCTAGGTAAAAGACAAGAGTATGGGATACCCTCCTAACTATACCGGTAGTTGTCAGTTTTATTTAAAGTGGGTTCCACTTGGCCAGGATTGGTGGCTCACGCCTGTAATCCCAGCCCTTTGGGAGGCCAAGGCAGGCAGATCACTTGAGGTCAGGAGTTTGAGACCAGCCGGGCCAAAAATGGTGAAATCAGGTCTATACTAAAAATAAAAAAATTAGGCTGAGCGTAGTGGCTCATGCCTGTAATCCCAACACTTTGAAGGCCGAGGTGGGTGAATCACTTGAGGTCAGGAGTTTGAGGCCAGCCTGGCCAACATGGTGAAACCCCCCTCTTTACTAAAAATACAAAAATTAGCCAAGTGTTGTGGTGGATGCCTATAATCCCAGCTACCTGGGAGACTGAGGCAGGAGAATTGCTTGAACCTGGGCAGCAGAGGTTGCAGTGAGCCGAGATTGCACCACTGCACTCCAGCCTGGGCGACAGAGCAAGACTCCGTCTCAAAAAAAAAAAAAAATAGTAAGTTCCAAATGATCATGTTTTGTGGCACTGTCCTCGTAAAGTGGCCACTGGTGTGATGGAAAGCATTGCTAAACTCAAGTGAGACAACTGCTGTTTTGCTTTGGATTTTCCCTGTGAAAAGAGAAGCCACTGCCTGCTCATCTTGTTAGAAAGACAAGACTTTGAATGAAGTTCCAGACGTTAAATGAAGCTGGTTGTTGCCCAGAGTAGAAGATTCAGGCATGTACAGCAACTCACAGCAACTCCTAACTCTTAGGAGGGCTCCCTTCTATTGGCCGTGAAGCTGCAAACCAGCCTCTCTCTTTTCCCTGGATCTTTCTTGCCCCTAGTTCTGAGCCCCAGCCCAGAGGCAGGCCTCATGGCTAATAAACCAGCTAGAGGACAGCTGGGGCCTGTGGCTCCTTCTCCATGTTGGCCTTCCCTTGTGTCTCTTGTCCCTGTAGGAGTGCCTTATAGTACTGTCTCGTGCTTCTAGTCTAGTCTGAACCACTTGAAACCTGCAGGACCCTTCAACTAAATCTGGATCCCTTTGCTTCTTCCCTGCTGGCTACTCTTCATATAGATGCTCTTGGAGCCTGTGCATTCCATGATGCATGTCAGAACTCTCACCTTGTTCAGCCTGGTGTGCCTTAACGTCAGGAGTAAAGGGAATCATGTCGGAAACACATCGTTAAAGTAGAATGGTACAAACATTGGCTTCTTAGTGCCATTAGCACTTTTACCAGGAAATGCAAAAGATGCAACCACATAATGTTTTCACTTTGTTTTATGCTGTTCTTCAATCGCTCTTTTTGTTTATTTGTTTGTTTGCTTTCATTAACCAAACTCAGGGGAATGTCATGATGTCACCAAGGCCAATGGGTAGAGAAATAAAAACCAGCCATCCAGAATTGAATCTGTAAAGTCAGTGGACTTAGCCTTTTCAGGTTCAAAATTACACAAACACAAGGATTTTCTTATCTTTCACCTTTCAAAGGTTTTCTTTTTATTTTGCCACCTGTTTTCCAAATAAGAAGTGGGAAGCCTCTTAGATAAATTGTGATAAAAATGTCTCTTTGTTTGGCGTGAGCTATCAAATTAGCTTTGTGTGTCCACTGAGCCGTCAAATTAGGCTTTGGCTGCTGGAGGCCTAGGTTCTAGCTTTGGTCACCTATCAGAATCTTACTGTTACGCTGGGCATGGTGGCATGTGCCTACAGTCCCAGCTATTTGGGAGGCTGAAGTGGGTAGATTGCTTGAGCCCAGGAGCGTGTGCAATATGGTGAGACCCATCTCAAAAAACAAAAAAAGTAGAATCTTACTGTGAATAGCTACTAGCCTACCCTAGAAGATATATATTTTAAATCTGTTTCTTAGAAATAGTAGCTAAAAGAAGGAACGGTCAAAGGAGGGAAAGTGGTTGGCTGCAGTGGCTCACACCTGTAATCCCAGCTCTTTGGGAGGCCAGGGTGGGAGGATCACTGGAGCCCAGGAGTTCAAGACAAGTCTGGGCAAGATAGCGAGACCCTCATCTCTTTTAAAAATATATATATATACTTTTTTTTTAAAGGAGCGAAAATGCTTAGGTTGCAAATGGAGAGTATTGAACATGGTGATGTAAAAAACTTCTGCACAACTTGTTCTCTAGCTCCTGGGTCAGGTCTATGCCATTTTTTCTTGTATCTGCTCAACACAGTACAGAAATGACTAAAATTTTGGGTCTGGGCTGTTATATCACTTTGTGTTGAGTTATTTGTAGTAGCTAATGTGCTAACTTATATATGTGTTCTTTCTGTTTTTTGGATTTTACCTTTTGTTTTGGCATAACTTATCTATATTTTTGTTTACATTATTTTAAAAATATCAGTAACTGTAATAATATAAAATTGAAGTTGTATTGTTGACAATACCTCTAGTTTTTAAGGTCATCTGTCACATAATTTAAGTGCACCAGTTCCTAATGTATAAAGTTCTCTCTCTCTCTCAATAAACAATGCAGAAAATACTTTCCTTTCTCATAACAACTTGATTAAAATACTGCTCTTGAGGGGGTGGTGAAAGCCCAAGGTGAGCCCTATATATTAATTCAAAGTCAAGATTTGAGCTTTATTGAAAATGAGCCACAGCCAGGCGCAGAGCCCGAGGCAGGCAGATCACCTAAAGTCGAGAGTTCGAGACCAGCCTGGCCAACATGGCAAAACCCCCTCTCTACTAAAAATACAAAAATTAGCCGGGCATGGTGGTGGGCACCTGTAATCCCAGCTACTCAGGGGAGGCTGAGGCAGGGAGAATTGCTTGAACCTTGGAGGCAGAGGCTGCAGTGAGCTGAGATCGTGCCACTGCACTCCAGCCTGGGCGACAGAGCACGACTCTGTCTCAAAAAAAAAAAAAAGAACCACTTTTAAATTATCTCTAGTATCTTACAGATAGACTTTTAAAACAATTCATCAACCTACAATATTCTCATCAGCCCTTTCCATGCTCATGAAAAATGTAGTGTAACTTTTAAAAAGATGCAGGTGTAGTGTCATGGGCCTTATTTGCTGAATCTAAGCATGATTGCTTTCAGTTCCAAGACAAAGCTGCCAAAGCTCATGCATGGATGTTCTCCCACCAAAGCTTTTCCCCAAGCCTTCTGGCCCTGATTCCATTTCACCATTCCTGCACTCTCCAAATTAGATGGCCAAGTGCCAGGTGGCCAGCTAGGCAAAAGCGTTGGTCCTTCCTTCAGGGACCATATTTTGGGAGCAAAGAAGGAGCAAAGAGTGGAGAGTAAAGAAAAACTGTTCCTCCTCGAAACGGCAGCTCTCTGGGAGTTGAGAAACGATCAGAAATATCTGCAGGGCCTCATGCCTGGGCTGACCCTCACCCACTCAAAAGGCCAGGGGTACAACAACTATCCACTTGGAACCTTTAGAAGGCTCCATTTAAACTCACTTTCCCAAAGGAAGACATGGAAAAGAGACTAGAAAAGGTTCTTATGGTAAAACATTTACCAAGATGAACCCTGAGCCTTACACCCTAAGACACACCTAAACAAGTTTATGCCCGGCCCCTCCCACTCCACCCTCAGGAAATCGGCCTGGGCTCACACCCACTCTGTCCAAGAAATAACTGGACTTCATCGTCACACGAAACCTGCCACAATCCACGATAAAGAGAAACGGGTTAATGTTTCACTGAACCAAACTAGACATACGATGTAGTCAGAGCCTGGATTCATAATCAGATGAATCACACAGGACAGGTTAGCTTTCCCCCAGTTGTAGGAAACTGGCAAGGCTGGATAACTCCAGGAAGTTCTGACATCAAAGAGAAGATAGGCAAAAATGTGTCAGAACCGTGGAAAGAGACACTATTTTGTTCATCTCTTATCCTCAGGAGATGAGGATGATTGAATCTCCCTTAATTGTTTCCCATGTCCTGTTCTTTGATGACGGCTCAAGATGATGGTTTAAATCCATGGTTCCTGCATTCGAAACACAGAAATAAAAGCACAATCTCCGGGCCTCATCACAGACAATTGACTCAGAATCTCTCCGGATGGGGCTTGAGTATTTGTATTTTTTAAAAGCTCCCTGGGTGACCCGATGCATTCTGGAGGTGAAGAACCACTAGTTTAAACGAAGCAAGTTGCCTTGAAATAAACATTTGTTTGCTGTATTGATGGTCCACAGTGGGAACAGTGCCAAGAGGAATTGGAAGGAAGAACCGCGGTAGCTGCCCTGCAGTTAACAGCTGTTGCTTCTCTTCTTCCTAAAAGTCACAGCACTTTAGAACTTGCTGCTCATGGACTGCAATTGTTTGCATAAAGCCTTACCTTTACACCCCTTTTATTTTCTTCCAGGGTGTGATTAGCATGTGTTTATCAGTATATCTCATTGCCAGAGAGCATTAGTGAATAGAAGTGTCCAGGTCGCGGCTGCAGGCAACTAAGCTGGCCTAAAAGGAGAGCTCTGTATGCTCCCATTCATTTTTTCATTCCTCCCAGTTATCCTGTGATTGGTCCTCAAATGCATGTGAGAGTCCGCTCCCAGTTGAGGCCGATCCAATGAATATGAACCTCACACTCTGGATGGTGGTTTTTAAAACAGAAAATCACACCGGGCGAGGTGGCTCATGCCTGTAATCCTAGCACTTTGGGAGGCCAAGGCAGGTGGATCACCTGAGGTCAGGAGTTGAAGACCAGCCTGGCCAACATGGTGACACCCTGTCTCTACCAAAAATACAAAAATTAGCCAGGCATGGTGGTGTGTGCCTGTAATCCCAGCTACTCAGGAGGCTGAGGCAGAACAATCGCTTGAACTCGGGAGGCAGAGGTTGCAGTGAGGTGAGATCGTGCCACTGAACTCCAGCCTGGGCAACAAGAACGAAACTCCATCTCAAAAAAATTAATTACTTTAATTAAACAAAATAGAAAATCACTAGGTGCTTCTTGCCCAGAAAGGCTTAGGAAATTCAGGAAATCTTGGGCTATGTCCAGATTCATCTTGCTTCCATAGAAGAACTAAGGTTTTGGGGAGTTTGTTTTTGTTTCTTTTCTTTCTTTTTTTTTTTTTTAAGCTCTGTCTCCCAGGCTGGAGTGCAGTGACACGATCTTGGCTCACTGCAACCTCCACCTGCCAGGTTCAGACGATTCTCCTGCCTCGGCCTCCTGAGTAGCTGGGATTACAGGCATGAGCCACCACGACTGGCTAATTTTTTTTTTTTTTTTGAGACGGAGTTTTACTCTCGCTGTCCAGGCTGGAATGCAAGGGCACGATCTCCAGCTCACCTCAACCTCCGCCTCCCAGGTTCAAGCGATCCTCCTGCCTCAGCCTCCCGAGTAGCTGGGATTACAGGCATATGCCACCACACCCGGCTAATTTTGTATTTTTAGTAGAGACAGGGTTTCTCCATGTTTGTCAGGGTGGTCTCAACCTCCCAACATCAGGTGATCCACCCGCCTTGGCCTCCCAAAGTGCTGGGATTACAGGCGTGAGCCACCGCGCCTGGCCAGCCCGGCTAATATTTGTATTTTTAGTAGAGACGGAGGTTTCACCATGTTGGCCAGGCTGGTCTCAAACTCCTGACCTCAGGTGATCCACCCACCTCAGCCTCCTGAAGTGCTGAGATTACAGGCGTGAGCCACTACGCCCAGCCAGAACTAGGCTTTAAAATGAACCAGAGTTCATTCACATCCAGGCATCTGTTGAACTGATGATTTTCAACTTCAACTGCCAGCTACAGGTGAACAGATACTTAGAAAGGCAGTTCTTCCCCTTTCCTCCCTTTATGAGGTCAATAACTAATGACAAATATTCCTCATGGATGGACTACTTCGCCAAAGAGTTCAGAGTCTCCGACCAAAGATGCTATTCTATCTCCATTCCCACAATGCTGAGCACATCAGGTGCAGCCACAGCGGCAATAACTGGATTATCAGTCTGTGTAGGAAGCAAGTGCCAAAGGGCAAGGATGCAACTAGAAATGAACTTGGGTCTACTGGGGCTTTACCTGGGACTTGTTCCAAAGTAGCATCGTTGGAAACCACATTCCTCATTGAGAAAAAAGTGTTTTGCATTTATTACATTATTATATTGGATTCTGATTGGGGTAGAAGATTCCTCCCCCACGATAACAAAGGTCCCTGGTACACAATACTTAGGAAGCCTGAGACAAAACACACCTAAGAGAAAGATATAGTTTATTCTCCCTCATTTGCATATATTTTCTTGTAGCTTGGGCAGAGAAGTCTAGCAGGAAGAACAGATTGTTCCCATAGCTGAACATGAAGAGATTCTGATTTATGTGCACTGACATCCAATTTACCTGGACAATGTGGAAATTCATTATTTCTCCACCTTTATTTCATATTCCTCCATTAAGGGGTATTGATTTTAAGCAAATCAGCCAGAGTTCATGAGTTCATACAATATTTCAGATCCTGCCATACAGCCTCAGGCAGCTGTTGGTCTGGGGGAAATTCCTCCAGCTTTTGTCCAGACTCTCCCAACATGGTCTGTTGTTCGGAGGCTGAAGAGCTGCTATTAGCACAGTAATTTTTCCAAATGAACACTGAGCTAAATTATCTCAAATGTATAAAGGAACATCTCTCACTGTGTTAGGGAAAATTGCCTCCCAAATTATAAGACTATACAAAGCACATATTAATTCTAGGCCCAAGGATATCCAAATTGCCTGAGATTCTGTGCTGTGTTGTAATAACACACTCTTAATAATGTCAGGCTCTGAGCATACTGCAAGGTACACGTTGTTAGGAAGGTAAACCAGGGTTTTTCTCCATTAGGATCACCACATGCACACCCAAGCCCAGCTACAGGTATTTTGCTCTGAGATTCAAGCCTTTTGCAGAGGAAATATATTCCAATTGCATAGACAGGGAGTGAATTTGAATTCTAAACTGGGTCAACTGTCCCAAATGGCTTTCTCACTGCTGCCCATGAGTGAGGCAACCTAGGAAGCAGCTGTGGGCAGCCATAGTGCTCAGAAGAGATGCCTGACAGCCGATGCCTCAGGGAGTAGCTCCTGCTCACGTGTGTTTAATTCCACGACAAGGGGAAATCAGAGGCCAGACACCAGCTGACAGACTGTGCCAAATGCCAGTGCTGTGGTCAGTGTGTGTGGACAAACCCCAGAAACTAGTGCTACCAGAATTGCCAAAAACCAGTCCCCCAGGCAGCAAAACAGCTCAAATGTAGTCCACACAAGATGTTTCCAGTGGATATTTTCAAAAATAAGATTTATTCAGTTTTTCACCTTGTTTTATCTACTCTTGTTTTTCTTTTTTTTCCTACTTCTCTGAGGAAATATTATAAAGCAAATCCCAGATATAATGACATTTTATCCCCACATCCCTCAGTATGCATCTAAAAAATGTTTTTTTCTCCTGTGCAGTCACAATGCCATTACACACCTCAACAAATGAATACTAATTCCTTCTATCATCTCAGTTCCAAATCAAATGTATCTAATTGTGTCAAAAATTGTCTTTCCTAGGCCAGCACAGGTGGCTCATGCCTGTAATCCCAGCCCTTTGGGAGGCTGAGGTGGGCGGATCACCTGAGTTCAGGAGATCGAGACCAGCCTGGTCAACATGGCGAAACCCTATCTGTACTAAAAATACAAAAATTAGCCGGGCGTGGTGGTGCGCACCTGAAATTCCAGCTACTTGGGAGGCTGAGACAGGAGAATCACTTGAACCCAGGAGGTGGAGGCTGCAGTGAGCCAAGATTGTGCCACTGCACTCCAGTCTGGGCGACAGAGTGAGACTCTGTCTCAAACATACATACATACATACATACATACATACATACATAAATGTAGGAAAGTGAGTACCCCTCCTGAAGGCTTGATAAAATGTAAAAGGCTGTGGAGTCTCCCTAGCACCCTGCCCCCTTCTTGAAGGTAATGGCACCTCACTTTTCCCTCGGAAGGCAGTAGCCATCCCACCCTTATTTGACCAGGTAGTCCTGGTGGCCTGTCAGCAAAGTAAGTCCTTCGGGGGAGGACCCATAGCTCAAGCTTGGCCAGCAGGAATTTGAATCTTGTGAGCGCTAAGCACATGCATTGATTACAGCCTCTGAAGAGGTTGTCCGTTGGTTTCTGCTCCATTGAAACTGCCTGAATTCTCTTCTTCCAAAGACCTGATTTTTTTATTCCTTAAATTGTATGAACTGTGCAACAAATAGTTCTCTCTTTAAGTTAGCCAGACATGGTTTCTGACCCAATGGCTTTCTTGCACAATTTCTCACTACGATTTCCTTCCTGGCTCTATGTTTTTGCCATCTCACCTGGCCTATGCACTCAATAGACACAGCAGCATGAACATTCAACAAGAGTGAGCCGGGCACAGTGGCTCACACCTTTAATCCCAGCATTTTGGGAGGCTGTGGCAGGCAGATCACCTGAGGTGAGGAGTTCAAAACCAGCCTGACCAACATGGAGAAACCTCGCCTCTACTAAAAATACAAAATTAGTCAGTCATGGTGGCCCATGCCTGTAATCCCAGCTACTCGGGATGCTAAGGCAGGAGAATCACTTGAACCTGGGAGGCAGAGTTTGCAGTGAGCCAAGATCGCGCCGTTGCACTCCAGCCTGAGCAACAAGAGCAAAACTCCGTCTCAGAAAAAAACAAAAAACAAGAGTGAACCCTAGGCCGGGCGTGGTGGCTCACGCCTGTAATCCCAGCACTTTGGGAGGCCGAGGTGGGAAGATCACGAGGTCAGGAGATCAAGACCATCTTGGCTAACACGGTGAAACCCCGTCTCTACTAAAAATACAAAAAAATTAGCCGGGCATGGTGCTGGGCGCCTGTAGTCCCAGCTACTTGGGAGACTGAGGCAGGAGAATGGCCTGAACTAGGGAGGCGGAGCTTTCAGTGAGCAGCGATCACACCACTGCACTCCAGCCTGGACTACAGAGCGAGACTCCGTCTCAAAAAAAAAAAAAAGAGTGAACCCTGCGAGGGTGCACCATTCCTGGCCTCTGTATTCACAAAGCTAAAACAGGGCCAGGAAAGCTTTCTTTTTTTTTTTTTCTTTAATGGAGACGACATCCTTCTTCAGGAGCTTGCTACATTGCTGACACAGTAACAGGGACTTAGCAAGGGTGTTAAATAACTTGACTAATTGAAAGGATCTACTCAAGAAGTAGGGTTGGTTCCTACAGAGCTGAGTGGAAAGAGAACCTCAGGGTGCAAAAGTGCCTCTCTGTTCCCTGGCACCACATTGAGACCCAAGGCATCCTGAGCCAATTCCTGACCTGTCTCCAGTGCTGCCCCCACCAAACAATTTTAGGATTCAAGTGCTCTTTATTTAGCTCTTCTATTGGATGAGTATTTGAGTTTAGAGTATTAAATATTCATGAAATGAAATTTAAAGGCACAGGCTGGGTGTGGTGGATCATGCCTGGAATCTTAACACTTCGGGAGGCCAAGGGGGACAGATCACCTGAGCTCAGGAGTTCAAGACCAGCCTGGGCAATGTGATGAAACCCTGTCTCTACAAAAAAAAATATTTTTAGGCAGGGTACTCACGGCTGCCCCGGGAGAGGGCACACTTGAGGCTGGTCTGGGAAGGGGAGTCACTGTGTGTGAAGGAGGGCATAGGCTGGAACTAGAAGGCTCTGAGACTCCAGGTGACCTTGCAGGGCTTCTCAGGCATTCTCCAGCAGGCCCTGAGCCCCAGCAGCATGATCTGGCCACCAATTTGTTCTTATCTACCATCCAACCCCACTCCTCTTTAGGGTCATTTTAAAGGTCAGATTAGCCTCCCACATCTCCTGGACTTCCTGGGAGTCTAATATACCATAAAATAAATGACAAAACCCTTACCCTGTCTGCCTTGCCCCCCATTCGGAAATGTGGTTGAAATGGGGACTTCCCCACGCCTCTCAACATCCTGACCTTCAACCATCCTGTCGAGAACTTTCCCTGGAGCCTTTTCTCACCAGCCTCTCCCACTTTTCCATCAGCTTGCAGAGACCCAGGAGCGCTGGCTGTGGAAGTCAGCTCTGTTCAGGCCCCCCTTCCCACAGACTTGTCCTGGAGGGGTGTTCACCCATCCCCGCCACCAGGGGTCTAAAGCTGACTGTGGCAAAAATCTGTATTTTTTTTTTCCAAAATAAAGATTTTCTCCTTTGTTTTTATTATTCATTTAGAAAGCCCAGTACAAACCAGAGCCCTGCGCCCCCTCAGTGGGTCTATTCCCCCTCTCTATCAGGAACCTGGGCCTCCCGTCCTCCTCCTCCTTCTCCTCCTCTCCTTTTATTTCGGTGGCTCCCTGATTGGAAAAGGCGGCCCCCTTCTTCCTCCCCAGCTCCACAATTGTCACCGCCAATTAGTGCATTGTTAGGATACACAATGGCGTTACTGTAGCCAGTGGAATGGGAGGCCTTTGTGCTTCTCCAACCGGCCGTGGGGACAGTCAAGTTTCATTTAGAGACTTAAAACACAACGCCAGAAGAAAAATGCTATCAGAAAAGCCAAAAGCAAAAAAAAAAAAAAAAAACGGGGTGGCGGGGCAGGGCGGGGGTGGGGGTGGGGGGAGAAGGGGGAAAAAAGCACAAAAAAAAAAAAAGAAAAGGAAAAAGGAGAAGGTGAAGATGAAGATGAAGGAAAAGAAAGGCACTGGCAAGCAAACGTTGAAAGGGGAAGAAAAAAACAATCTGCTATTCAGGAGTTAGCCCGGACTCATGAAAAGGCCCAAGTGGTTGCTGCACACCGAAGTCCCCCTCAGAGCACAAAAAGGGGCTCAAGCTAAACAGTAATTAGTGGTCTGATTGTGCTTGGAACACTGCGTGTCTTTAGAGGATTTTTCCAACTTTTTTTTCAGTCTTCATCAATAAAGGGGATGGGAGGAGAAAGGTAGGGGATAGGGAGGGAGGGGCCTATAAGCTATATCCCCCCCACGCCAACAATCAGTATGGGAGCCTTTCTCTTTGACAGGTAAATTGGATTTTATTCTCTAAAGCTTGTAACTAATTACAGAAGGTCTTTTCTCTAAGAATGTGACATATGGGTGTGTTTTAGAGTCACTGTTTTATTTGTTTCAAGTACTTTTCGAGCAGCCTAGCCCTTTTTGCAGCCCGGAAGATACCCGCAGAGGCCCAGGCCTTTCATCCAGAGCCCATGGGTAGTAGACTTTTTCTGTCAGCAAAACTTTTATGTCTAGGAGATCTTTTCCTATCCGTAAAATTAATATCCCAGTTTAAATGAGCGATTGACCTGAGAAAGCAGCCTTCTCCTCTGAGCATCTGCACAGATATCCCTTCTGCTGGAAAACACGACTTCTCTCCCAATGTTCTCCCCTCTCTCTTCCTCCCCCCAGATCCCTACAACAATCAGATGCGGCCCCTGCTTGTTAGAGCTCAAGGTACAGGGAACGATCTGTGGGCAAGGGAGCCGCCCTGAAGTCAGGCTGATCTCATAAATGTCCAAGTTCATTCTCCCTCTCCCACTTGCCCCCACCATATCCCCACATTTCTAGGAAGTCCAGAATTACCTCACCAACTCAGACTTACAAGCATATTCATGCATTTTTCTTTAAAAATTTCTTCCAACAACCTAGCCCAGTGCAGCCCATTCACAACTTATACCTGCTTCCCTCTGTTGCTTGTGTTTCTTATTTTCCCTCAAATGCGTTAACTATGCCTCCCCTTTCCCTCTCTCTGGGTCAGACCAGACTCCTAGCTTTTACTTCTTCATTTCTTTTTTACAAATAAGCTAATGGAGCTGGGCACGGTGACTCACACTTGTAATCCCAGCACTTTGGGAGGCCAAGGCAGGCAGATCACCTGAGGTCAGGAGTTCAAGAGCAGCCCGGCCAACATGGTGAAACCCCGACTCTACTAAGAAGTTAAAAATTAGCTGGACGTGGTGGCGCGTGCCTGTAATCCCAGCACTCAGTAGGCTAAGGCAGGAGAATTGCTTGAACCCAGGAGGCGGAGGTTGCAACGAGCCACCACTGCACTCCACTGCCACTCACGCCACTGCACTCCAGCCTGGGCAACAAAGTGAGACTCCATCTCAAAAAACAAAACAAAACAAATAAGCTAATGGAGACGTCCGCTCCTTGCAAGGTTCAAATAAAGTCTCCCTCATCTTAGAAACAAGACAGTCGGAATTTACCCAAGATGGTCTGTCTCACTATTGCACCTCTTCCTTTTTTTTTGAGACAGAGTTTTGCTCTTGTTGCCCAGACCGGAGTGCAATGGTGAGATCTCGGCTCACCGCAAACTCCGCCTCCCGGTTTCAAGCAATTCTCCTGCCTCAGCCTCCCGAGTAGCTGAGATTACAGGCATGTGCCACCACGCCTGGCTAATTTTGTACCCAGGATGACCCATGGTTGTTCCTAGGCACTGACTCCAGCTGGGAGGGGCAGCTGGGGGTGGGGCAGCCATCCGGAAATGAGAAGACCAGAGTTCTAATCCACATCCCGTCAACAAGTGACAATGGGCAGGTAGCTCCAGTCCTGGGAGAGCCTGAGTGCGTTCATGTGTAAAAGGCTCGTTATGCACACCTTCAGGCATTGTAATGAGGATTAGGAGAGAGATTTTATCAAAAGGGAGGAGTCCTGGCACTGAATACACACCGGTTTCCCTTTTTGTCTGGTAGTGGAGGAGGGCACGTTCACTTCCTTTTCACCCCTCTCTGCTGTGTTGTGGAATTGCCCTGTGCTCTTGGCAGACACCTCATTGCACACCGGCTCCCTCACCACCACCACTCCCCGCAAAAGAGGCACGTCCTGATTCCACCAGGAAATGAAAAGTGAAACCTTCTGATAATGACCCCTGGAATGTCACAAATATCCAAGTCAGGAAATGCAAATCCAGGGGAGGGGTTATTGAAGCGACGATGATTTAGCTTCCTCTAAATGCTGTATTTCCAGGGCTGGAGAGGAGAGGGGGCATTCTTTGGCTCTCCTTAGATTTACTCTGTTTTCCAAAGAGTTTTGGAAAGTCCAAAGGGTCTTGGAAAACAGAATAAGGGGATTCCTGAAAGAGTTCCTGGCAAGGGGTTTGTGGCAAGTGTGGCATCAGCCCTTCCCACTGTCCCTGCACCATTGGCCTTTGTCCTGCGTGGGTAATGGGAACCCAAAGACTCCAGAGCTTGCAAAGGAGGCACAAGAAATCTCAACGGGGGCAGCTGGCTGCACGTACACTCTCCAAGCTGGGGCCTGGCATCAAGTTCACCACCTACATAGCTCTCAGAGCCCCAGCGCCTCTCTGTCCCATGGAGAGTGGGACATCCTCCTGTTCTCATCCTCTCTCCAGACCACTCCAATCACTTCTGAGCCAGCCTTCCTGCCAGCTTCTTCCGTGCTGCCCCCAACACAGTCTTTGTAAAAATGCAAGCCCGATCTTGCCTTACCCCAGGTTAAGAATCTCTTATGGCTCTGCCACCTTCAGGACACAGCCCAAGCTCCAGAGCATGAATGGGAAAGCCTTTGATAATATGGGCCTACCTTTCTCTTTAACTTCATCTCCTGCCACCAGGATAGCTTGGTTCATGAGCACACAACCTGTGTGCTCACTGGATTTAATGCTCACCTGTCTCCATCTTGAAATTCTGAATAATTTTTGAGCAAAAGGGTCTCCACGTTTGCATTTTGCACAGGCCCTGCAAATGTGGTGGCTGGTCTTGCCATTCTCACTCCTGCTCCACATTCCTCTAACACCAAACATTTTTTTTTTTGAGATGGAGTCTTGCTTTGTCGCCAGGCTGTAGTACAGTGGCACGATCTCGGCTCACTGCAACCTCCGACTCCCTGACTCAAGCAATTCTCCTGCCCCAGCCTCCCGAGTAGCTGGGATTACAGGCACGTGCCACAACACCCAGCTAATTTTTGTATTTTTTTAGTAGAGACGGGGCTTTACCATGTTGGCCAGGATGGTCTCGTTCTCCTGACCTCGTGATCCGCCCAAAGTGCTGGGATTACAGGCGTGAGCCACCCCGCCCGGCCACACCAAACATATTACTGTTCTCCAAAGTGTTCTGCAGTTTCTTCTATTTTGGACATTTCCCCTAGCCTATTAATAAATTTCCTTTTTTTTTTTTTTTTGAAATGGAGTCTCGCTCTGTTGCCAGGCTGGAGTGCAGTGGCGCAATCTCGGCTCACTGCAACCTCCGCCTCCTGGGTTCAAGTGATTCTCCTGCCTCAGCCTCCCAAGTAGCTAGGACTACAGGCATGTGCCACCATGCCCAGCTAATTTTTGTATTTATAATAGAGATGGGGTTTCACCACGTTGGCCAGGATGGTCTCGATCTCTTGACCTCATGATCCGCCCGCCTTGGCCTCCCAAAGTGCTGGGATTACAGGTGTGAGCCACCGCATCCGGGCCCCACATATTAACAAATTTCTAGCCACTCTTTTAAACTGCCCACATATCCCTTTCTTTGAGAATCTTCCTTGATCCCTTTCTCCAAAATATCTATTGCCCCTTGGCAAATGCCCACTTTTCAGCTTATCACAGCTTATTATTATTTATTTCCTACCTCAACTTGAAGGTTATGAACTCTAAGGGACAGAAATTGTGTCTTGCACAGTACTGGGGTTTCTGTTGCTTGTTGGAATAATATATAACTAAGTGCTATGTTTAAGAAATAAGTGTTAGTTGAAAGTGTCATTAAGTGTTCATTCCAATGGCCAAACCTGCACTATACATGTAGCATTATTCATGTATACTCACTCTAGCCTCACTAGGGGTCCTGGAGCCACGGTGCAGCTCACCACTGCTGGGACCAGTTAGGCAGCCTCTGCTGAGTGGTTTGCCTTAGAATAACACTGTCCAGTAGAACATTCTGGGATGATGGAAGTGCCCTATAGCAGCTCGTCCAGCATAGCAGTCACTAGTCACATGTGCTATTGAGCACTTGAAATGTAGCTAATGCAACTGAAGAAATGAATATTTGATTTGACTTCACTTTAATTGATTTAAATTTCAGTAGCCTCCTGTGGCTAGTGGTTCTCACATTGGAGGTACCATCTTCCATGACATGACTGATCCTTGCCGTGAGCCAGGGAACAAGTCAGCTCAGAAATCTTGTTGCTTCAGAAAGACTTCTTTGCAAGTTACCAGCCTTTGAGTACCTCCTGAGGAGGATTTTCAATGAAAAGAAAAACAGTCTTTTCCATTTTCCTTGACTGATCCCGGCAACCTCTCTCCACACACATTCTGCTTGCGGACCACAGTCTGGGTAAATATGGCGTAAATATGAAACAGGACAGGGTGGTTGCAGGAGAATAGAAAATTCTAGGCAACAATTTCACATTACTAGCAAGAGGAAACTGTTGAAATAGCTGCCGAAGGTAGGGACAGCTAAGCCCCTGAGAAACCAGGGTGTGGACCATACTGGCTAAGACCGACTAACATGGCACTGGGTTTGACCTCAGTTTCTCTTAGGACCTCATTATGTGCTCATTAGCATACTAAATGCACACCTACCACCAGCACCAGCACGGCTCCGGGAACACCCATATTTGATGTAAAAATGGGTGGCCCCAGACTGGGCACAATGGCTCAGGTCTATAATTACAGCACTTTGGGAGGCAGAGGTGGGCAGTTCATTTGAGGTTAGGAGTTCGAGACCAGCTTGGCCAACATGGTGAAACCCCACCTCTACTAAAAATTTTAAAAAATAGCCAGGCGTGGTGGCAGGCGCCTGTAATCCCAGCTACTGGGGAGGCTGAGACAGGAAAATTGCTTGAACCCAGGAGGCAGAGGTTGCAGTGAGCTGTGATCACGCCATTACACTCGAGCCTGGGCGACAGAGTGAGACTCTGCCTCATAAAAAAAAAAAAAAAAGGGTGGCCCCATAGTTCCAAGAAATCTCCACCTTTTCCACCTTTTTCCAGAAATCTTCATGAAAAATCCATCCCTTGGTTAAAGAACCCCATAAAAATAGAAACCTTAAACCTCACTGTGAGACTTTCTTGAGTCCACTGCCCTCCCTTTCCTGAGTGTGTCCTTTTCACTTTGTGACAAATCTCTGTACTTTCACTGTTTTCTGACTCATCCTTGAATTCCTTCACACCATGATGTCAAGAGCCTGGACACCACCGGCATTTGGGGACCTCCCCCAGCCCACCAGTATCAGATATACTTGGCCTTATTATCTGTGCAATGAGGGGGAAAGCCTTCCACACCTGGGAGGGAAATACATGTTGGGGTCAGGTATTTCTTTTTTTTTTTTTTTTCAAGACGGAGTTTCACTCTTGTTGCCCAGGCTGGAGTGCAGTGGTGCCATCTCGGCTCACTGCAATCTCCGCCTCCCAGATTCAAGCGATTCTCCTACCTCAGCCTCCTAAGTAGCTGGGATTACAGGCATGTGCCACCACGCCTGGCTAATTTTGTGTTTTTAGTAGAGACAGGGTTCCACCATGTTGGTCAGGCTGGTCTCGAACTCCTGACCTCAGGTGATCCGCCCACCTCAGCCTCCAAAAGTGCTGGGATTACAGGCATGAGCCACTGCACCTGGCAAGGATTCCATTTTCAAGGTGCATTGCTTCTTTCAGTGAGGACTTCTGTAACTGACACAGGTAACAGAAGATTGCCTGGGGACAATTTCACAGATGAGAGCAGCTGGCTTAGAAATCACAACAAATCTCTATGGCCAAAAATCTGCAAGCAAATCACAGAAAAGCAAGTCCCCCATCAGCCTCACAATGGACTTTGGGGACTTGGGGTGAAAGGGTGGGAAGTAGGTGGGAAGGGAGGGATAAAAGACTACAAATTGGGTTCAGTGTATACTGCTCTGGTGACGGGTGCACCAAAATCTCACAAATCACCACTAAAGAACTTACTCATGTAACAAAATACCACCTGTTCCCTAAAAACCTATGGAAATAAAAAAAAAATTTTTTTTAATCACGCACACAAAAAAGAAAATGTGGTCAGAAAAAGAAAATAAAACAAAATGATTCACAAAGTTGAAAAAAGAGAAAACCCCTACAGGATTCGAATTATAATTCTATATGCTATTTTAAATTATGATCATTAAAAGGATAAAATAGGCTGGGCACAGGGTGGCTCATGCCTGTAATCCCAGCGCTTTGGGAGGCCTAGGCGGGTGGATCACGTGAGCTCAGGAGTTCTAGACCAGCCTGGCCAACATGGCGAAACCCAGTCTCTACTAAAAAAAAAAAAACTTAGCCAGGCATGGTGGTGCATGCCTGTAGTCCCAGCTACTTGGGAGGCTGAGGCAGAATCATCGCTCGAATCCAAGAGGCAGAGGTTGTAATGAGCCGAGATCGTGCCACTGCACTCTAGCCTGGGTGACAGAGCAAGCCTCCCTCTCAAAAAAAAAAAAAAAAAATGCATAAAACAATTTTCAGGCCTCCAAGGAAAATGTTGGTCCTTCCCCTCATCTTCCTGCCACCACTCCCACCACCATGGCCTCCAGATTCCCTAGGGCACTCCCTGTTTTCAAAGGAGGTGCTAGAAAACTAGCTACACCCCAGAAGTTAGGATGAGAATGACAGAAATGATAGCTGAAAGTGTGTGTTGGGCAAAGCGGGGTAGGGTTCCCCTTAAAGCTCTGCTGGCTGCATTTAAAAACAGATACAGGCCGGGCATGGTGGCTCTTGCCTATAATCCCAGAACTTTGAGAGGCCAAGACAGGAGAGTCTCTTGAGGCCAGGAGTTCCAGACTAGCCTGGGCAAGAAAGCAAGACCTTTGACTCTACATAATAAAAATTTTAAAGTGAGTCATGCATTGTGGCATGCACCTGTAGTCCCAGCTAGCCGGGAGGTTGAGACAGGAAGATCACTGGAGCCCAATAAGTTGAGGCTGCAGTTAGCCGTGATCATGCCACTGCCCTCCAGCCTGAGTGCTGGTGGGACCTTGACCCCAGTCTCATAAATAAGTAAGTAAATAAATAAATAAATAAAAACGGATACACAGCACACTTTCATTCGTTCCGGAATCATAAAACTGAGTTTGAGGGGTTTGTCCTTCTCTTTTTCCTCTTCTATGAGAACAGCTGTTCATACCAATTATTCTTAGCTGACTCTTACAGAAGCTCTGAGTGTCCACTAAAAATGTACTTTGTCAGTCAATAGTTGAATCTAGTGCTCTATTTAGGAAGGGTTGTGTACAAAAAAAGTGTAACCCAGGTCTCTGGCCTCAAAAGGGGTGACTATTTTTCTTCTGTGACAAGGAACAAAGTTTAGAGAGCAATACAAGAATGAACATAAGCCCTTATTAACCCTTTTCCCATTTAGAAAAAAACAGTGCAGCTCACTGCCAGCACTCATTTAATTTCACATAAACACGATATTTGAGGCTGAAGCAAATCTGACTGACTTCAATGTAAAAATAAAATATAAAAACTGTTCTCAGGCCGGTGCAGTGGCTCATGCCTGTAATCCCAGCACTTTGGGAGGCCGAGGAGGAGGGATCACTTGAGGTCAGGAGCTCGGGACCAGCCTTGCCAACATGGCGAAACCCCATCTCTACTAAAAAAAAAAAAAAAAATTAAAAAAAAATAGCCGGTCCTCTTGGTGCACATCTGTAATCCCAGCTACTTGGGAGGCTGAGGCAGGAGAATAGCTTGAATCCAGGAAGCAGAGGTTGCAGTGAGCCGAGATCACGTCACTGCACTCCAGCCTGGGGTACAGAGTCAGACTCTGTCTCAAAAGAAAAAAAAAAAAAAGAACTGTTCTCAGAGTTATTTCTAAATAGAACTAACATCAGAATTGTCTGAATCATCAGAATTATCTATTTCAGAAAAATCAGATTCATCAAAAGAATCCGGCCAACAACCATTCCAGAATGATGTTAACATCACGCACAGGAATGCTATGTTTTCTAGGATTGGACATTTTCAGTGATTGAGAATTACTATATTTTGTAAATGGAAATACTGTTTCTAAAAACAGAATGTTAAAAACAGAATGATGTCTTTTGTTTCCAAATTCAATATATTAGAGTGATGCAAAAATAATAATAAAAGTGAGATACTTGTGGCAAAGTTATCTTGGGGGTAAATGCTGCACAAGTGCTGCCTGTGAGTATTCTCGGGGCAAGCGGGAAAAGGGTTAAGTATGGGTTACAAACTGGTGTGGTTAGAGTTGGAAAAGGCAAAGATCTCAGTGGGCTACAGTTAGGAGGCAGCTTCACAGAGGCGATAAGCAGGACCATTCCCAAGGGATGACAACCTGGAGACATGGTGCAGTCACAGAGGCTCCTCCAGCCCCAAGGCAGTCCCAGAAGTAGGAGGTGCTCTGCCAGTGAGGCTGTGGACTTTAGGGGCTCATGGACACACAGCCACCCAACCTGGGCTCCCACATCCAACCACAGGGCCCCAAGCAAAACCACGGGAGCCCCTTCCTGTCTCCTTCTGCACACATACATGCTTGCAAAGTCATCCATTCCTGGCCACGGTTCTTGTTATACCCCAGATCCAGTGTCAGGGATTCCATGAGCACAGATTAGGATAATGGTGGCTCCACCAAAGGGACAGGGATGAATTCCCAGCTCACTCTCTATCACAACGGTGACCTTCAGTGTGGGACTCAGCTGTCCTGAGCCCTCCACACTGTGAAATGGGGATGATGATACTTCACTTGCAGGATTATTATAAAGACTAAATCAGATATTAAATAATAGCTCCTTAGTGGGCCGGGCGCGGTGGCTCATGCCTGTAATCCCAGCACTGTGGGAGGCCGAGACGGGCGGATCACGAGGTCAGGAGATTGAGACCATCCTGGCTAACACGGTGAAACCCCGTCTCTACTAATACAAAAAATTAGCCAGGCATAGTGGCGAGTGCCTGTAGTCCCAGCTACTTGGGAGGCTGAGGCGGGAGAATGGCGTGAACCCGGGAGGCAGAGCTTGCAGTGAGCCAAGATCCCACCACTGCACTCCAGCCTGGGGGACAGAGCGAGACTCAGTCTCAAAAAACAAAAAACAAAAACAAAAAAAAGAAAACAGAACTTAAATTGCCAAAAATATGTGAAAAATACAATGGAATATTTTGCAGTACATAGTTAAAAAGTTAACATAGAATTACCACATGATCCAGCAATTCCACTTCTGAGTATATACCCTAAAGAATTAAAAGCAGGGACTCAGTTATTTGCACACCAGTGCTTATAGCAGCATTACTCACGCTAGCCAAAAGACAGAAATAACCCAAATGGGCTGGGCGCGGTGGCTCACGCCTGTAATCCCAGCACTTTGGGAGGCCGAGGCAGGCGGATCACCAGAGGTCGGGAGTTCAAGATCACCCTGACCAACATGGAGAAACCCGTCTCTACTAAAAATACAAAAAAATTAGCCAGGCGTGGTGGCACATGCCTGTAATTCCAGCTACTGGGGAGGCTGAGGCAGGAGAATCGCTTGAACCCACGAGGCAGAGGTTGCGCGGTGAGCCAAGATCGTGCCATTGCAGTCCAACCTGGGCAACAAGAGCACAAAACTCTGTCTCAAAAAAAAAAAAGAAATAACCCAAATGTTCATCAACAGATGAATGGATAAACAAAATATGGTGTATATATATTATGTATACATATATGTATGTTGTGTATATATTATGCATACATATATGTATGTTGTATATATTATGCATACATATATGTATGATGTGTATACATTATACATCATATATAATTATAATATATATATTATTCAGCCTTAAAAAGGAATGAAATTTGGACATATGCTACAATAGGAATGAACCTTGAAGACATTATGCTAAACTAAGCTAGACACAAAAGAACAAATACTGTAGGTTTCCAGTTATATGAGATACCTAGAGTAGTTAAATTCACAGAGATGTAATAGAAAGTGAGTGGTGATTGCCAGGGGTGGGGAGGGGAAATGGGGATTCCACGTTTAATGAGTACAGAGTTCAGTATGGGATGACGAAAACGTTCTGGAAGTGCTGATGACGATGGTTGCACAGCAGTGTGAATGTACTTAGCCACTGAACTATCACCTAACAATGGTTAAACGGTCAATTTACTGTTATGCTTTGTTTTATCCTACCACATTAAAAAGAAATATTTTCAAACTTGGATTCCAAAAGAACTGTCATTTTTCTTACCTTTAATTACACTTGAGGAATATTCTTTCTTCCTTCTCATCATTGAACTTCTTCCTTGTGCCTTTTCTATTAAAAATACAAGGGAGCTGGGGCTCAGTGGCTCATGCCTGTAATCTCAGCACTTTGGGAGGCTGAGGCGGGTGGGTCACCTGAGGTCAAGAGTTCGAAACCAGCCTGGCCAAAATGGTGAAACACTGTCTCTACTAAAAATACAAAAAATTAGCCAGGGGTGGTGGTACATGCCTGTAATCCCAGCTACTTGGGAGGCTGAGGCAGGAGAATTGCTTGAACCTGGAAGGTGGAGGTTGTAGTGAGACGAGATTGCGCCATTGAACTCCAGCCTGGGCAACAAGAGTGAAGCTCCGTCTCAAAAAAAAAAAAAAAACAACCAAGTGAGGCCGGGCGTGGTGACTCACACCTGTAATCCCAGCACTTTGGGAGGCTGAGGCAGGTGGATCATCTGAGGTCGGGGGGCTCGAGACCAGCCTGGCCAACATGGTGAAGCCCTGTCTCTACTAAAAATACAAAAATTAGCCTAGCGTTTTGGTGCCTGCCTGTAACCCCAGTTACTCAGGAGGCTGAGGCAGGAGAATCACTTGAACCCGGGAGGTGGAGGTTGCAATGAGCCGAGATGGTGCCATTGCACTCCATCCTGGGCAACAGAGCGAGACTCTGTCTCAAAAAAAAAAGAGAGAGGAGAGAAAATGGAAGTGGGGAAAGAAGAAAAGAAAGAAAAGACCACTGCTCAAAGATGGGGCAGAAGGACACCTGAAACAGGAAGCAGAGATGCCTTGGCATTTAAATGAAAAAACCTAAAGATCGCTAAATATCCCATGTGATGGGCAGGCAGAACTTTGCATCCTCTGGGACAAAATGGGAAGAGTTTTCCAGTTGTGGGCATCTCTCATTTCTGAATAAGAGAAAAATGGGCTAGAGAGAAGAGGGGGTGGATATGAAGGGAGGCAAACTGACAACGCAGGACAGGACAGGACATCGCTTGAGTGGCGTTCAGGCCAAATAAAGAAATAAAAATAAAAACTTGCCTAATGCTTTTTTGGTTTTCCTGCTGCTTTACAAACACCAACTAATGAATTCACCTGTCTGGGACAGCCCCTCTAGAGGGAGGTAAATAGTTACAGGCTCTTAGACCCTATCTGCTAAGTAAACGAGCCACACAATGGGCTAGAAGTTCCACGGCTTGTGTGGTGAGAGGTTGCAGAAAATTAGTTAATTGCATCATGTCTGCAGCTGATAAAGCAGGTCTAGTGGGTGGCATATTTTACGGTGACACAGTTTCAGGTGGAAGCTGAAAATTCAAATCGCTGCTTCTCTAAGAGATTTGAGGCTCCAGGATCTAATCCTGTTAAAACTTAGGCTCCAAATGAAGAGAAACCTGAGGAACTGGGGTTGGTGGGGGGCGGGGTGGGGGAGCAGAGCTTCCTGTTAAAGGCAGGAGCTAATGCAACCATTATCCTGGATGTTTAATTCAAAAGGCAACACAGATGCATGCACAAGAATCTGTTTTGTCTCACTCTATATCCAGAGGTCCTCCAGCAATGACCCTTCCCCCATTATATGTACACTCCTCCCTTCCAATGTGCTTAATCATTTCTTTTAACTTTTTATTATAGAAAATTTCAAAAACACATGTGAACTCCCCACCCCATGTACCTGTCACCAGCCTCAACAACTATCAACTCATGGTGAATCTTGTTTCATCTAAACCAGTGTTTCTCAAGCTTGAGTGTGTATCAGAATCAGCTGGGGGGAGCTTGTTGAAACACAGATCGCTGGACCCCATCTCAGATTTTTTTTTTTTTTTTTTTTTGAGATAAGAGTCTTGCTCCGTCACCCAGGCTGGAGTGCAATGGCATGATCTTGGCTCACTGCAACCTCTACCTCCCAGGTTCAAGCGATTATCCTGCCTCAGCCTCCCCAGTAGCTGGGATTACAGGCACGTGCCACCCCGGTAATATTTTTTTCTTTTTTTTTTTTTTTTTGAGACAGGGTCTCTCTCTGTCACCAGGCTGGAGTGTAGTGGCACAATCTCGGCTCACTGCAACCTCTGCCTCCTGGGTTCAAGTGATTCTCCTGCCTCAGCCTCCCTAGTAGCTGGGACTTACAGGCATGCACCACCACGCCCAGCTAATTTTGTACTTTTAGTAGAGACGGGGTTTCGCCATGTTGGTCAGGCTGGTCTAGAACTCCTGACCTCAGATGATCTGCCCGCCTCGGCTTCCCAGAGTATCAGGATTACAGGTGTGAGCCACTGTGCTTAGCCCCTTCTCAGGATTTCTGATCCACTAGGTCTGAGGTGGGACCTGAGAACTTGCATTTCAGACAAGTTCCCAGGTGATGCTGATGCTGCCCTTTGGCAACCACTTTGAGAACCACTGATCTGTATGCCTAGTCACTTTTCCTTTCTGGTATTATTTTCTCAAAGCCAATCCCAGACATCACATCATTTCTTCTTAAATATTCAGTGCTGTAAAACATAATATACTTACTCAGTTGGATACATTAATATGAACAAAAAAAGATAATACACTGAAAAATAATAATTCATTCATACCATTAAACATCTAATGAGTGCTCACATTTGCAAATGCTTCATCAATTACATAATTTTTTTACACTTTATTTTAATCAGAAGAAAGTACGCATACTGTGATGGAATGGTATGCCTTTAAGTCTCTTAATCTTTAACCATTATTTAACCATTAGCCCTCCTTCAAGTCTACTATTTCCTAGAAATTAATTTTTGAAGATATTCTTTTTTTTTTTTTTTTTTTTTTTTGAAACGAAGTCTCACTGTTGTCGCCCAGGCTAGAGTACAATGGTGCGATCTCGGCTCATTGCAACCTCCGCCTCCCAGGTTCAAGCGATTCTCCTGCCTCAGCCTCCGAGTACCTGGGATTACAGGTGCTGCCGCCACCCCCAGGTAATTTTTGTATTTTTAGTAGAGATGGGGTTTCGCTATGTTGGCCATGCTGGTCTGTAACTCCTGACCTCAGGCGATCTGCCCGCCTCAGCCTCCCAAAGTGCTGGGATTACAGGCATGATCCCCCACGCCCGGCCCGAAGTTATTCTTTATTATTTTTGAAGAGATACAATAGCACAGCAATAAGTGTTCTGGAGTCCAACTGTCTGCTTGGCTCCACCATGAGCCCTGTGACCTTGTCAAGTTAGTTGACCTCTCTAAGCACTAGGGTACTGGTCAATGTTTAACAACCAGCACTCTGCCCATCAGTAGGAGCTTGGAAAGAAATGCAAGCCCTGATCTGTACATTTGTCAATTCTTTTTTTTTTTTTTTTTTTTTTGAGACGGAGTCTCGCTATGTCGCCCAGGCTGGAGTACAGTGGCGCGATCTCGGCTCACTGCAAGCTCCGCCTCCCAGGTTCACGCCATTCTCCTGCCTCAGCCTCCCCAGTAGCTGGGACTACAGGCGCCCGCCGCCACCATGCCCGGCTGATTTTTTGTATTTTTAGTAGAGACGGGGTTTCACCGTGTTAGCCAGGATGGTCTTGATCTCCTGACCTCGTGATCTACCCGCCTCGGCCTCCCAAAGTGCTGGGATTACAGGCGTGAGCCACCGCGCCCGGCCCCGTCAATTCTTGTGGTGTAAATACCCACACTGTTACCGGAAAGGGCCCCAATGCAGACTCCGAGAGCGTTCTTGGATCTTGCACAAGAATTTGAGGCAAATTCATAAGAGTGAAAGCAAGTTTATTAAGAAAGTAAAGGACTATAGAATGACTAGGCAGAGCAGCCCCAAGGGCTGCTGGTTGCCCATTTTTATGGTTATTTCTTGATCATATGCTAAACAAGGGGTAGACTATTCATGAGGTTTCCAGGAAAGGGGTGGGCAATTCCTGGAACTGAGGGTTCCTCCCCTTTTTAGACCATATAGGGTAACTTCCTGACATTGCCATGGCATTTGTGAACTGTCATGAGGTTGGTGGGAGTGTCTTTTAGGATGCTAATATATTATAATTAGCGTATAATGAGCAGTGTGGACGACAAGAGGTCACTCTCCTGGCCATCTTGGTTTTGCTGGGTTTTTGCCGGCTTCTTTACTGCAACCTGTTTTATCAGCAAGGTCTTTATGGCCTGTATCTTGTGCTGACCTCCTATCTCACACTGTGACTTAGAATGTCTTCACCTCCTGGGAATGCAGCCCAGTAGGTCTCAGCCTTATTTTACCCAGTCCCTATCCAAGATGGAGTCGCTCTGGTTCAAACGCTTCTGACACCACCATGACCAGTTTCAAGTTACCAGCATGATGTCGCTAAATGGAGAGTTGGGAAAAGCAGTAGACTAGCACACTATATTCCACAGAACTTCTACCATACAGATACAACAGACGTAACCTCCAAAGCACAGATACAAACACAGTCAAATAATTAGTAAGTGATGAGTTCTGTGTATTTATTACCTTTGTTCTAAACATAATTTACTTAATTATAAGTTTATGTAATAAACTTTTTATTTATTTTTTTTTTAGGCACTCTCACTCTGTTGCCCAGGCTGGAGTGCAATGGCGCTATCTCAGCTCACTGCAACCTCCGCCTCCTGGGTTCAAGAGATTCTCCTTCCTCAGCCTCCCGAGTAGCTGGGATTACAGGCATGTGCCACCACATCTGGCTAATTTTTGTATTTCTAGTAGAGACGCGGTTTCACTATGTTGGTCAAGCTAGTCTCGAACTCCCGACCTCAAGTGATCCACCCACCTCGGCCTCCCAAAGTGCTGGGATTACAGGTGTGAGCCACCGCGCCCGGCCTATTTATTTATTTTTTGAAACGAGGTCTCATTGTGTTCCCCGGGCTGATTTCAAACTTCTGGGCTCAATCAGTCCTCCCACCTCAGGCTTACCAATGGCTATGTTTAACCATTCGCTTACTAAATTCTTTTTTTTTTTTTTTTTTTTTTGAGACGGAGTCTCGCTGTGTCGTCAAGGCTGGAGTGCAGTGGCACGATCTTGGCTCACTGCAAGCTCCGCCTCCCGGGTTCACGCCATTCTCCTGCCTCAGCCTCCCGAGTAGCTGAGGCTGGGACTACAAGCTCCCGCCACCATACCCAGCTAATTTTTTGTATTTTTAGTAGAGACAGGGTTTCACTGTGTTAGCCAGGATGGTCTCGATCTCCCGACCTCGTGATCTGCCCGCCTCGGCCCCCCAAAGTGCTGGGATTACAGGCTTCAGCCACCGTGCCTGGCCACTAAATTCTTGAAGTTTAACAACCAGCTCTGGCTTCCTCACACTGCTGTCTCTAAGTCTGTTCTTTCTCACCTGTGAATTGGAAAGCACAGCAAGCAATCATGCTTAGAGGCGAGGATTAAAGAAGAGTGTGCCCTTGAGCGCACAGGAAAGAGTTCGTGACTGTTCTTGGTCAAGAGGACCTCAAACAGAAAGTTACTTGCTCCCCCTGGCTGGGCCAGGAGAGCAGCCATGTGGGGCTTGTAGCAACTCACTGCACACAGGGCAGCCGTTTTCAGAATTCCAGGGGGAGAAAGCAGCCAGAAAAGGGTGTGAGCTCACCCTGCAGGCCCAGGAATTGACCCTTGGGCCTGGCTTGAGAAACAAGAGCTAAGCAGTCAGGCAGCCGGCTCCACCCCTCCACTTTACACAGAGGCCACTTACACTGTTTGCTAAAATCAAGACCCTTCTTTTGAGGTAGATCAGGTTACAGGTAAGGTGATTATTGTTTCTAATGGTCTGCAAACAGCTTCTCAACTGTTAAACCCTCCAGCATCTGGGGACACTTGGACAAGCCCTGCCTGGGCAGAGCTACTCAAGCCCCCTGAGCTCAGAGGACTGAAATATGTCCCAAGAACGGGGCCGGAGTTAGTGGGGTCCCAGGCCAGCCAACAGGTTGAGGCTGAGCACTCGGCACCCATCTTCCCCAAATAGCCTGTGACTCCCTCCTGGCAGTCTCATTCCTGGGAGTTTAAGCCAGGGACTGGAGAACTCATAGGCAGCCAAACCTTGTCTGCAGAGCAAGTAAATAAAAGAGGCAGGATCAAGTGGCACTACATCCTTTGTGCCTGTCAGACTCTGAATTCTAGGCCCCCACTGCCCATCAGTGGGAGCTTGGGCAAGTTACTAATGTTCTCTGTGCCTCAGTTTCCTCATCTGTATAATGAGGATAAAATGGTATCCACCCTGAGGAGTTATGGGCCAAATTATAGGCAAATGCATGGAGAGCACTTAGCAAAATACCTGGCACATAACAAGTACACAATAAATAGTAACTGCTATTACTATTATTTTAGTAATATTTTAATGCGTGTAGATATTCTTTTTTTGTTGTTTCCTCGAGAGAGAGTCTTGCTCTGTCGCCCAGCCTGGAGTGCAGTGGCACAATCTCAGCTCACTGCAACCTCCACCTCCTGGGTTCAAGTGATTCTCCTGCCTCAGCCTCCCAACTAGCTGGGATTACAGGCATGTGCCACCATGCCGGGCTAATTTTTTGTATTTTTAGTAGAGACAGGGTTTCAGCATGTAGGCAAGGCTGGTCTTGAACTCCTGACCTCAGATGATCCACTCGCCTCGGCCTCCCAAAGTTCTGGGATTACAGGCATGAGCCACCACACCCGGCCGCATGTAGATATTCTTATAGTTAATAAAATGCAAATCCATTTAGAAGCATTGCATTTAATTAATATGCTTTTCTTTTCTGTATTTTCCCATTCAGTAGATACAAAAAGTGTCATAAAGGGCCATCTTTGAGGTGTTTAGACTTTTAAAAACAGTCCTCATTCTTGGGAAACCACTGATCTAGCCTATGAGAGATCAGCACTGTCTCCATGTACCTCAAGAGGGCTCAGGCCCATGAAAGATGACAGGATTTTGCACAGTTGAAATGGGAAAAAAAGGCCAGGCACGGTGGCTCATGCTTGTAATCCCAGCACTTTGGGAGGTCGAGGTGGGTGGATCACCCGAGGTCAGGAGTTTGAGACCAGCCTGGCCAACATGGTGAAACCCCATCTCTACTAAAAATACAAAAATTATCTGGGCACGATGGCAGGCGCCTGTAGTCCCAGCTGCTCGGGAGGCTGAGGCAAGAGAATTGCTTGAACTCAGGAAGCGGAGGTTGCAGTGAGCCACGATTGTGCCACTGCACTCCAGCCTAGGCAACAGAGCCAGACTCTGTCTCAAAAAAAAGAAAAAGAAATGGAAAAAAAGGCAATGGGGATTAGACAGTGTCACCTTAGATGTCAAGAAGGAAGAGGGAGGCCAGGCATGGTGGCTCATGCCTGTAATCCCAGCACTTCGGGAGGGCGAGGCAGATGGATCACCTCAGGTCAGGAGTTCAAGACCACCCTGACCAACATGGAGAAACCCCATCTGTACTAAAAATACAAAATTAGCCAGGCACGGTGGCACACGCCTGTAGACCCAGCTACTTGGGAGGCTGAGGCAGGAGAATCACTTGAACCTGGGAGGTGGATATTGCAATGAGCCTAGATCGAGCCAGTGCACTCCAGCCTGGGTGACAGAGCAAGACTCCGTCTTAAAAAAAAAAAAAGAAAGAAAGAAGAGGGGGCTGAGGAGATGGGAACCTGGGATGAGGTGGGATGGAAGGGTGTGGCTCTGCAAAAGAAAAACAATTTAGAAAAAAACAGTATCTTCAAAATGTTCTTTTACCCATTAGTGGCATCCACAAAATCTTTCTGAGGGCTCTAACATGGAAAAATAGTTAATATTAAAACAGAAGAACAGGAAATTGTTGAGATTCAGAAACGGCTGTTTTCAATTTTGTAGCTTCTTCCTCTCCCATTGCCAGTTACAGTGTGAGGTACAGGGTGAGCCCATTACACAGAATTACATTCATATATGCCCAGAAAAGGTCTCTGGAAGGTTATTGCATGAAAGAATGAATAGCAGTTAACTCAGAGATGTGAAATTTGAATATGGGGAAATAAGAATAATTTTTGCTGGCCGGGTGCGGTGGCTCACGCCTGTAATCCCAGCACTTTGGGAGGCCAAGGTGGGCGGATCACTTGAGGTCTGGAGTTAGAAACCAGCATGACCAACACGGAGAAACCCCATTTCTACTAAAAATAGAAAATTAGCCGGGCGTGGTGGCGCATGCCTGTAATCCCAGCTACTCCAGAGGCTGAGGCAGGAGAATTGCTGGAACTCAGGAGGCGGAGTTTGTGGTGAGCTGAGATCGTGCCATTGCACTCCAGCCTGGGCAACGAGAGTGAAACTCTGTCCCCGCCCCCCAAAAAGGAATAATTTTTGCTTACTTCTTTACGTCTATATAGTTTTGCAACAGTCATGTACTACCTTTTCCCCCATCTTTCAAATGTAGTTAGAACTTATGATATCCAAGTGCACAGATCTTGTGTACAATTTGGTCAGTTCTAACAAATGCTTACATCCGTGTAACCTACACACCTATCAAGATATGGAACATTTTTCGCTGGGCACAGTGGCTCACACCTGTAATCCCAGTGCTTTGAGAGGCTGAGGCAGACAGATCACCTGAGGTTAGGAGTTCAAAACCAGCCTGGCCAACATGGTGAAACCCCGTCTCTACTAAAAATACAAAAAATTAGCTGTTCATGGTGGTGGGAGCCTGTAATCCCAGCTACTCGGGAGGCTGAGGCAGGAGAATTGCTTGAACCCAGGAGGCAGAGGTTGCAGTAAGCCGAGATCCTGTCACTGCACTCCGGCTTGGGCGACAGAGAGAGACTCTGTCTCAAAAAAACAAAACAAAACAAAACCCAAAAAGCAGGATATGGAACATTTTTAAGATGAACCCAAAAAACTTTCCTCATGCCCCTTTCCAAGTAATCGTCTTCTCCTTCTGTCCTCTGTGCATCTTCCTATCCTTCCAGCCCCTGCAAGCAAACATGGACCTGATTTCTAGTTTTGCATGATCTAGAACATCGTGTAAGCAGAGTCATATGGCATGTACTCTTGTCTCTAGCTTCTTTCACTCAACATAATGTCTTAAGCTTCATTCATGCGGTCATATGGATCGGTAGTTTGTTCCTTTTTTTTTTTTTTTTTTTTGAGACAGAGTCTTGTTTTGTCGCCCAGGCTGGAGTGCAGTGGCGCGATCTCGGCTCACTGGAACCTCCGCCTCCCAGGTTCAAGCGATCCTCCTGCCTCAGCCTCCCGAGTAGCTGGGATTATAGGTGTGGGCCACCACGTCCAGCTAATTTTTGTATTTTTAGTAGAGATGGCGTTTCACCATGTTGGTCAGGCTGGTCTCGAACCCCTGACCTCATGATCTGCCCGCCTCAGCCTCCCAAAGTGCTGGGATTACAGGCACAAGCCACTGCGCCTGGCTAGTTTGTTCTTTTTTATTGATGAGTAATAACCTGTTGCATGGATCCACCACAATTTGTGTATTCATCTGTCAGTTGACACCTGGACTGTTTTCAGTTTTTGATTACTACAAATAAAAATACAGAGAAAGGCCGGGTGTGGTGGCTCATGCCTGTAATCCCAGCACTTTGGGAGGGTGAGGCAGGCAGATCACCTGAGGTCAGGAGTTCAAGACCAGCCTGGCCAACACGGCAAAACCCTATCTCTACTAAAAATACAAAAATTAGCCGGGCATGGTGGCACACGCTTGTAATCCCAGCTACTCAGGAGGCTGAAACAGAATTGCTTGAACCCAGGAGGCAGAGGTTGCAGTGATCTGAGATCGCACCACTGCACTCCAGCCTGAGCGACAGAGCAAGATTCTGTCTCAAAAAAACAAACACAGCAAAAAAAAAAAAAAAAAAAAAAAAACATGTCTAAGTCTTTTTGAAGATAGGTGTTTTTCCTCTCTTGGGTGAATGTCTAGGAGCTGAATGGCTGGATTAAAGCTGACTGTTTTCCACATTCTTCCTGTCACTCAGTACCTCAAGATTCACTGCCTGGACAAAATGGAGGCAAAGAGAGTTTGGGGGAAAATATAAGCTGGAATGGGAGGCGGCAGCATTTTAGAGTAGGAGATACCAGGAACTTGGATTTGTAAGACCTCAGCCAGCCCTCGCTTCTCCTGGGACTGACTTTGTCTTTGGTGAGTCAATCATTCAGGACCCCAGTCCCCTCATGTGTAAAGAGAGCAGTCATGCTAAAGAGCTCCAAGTAGGAGCACACATTTTCAAAGGTAGATGCCCCAGGAATGAAGCTGGGCCATTAGCCAACTCCTTGCCCCGTCTTGGAGGTGAGAAGACGTGGTCAGGCTCCCCACCACTGAGTCCAAGTGAGGAAAATGGCATGTTCAGCATGGCTTTCTGGAGGTGGCTAGGGAAGAACAAACCAGTGACTCATCTAGATCCAGGAAGTTCTGTCTTTGTTCAGCCTCCAGCTCACAGTTGAGCTGTGGCGGGGGGTGGGGGTGGGGTGGGGGGGGTGGGGAGGAGATTCCGGTCTTCTGCACCTCCTCCTATGTAATCTGGAAAGTAAGCTTGGATTCTAGTCCCGGCCCACTACTAACCAAGGGAGCTTGGACAAGCCACCTAACATCCAGGCACTTCAGGGAGCTTCCATTCAGCAACATGTATAAAGCAGTCCCATAATAAAAGAAGGAAATGTGTTATTAGAAGTGACAATGAGAAATGCTGAGGACTAAGGTTTGGGGATGTAGAGATAAGCAATTCATGAAACTCTGCAAACAGCAACTTCCCATCTCTCCCGGTTTTCTCTCTCAATATCTTTATTTCCAGTTCCCCAGTCAAATGGAACAGCTCCCCCAGCCACCCCCACCGCGCCCAACCCCTCTTGCTCCCCCCCGCCCCCCCCCCACACACACACGAGTGAATGCCGGCTAGGCTCCAGGTGTTTATCTGGACTGGAATGCCCCCATCCCTGGAGGGTCAAATACTTCTTGCCAGGTAATAGAGCTCCAGGAGGACAGGGTTGGACGCTAAGAGAGGCAGGCCTGGGCTGGAATGCTGACTCCACTTGCTAGTGGGCAGATGTGGAACTGGGAGTTACCTCATCTCATTTTCCCCAGGTACAAAGTGGGGCCAGTGTTACCTTCCTTGGAGGAGTCTTGTGAGGACTAAATTAAAAGCTATAGTTTAGCATCATGCTAGTACATCATAGGTGCTGAAATAAACATTTGCACTGAATAAAAGTAAAGAACGATCCATGGATGTTTTTGGGGAGCTGTGAAAATAATTTGTTTAGGGAAGTGTTAGATATGGATCAGAGATCATAAGCTCCATGAATTTAAGGGACCCTGTCCTTCAGGTTTATCTGGCACAGTGCGTGGCATATCACTGGCACTTGATAGTACTTGTCCAATGAATTATTCCATAAGGAAGACCTTGGATAGCAAATTGTTCAATTTGCAAATCCAGTGATTGTTTTGTCCTTTTATTTAACAGTGATTACATGCTAATCTCCAGAGCAGGCTCTGAGAAAGGCACAGAAGCCAGACCCTGCCTTCTTAGGGGTGCTGCATAAAAGCCAGGTTTCGTGATGTTAGAGATGAGGATTTGGCTGGGAAGTGGAAAAACTGGAGCACAAGGGACACTGATGGGTGGGAGGCTAGCCGGGAGGCTCTAGCTGTGGCTGGACAGGACCAGGCAAGGCTGGGAATGTGGCCAGAGGCACTGGTTTGAGAGATAGTACCAGGGGAGAGTTCTCAACTGGTGGAGGAAGGGAGACCTCAAGACAAGTTCAGGTTTTTGTAGACAGATTTTCTAGCCATGTGCTTGGCCACTGGAGAGTAGAACCTTCCTTGCCATGGTGGTGACAAGTTGTTGTGTCTTGGGGAGAAAGCCTCCCCTATTCCAGAAGGGCAGTGGGCTGGTGTGAAAGACCTCCACAGATGGGACTCCCAACCTTCTGGGAGTCCATCTGATTCTGCAGAGCAGGGGGTTTCCTGATGTTCCTGGGAGATGGTAGAAACTTCAACTGCCCCTCTCCCTGCTCCACTCTGTCCTGCTCACAACAGGGTAGACTGATATTCACACTGGACTCCAAATGTAGAGAGCACTTTTCCAGGGAAACCCCAAATGCCATAGCCTGAGGCCCAAGGCCTAGAGGCTTTCTGAAGAGGGTAGGAACTGGGCTGAGCTCAGAGGAGCTTGTTGAAATATTAAACAAGCATCTTTCACTACATGACCTCCGGGGTTTCAATTTGTGTCTCCTTAATATGCCATTAACTGTTCCATGTATTCCATTGTATTTACTTATTTCTCTCCTCATCCCCTACACCCCTGTTGGGAGGTTTTCAGCCATCTATTCACTTAACAATTATTCATGGAGTGCCAACATGCTGGAGATACAAAGGAAAACAAGAGGCCGGAGCGGTGGCTCATGCCTGTAATCCCAACACTTTGGGAGGCCGAGACAGGCGGATCACTTGAGGTCAGGAGTTCAAGACCAGCCTGGCCAACATGGCGAAACCCCGTCTCTATTAAAAATACAAAAGTTAGTCGGGCATGTTGGTGCGTGCCTGTAATCCCAGCTGTTGGAAGGCTGGCAGGAGAATCGCTTGAACCTGGGAGGCAGAGTTTACAGTGAGCCAAGATCTGCCACTGCACTCCAGCCTGGGCAACACAGCAAGACGCCGTCTCAAAAAAAAAGGAAAACAAGGTAGAATTTCAGCCCTCCAGCTTGGCAATTGCTAGTAAAAAGTTAAATGTCATTATAGATTTGACCCAGCATTCAATTTACAAAAAATTTATTTTAAAGATATACTCCCATAGGTTCCAAAGCTTTTTTTTTTTTTTTTTTTTTTTTTGAGAAGGGGTCTCACTCTGTTGCCCAGGCTGGAGTACAGTGGCGAGATCTCGGCTCACTGCAACCTCTGCCCCCCGACCCCAGGGGTCAGGCGATCTTCCCACCTCAGCCTCCTGAGTAGCTGGGACCACAGGGGCACACCACCACACTTGGCTAATTTTTTTGTATTTTTGGTAGAGACAGAATTTCACCATGTTGCCCAGGCTGGTCTTGAACTCTTGAGCTCAAGTGATCCACCTTCCTCAGCCTCCCAAGTGCTGGGATTACAGGTGTAAGCCACTGCGCCCAGCCTAGTGCCAAAACTTACATGTAAAAGGACAATCCCTGCACTATTTTGAATAACAATCCAAAATTAGGAACAATGCAGATGTCCATCAGTAGGGAACTGACAAAATAGAATATGATAAATCTAAACAATGGAATGTTATAATTGGCCCAATAAATACAAATTGATCTTTGTAGAATGGTAGGGAAAGATCTCTAAGAAAGATTATTTAGTAAAAAGTTATTATACTACTTTTGTTTTTAAAAATATATGTAATTGGCCAGGCATGGTGGCTCACGCCTGTAATCCCAGCACTTTGGGAGGCCGAGGTGGGTGGATCACCCGAGGTCAGGAGTTCGAGACCAGCCTGGCCAACATGGAGAAACCCCGTCTCTACTAAAAATACAAAAATTAGCTGGGTGTGGTGGTGCACACCTGTTGTCCCAGCTACTCAGGAGGCTGAGGCAGGAGAATCTCTTGAACCCAAGGAAGCAGAGGTTGCAGTGAGCCGAGATTGCGCCATTGCATTCCAGCCTGGCTGACAAGTGAAACTAGGTCTCAACAACAGCAACAACAACAACAACAAATGTGTGTGTGTGTGTGTGTGTGTGTGTGTGTGTGTGTGTGTAATTATATGCTTACAAAGACAATCTAGTTTCTTTTTTTTTTTTGGAGACAGAGTTTCACTCTGTTGCCCAGGCTGGAGTGCAATGGTGCTATCTCAGCTCACGGCAACCTCTGCCTCCCAGGTTCAAGCGATTCTCCTGCCTCAGCCTCCCGAGTAGCTGGGATTACAGGCATGTGCCACCACTCCTGGCTAATTTTGTATTTTTAGTAGAGACAGGGTTTCTCCATGTTGGTCAGGCTGGCCTCGAACTCTCGACCTCAGGTGATCCACCTGCCTTGGCCTCCCAAAGTGCTGGGATTACAGGCATGAGCCACTGTACCCGCTGACAATCTAGATTCTACAGCTTAGCTGTCCAACAGGTGCCTATTGAACATGTGAGATGTGGCTGGTCTGAATTGAAATGTGCCGTGTGTATAAAATACACAGCAGATTTTGAAGACTTAGTAAAATACAAGAATGTAAAATATTTTAGTAATTATTTGATTATGTTTTGATTTTGTGAGGAAATAATATTTTGGGTATATTGGGTTAAATTAAACATAACGTTGAACATTAAACATAACATTGAAATTGATCTCAGCCTGGCGCAGTGGCTCACACCTGTAATCCCAGCACTTTGGGAGGCTGAGGTGGTTGGATAACCTGATGTCAGGAGTAGAGATGGTGAAACCCCGTCTCTACTAAAAATACAAAAAAATTAGCCGGGCATGGTGGCATATGCCTGCAGTCCCAGCTACTTGGGAGGCTGAGGCAGGAGAATCACTTGAACCCCGGGAGGCAGAGGTTGCAGTGAACTGAGATCGTGCCATTGCACTCCATCCTGGTCAACAAGAGCAAAACTCCATCTCAAAAAAAAAAAAAGAAAGAAAGAAAGAAAGAAATTGATCTCATCTCACCTTTATTTAAACTACAAGGAAATGGAAAATTACATATGTGGTTCCCATCATGTTTCTGTTGGACCACATGGTTCTACGGCAGGGGTGGCACACTGTGGTTGCAGGGCCAAGTCAGGCTGAATCCTGTTTTTGTAAATAAAGTGTTACTGGAACACAGCCACACCTATTCGTTTAGGTGTTGTCTGGCTGCTCACAGAGACGCTCTCCTTTGACCAAACTTGAATCAGGCTCCCCTGAGTCCTCTGCTTGACTGAGCTGACCTTGGGCTTCCCTCCCTGTCGTTGTAGAATCTACTTGGAGCAAGATCCCACTACATCAGTTTAGTGAACATCCCCCACCCTCAATATCTTTATCACCCTGGTCTCCCTTCAACAAGAATTCTACTGAGTTTGTCTAGCAAGAAGCCCCCTTACACCTGATGTTTCGTCTGAGTAATTTTCCATCCACTGCCACCAAGCCTGCTCCTTGGCTGTAAATCTCCACTTACCCTTGCGGGAGTTGAGCCCACTGCAAGACCCCACTGTGGTGGTCCCTATTCCTACAGTGATAGTTGCCTCCTAAGTAAAGTCTCCCTTCCCATATTTAACAAGTGTTGTGAGCCAGGTCTGGTGGCTCACACCTGTAATCCCAATACTTTGGGAGGTCAAGGAGGGAGGCTCATTTGAGCCCAGGAGTTCAAAACCAGCCTGAGCAATATAATGAGAACCTGTCTCTACAAAAAATTAAAAAATTATCAGGCCATGGTAGTGCAAGACTGTAGTCTCAACTATGATGAAGGCCGAGGTGGGAGGATTGCTTGAGTCAGGAGGTTGGGGCTGCAGTGAGCCGTGGTCATGCCACTGCACTCCAGCCTGGGTGACAGAGGAAGACTCTGTCTCAAAAAAAAAAAAAAAAAGTCATGAATAATTTTTCCTTAACATTGCTTTTCTGCTGTAAGGGCAAAATTGAGTGGTTGCAACAGAGATGGTGTGGCCACAAAGCCAAAAATATTAACTATCTAGCCCTTTACAGGAAAAAGCTCTCAGTGTTGCCCAACAGTGTTTAGATAATCTACAATGATTATCTTTGGAGATTGAGATTAGGGCAGATTCTTACATTTCTTTTTTTTCCCTTTTTTCCAGAAAGAATGTATTCTTTTTGTCAACAGGGGAGAAAAACAATTAAAAGAACTTGAAAAATCTGCCCTCATAGGGTGCACATTCTAACAGATGGGTAAGTAAATAAAAATCTAAAGAGTCAAGGGAAAGTAGAAGGTCACTTAGACGTTTGATATGTTAAGTAGATAATAACGGTAATAGCCAGTAATTATTGAAAGCTTAACTGGGTGTTGGACACTGTGTGCAAAGTGACATTTTAAATATTTATCTTTTTCTTCAAGATCAAAATAGCTTTATTGGCTTTTATGATTTTAAATGTAACACATGCTCATTGCAAAAATTCAGAAAATATTTTTAAAAATGAATTCCGTGTATAATTTTAATGAGATTAGTCTATAAATACTGTTTGATAACTTGCTGTTTTCACCAACAATGTATTTTGTACATCTTTCCATGCTAGTGAATATCACTCTGTGGCTACAGATTACATCCTTGTATGAGTATGTCAAACTTAATGTCTATTGTAATTTAATTTAATTTAATTTAATCTTACCTCACTTAATCACAACATGCCCATTTTACGGTTGAGGAAATTGAAACCCAGAGACATTAAGTAACTTGCTCAACCAAACAAGTCCATGCTCCTTTTTTTTTTTCTGAGGGCAGAGTCTTGCTCTATCACCCAGGCTGGTGTGCAGTGGCATGATCTCGGCTCACTACAGTCTCCAACTTCTGGGTTCAAGAGTGATTCTCCTGCCTCAGCCTCCCAAGTAGTTGGGATTACAGGTACTCACCACCATGACCAGCTAATTTACAAGTCCATGCTCTTAACCACACTGCAGTATGTTGGGGAGTTAGCCTGGAGAAGTCCATAGAATCAAGGAAGGGCTTTACTATTGCTCTCCCTGCCTGCATTTTCCTAAGCAGCATTTCTGTCTATTTTCCTAAAGTAGTCTTGAGCTTGAGAAAGGCAGTATGAGGGTTACCTGCTCTGGGATGTTCTGAATGCTTTAAAAAAACCTTTCCATTAGGAACGTAACCTGCTTATAAACTACTATAACAATGCAGAAGCAAAAACTGGCTTTTCCATTCTGTCCCCTTCTCCATGACCCTGTCCCAGACCTGGAGAATGGCCTCCCAGGCTTCATATTTAAACAATGTTAAATAATGCTTTTAGCAGAAGCAGTGCACATGACATTGTTTTTACTTGCTTTTATCACTTAACAATAGAGGATAGGCCTTTTTACGTAATAGCATTCATACTCAATTTTTTTAACAGTTGCATATTATTTTAATAATCCCCCCCCCTTTTTTTTTTGAGATGGAGTCTCACTCTGTTGCCCAGGCTGGAGTACAGTGGCGCAACCTCAGCTCACTGCAACCTCTGTCTCCCAGGTTCAAGTGATTCTTCTGCCTCAGCCTCCCAAGTAGCTGGGACTAGGAGCGTGCCACCACGCCCGGCTAATTTTTGTGTTTTTAGTATAGACGGGGCTTCACCATATTGGCCAGGCTGATCTAGAACTCCTGACGTCATGATCCGCCTGCCTTGGCCTTCCAAAGTGCTGGGATTACAGGCTTGAGCCACCGCGTCTGGCCAATTATCCCCCTTTTAATGAAAGAATCAATCAAAATTCTAGAATTTTGAATACTAGAAAAATAACTTTTAAGAACTGCTTTTACCCTTTAGTCTTTGCTTTCAGGAAGTGGATTTATGTTTCTGATTTCTCGGTGGGCACAGCCAGCAGGCTGGGTGCAGTTCTGAATCTGTGTTGGAAGACATGGCCCCCATCAGTTTTCAATCTGTGACAATCTGGGAACAGAGAACCAGAGACGGAAGTAGAACCTGATGATCTTTGACCCTCAAGATCTTGCACAATCACAGCATTATGCACCTGCAAAACTGGAGATGATAACTGTCACGATAATTATGACTTGCCAGGGAGGGAGGCGTGTTGTGGAATGTCAAAGTCGTGTCCAGACAGAGTAGGCTGAGGAATGATGGCTTCATGTCTGCCTGTCTTTTTCTACCTTTGCACCCACCAGCCTAGCTTGGGCCTCTTCACTTCATTCCTGGGCTTCTATCATGGTTTCCTGGAATCTCCTAAACTGAAGACCTCCTCTGCAGCAATCCGCTTAGCCTAGGATGGCTAGATTACACTCCCAACACAAAGTTTTGTGCATGCTGCCTCTCACTCAAACACTTAAACAAAATTCCAGATCGTTATCTTGGCATCCAAAGCCCTCTCTAGTGTTGCCCCATCTACCCTTTTAATCTTATCACTGAGTCACTCTCTACATCTGTCTCCTTGGTCCCACCAAAGTGGACCTCTTTGCCCCCAACCCGCCTTGCTTATTCCAGGCTCTGCCTCTGATATAGTTCAATAGAAACAACATAAATTTTAGGGTAAAAAAACTTAATTTTTTATCTTTCTCGTATAAAGCATGTGACTTTGGACAAGCCACTTAATCTCTCTGAGCTATAATTTTCCCCTCTGAAAAAGGATCTAGTCATATATGTGTGTGTGTGTGTATATATATATATATGTATGTATGTATGTATGTGTGTGTGTGTGTGTGTGTGTTTGTTTGCCCAGGCTGGAGTGTAGTTGAACAATCATAGCTCCTGGGCTCAAGCAATCCTCCCACCTCAGCCTCCTAAGTACCTGGGACTGCACGTGCATGCTACCATGCCTGGCTAAGTTTTTGTAGAGACAGGATCTCCCTGTGTTGCCCAGGGGCTGATCTCAAACTCCTGGGCTCAAGCAATCCTCTCACCTCAGCCTCTCTAAGTTTGGGGATTACAGGCGTGAGCCACCACGCCTGGCCTAGTATTACATATTTTGATATGAATGACAATATGTGAGAAATCTGTCTAGCCTGAGTTGGTAGCCAGCTCAGGAACCACGTGTTCACCATCTCATCCCCAGAGTCCGGAATAGTTTCTGGAGGGGATCATGTAATCAGAATGGAATGAATAAATGAATCCTATTTCATCCACTTGTCCATAAGATAGGTGATTCGTCCAAGGTCAGATATTGAGTGACCAAGACGAGCTAAAGGTAACTAAGGAGGGAGCTCAGACAGGCATCTGACTGCTAGTTGGGCCTATTATCTCTCCACCTGACCAAATACTTCATCACTGTCCCCAGCTTTGCTTTATTCCATGGGAAGGGAAGAGCTGTCAGGAAGGTGCCTTCTAGAAGCCATTTTCAGGGTCACTCTTCTCTCTCGTACTCATTCATGTAGCCCACACTTTCAGGGCAATGTCTTTGATCTCTGGGGAAGTGAGACTATTTTATATCTGGGCTTCAAGACTACCTTTCAGCTTTAATCAAACATTTTCTTCAAAATTCTTCAATTCACGACTCAACAGATCTGCCCCTTTTATTTGAGTATGGTATTTTATTTTATTTATTTTTGAGACAGGGTCTCACTTTGTCACCCAGGCTGCAGTGCAGTGGCATGATCTTGGCTCCCTGCAGCCTCAGCCTCCTGAGCTCAGGCAATTCTCCCATCTCAGCCCCCCAAGTAGCTGGGACTACAGGCTATAATATTTTATATTCAAAATTCCCTCTAAACTCCCTCCTACCTTCCTCATCCCTTCCTCACCTCTGCCAATGAAGTTCTAGGACTCATATTAATTTTTTGGCATCCTCTGAAGCTCTTATGTTTTGAATCCGCAAGTCAGCTCTGTAACTTTATAGTAAGACCCAGAAAAGTGAAATTATTTGCCCAAGTCTAGAGTGAGCTGAGAGTGAGGGTGAATTGTAACTCAGGTTTTCAGACTCCAGAGCCTGTTCAGTCCACTCTCCAAGTTCCCATGGCTGTACATTTGCAAAGTGCTTTTGTTTCTAGTTGCTCAGGTAATCATCGTAAGTCTCAGAGAGCATGACCTCATTGCTATTGCTGGATAGCAAACCACCTAAAAATTGAGAGACTTAAAACAACAATCACTTCCTACTCCAGCTCCTGCATCTGCTGTTCATTGGAAGCCTGGCTACGCAGACCTGCAAATCCTGGCTGGGTTTGCTTATGCACCTCTGGGTCAGCTGGGCTGCTCTGTTCCAGGCAGAGCTGGGCCTGGGGCAGCTTCCTTGGAGCAGCTCTGCCCGACATATCTCTCATCCTCCTGCTGGGACCAGCGGGCTAGCCCCTGGCACCCTGGCATACTCTTCTCATGGAAATAGCAGAGAGGCGAGGGAGCAAGTCCAATCACACAAGAACATTTTCAAGTCTCTGCTTGAGTCACATCTGTAACATCCTATTGGCCAAAGCAGCTGTCATGGTCAGAATCGACATGTAGGGAATATACCCATCTCTTGATGGAAGGAACTGCAAAGTCCCATGGCAGAGGGTATGGATATCAGGAGGGATGAAGAGTGGAGGCGCTAAAGCAAACTCCCACAGCCTTCAAATATCAAGCCATCCTGCATTCAGCTATTTTTTTTTCTTGCCTCCAAGCACAAGCCCATTCTCTAAAACATGGCCTCCCCATCACATAGGTACCCCAAGCACACAAGTGTAGCAGAAATGGGCACTGAAGGTACTTCTTTGGCTGGTGACTTCAGCACAAAGGTTGCACTTTGGCCTGCTGCAGCAGGGTAAACAAAGAATGAGGTTGACAAGCTGGCACTGGCTCGAACCTCTCAGCTCTGCATCCAGCTGCCCCCACCCTAATGGCTTTTTAGAATGTGATTCACTGCTCTAGGAAGATAAAAGTAATTGAGAGTGTAATTTATATTGAGAAAATTGCTCTGAAAAAAAAAATTAGTGAGCAACAGTCCAGACACTTTGTCTCAAAGGGAGTTTAATACCAAAAAGTCTAGGAAAGACTGAACAAAGCAGGATAAGGGTTGTGGGTAACTGGAAGAGTAGATATAAACCTGTGGATGTGAGGGGTGGGAGAGAGATCTAAAACAGAAGAAAACATTTTTTAACAATTCTGAGAAACTCTGAAATCATCTTAGAGGAGAAATATGGACAAGCAACAAGCCTCACATTTTCTGAGATTTGTTTTCCTTCCTGGAAGGGCTCAAGAAGAGACTTAGATGTTTAACACCAAGTTTTCAGTGAAAACTTCTCCAAGAGATTTCTTTCACACACCCTACCCCTTTCACTGCCAGAATAAATATGCTAGGAGGCCAGTCACATATGACATGAAATCCAAACAGACTGAACACATTCAGAGAAACCCGAGAGAACCCACTTTTCAACTCAGATAACTGTGATCATCAGCTCTCTCTGGTTTAGATTATAAGCTCACTATACAGAGACTTACAATTCTATAAATAATAATATTCACTTGTGACGAATGTTAAACCAAATAATAGTAGTAACATTACTGGCCACAAAGTTGTATTTACAAAGGCCTCAAACTTGCACATCTGAGGGCGAGAACAGATAAGTCAAAGCCCCTACTTGCCCAGGGAAGCGTTACCTGGAGTTTCCCCAGGAGTATTTGGACTCTCTAATTTTCTCTCATTCAGTTTAAGTTTATCCAAAATCTTCTTTGACCCATTTCTTCATCTGTAAAATGAGGAGGTAAAAACCACAGGGTCATCAAGATCCATTCCAGCATACATAGGTGACTGTGATTTTTCCCACCATTATCCCCGCTCATTACACTGTATATCGAAAGAATGAAACTGATGTGGCATTAATCTTTGCCCAAGTATTTAATAGCAGAGGTATGTTGGCACAGATATTTAAAATAAAACCACAATAGAGTTACAGCAAGAGGAATCCCTGCAAGTGAAGCATTGCCAATTACACACTGAGTGGCCATAGGCGAGCTACTCAATCTCTTTATGCCTAGGTTTCCTCATCTGTAAAATCGGGAAAATAAAATAACCTATTATTACTGGGTGTTGTGAGGATTGAATGAGATAATGCATGAAGCATTTAGCTAGGGGCTTGGTACATAGAAAGCACTCCATAAATCTTTTATTGCCATCTGCAAATATGATTTTGGCAACCCTCAGGATGGCAGATTTTCTTTCACTAAGAGGTGAATCTGAGAAAAGTTGTTGTATTTTAAATATGTTGGTGTGTGGGCTTTGGGGTTTTTAAAAAAACTTTTAGGTTCGTGGGGTATGTGTGCAGGTTTGTTACATGGGTAAATTGTGTGTCACTGAGGTTTGGTGTATGAATTATCCCATCATGCAGAGAGTGAACATAGTACCAGAAATTAGCTGGGTGTGGTGGCAGGCACCTGTAATCCTAGCTACTTAGGAGGCCGAGGCAGGAGAATTGCTTGAACCTGAGAAGTGGAGGTGTCAGTGAGCAGAGAATGCGCCACTGCACTCCAGCCTGGGTGACAGAGTGAGACCCTGTCTCAAAAGAAGTTCCCTGGTCTCGAACTCCCGACCTCAGGTGATCCATCCGCCTTGGCCTCCCAAAATGCTGAGATTACAGGCATGAGCCACCATGCCTGGCCTGCCTCTTGCAGAATTAGTCTCTTGCAGAGACTATTTTTTTTTTTAAAGCTTGGAACTAAATCTGTGACTAATTAGAATGGAGTGTTCCACCACCTTTAAGTCACCAACTAAAATCCACTGCTCCATGTCCCAGTGCGCACGAGGCCTTCTGGGTGACCAGCTCAAAGGAAAATTATTGTCTCAACTTAGGTCTCTGTGTGTAGGTACCCACAGAATGGAAATCGCTTTACTTGGGGAAGAACAAGAGGACAAGATGAGATAAAAAGGAAGCATGTTTAAATGGATAAAAGGAGGTACTTTTTTCCCCCACTACACACAATTGACCTGGGGAACTCACTGCAGCAGGATATTAAGATCAATGGTGAAGATTTGTGTTTTAAAGGATTAGACATTTCACATGCATATCATCAACAGTGAGGCTCAATAGGATAAAAGTACAGCGGATGAAAGTTCTCAAGCTTCAGTGTATAAGTTGATCACCAACTGGGTCAGGCAAAAAGAAAAAAGTTGTCTACCTGATTATCTAAGATGTCACGGGACGGTGGGTTTGGGGGTATTTGGGTATTCCAGTTACCACTACTGTGTAACAAACCACTCCAAATTAGTGGTGTAAAACAGGAGCCATTTAATTATGCTCACGGATGCTGCAAATCAGGAAGCGGGAGAGAGCACAGTGGGGATGGCTAGTCTCTGCCCCGTGCTATCTGGGGCCTCAGATGGGAAGACTTGAACGACAGGGAGTGGCTTGAGGCTGGGGGTAGAATCATCAGGGAGCTTCTTTAGTCACGTGCCTGACACCTGGCCTGGGATGACCCCGTCTCTACAAGGAAAACAAACATTAGCCGGGCGTGGTGGAGCGTGCCTGTAGTTCCATCTACTCAGGAGGCTGGGGTGGGAGGATTGCTTGAGCCTGGGAGGTTGAGGCTACAGTGAGCCGTGGTCGTGCCACTGCACTCCAGCCTGAGAGACAGATTGAGACCCCGTCGCAAAGAAAAAAAAGAAAAAGAAAAAATGGAAAAAAAAAAAAAAAAAAAAAAGGCCGGGCGCGGTGGCTCACGCCTGTAATCCCAGCACTTTGGGAGGCCGAGGCAGGTGGATCACGAGATCAGGAGATCGAGACCATTCTGGCTAACACGGTGAAACCCCATCTCTACTAAAAATACAAAAAATTAGCCTGGCGTGGTGGCCTGTATTCCCAGCTACTCAGGAGGCTGAGGCGGGAGAATGGTGTGAACCTGGGAGGCGGAGCTTGCAGTGAGCTGAGGTCATGCCACTGCACTCCAGCCTGGGGACAGAGCGAGACTCCATCTCAAAAAAAGAAAAAGAAAAAGAAAAAAAATGGAAAAAAAAGAGGGGCAGGAGGGAGCAACATGGTCAACTGGACCAACTGTGCGTTATGTCTTTGGGCTTGGACTGGAGTTCCTGCCTCCACTGAAGCACATGGCGGTGAAAAGAAGGGTAGATGCCTACAAATCAAAACACAAAAAAACCAACTGGGGTTCTGTTAGGAAACTGAAAGGAGAGATGACTCGGGCAGTAATCAATAGTGTTTGTAGCATGAAGCCTGGGGAAGGTTAAGGCTCTGTTTTCTTTGTGGGTATCACCCAACACTCTTGTTTTTTCTCTCTTGTGCTCTTTGCTCCTTTCCTCTGTCCTTTTGCATTAGTAATGAGTTGGATAAATCAAACACTGTATCAATAAATAAGTGTTTTAGGTAGAGTGTGTATATGAATTTAACTCATTAAAAAATACTTTGGCCGGACGTGGTGGCTTACACCCTGTAATCCCAGCACTCAGGGAGGTAGAGGTTGGGAGGACAGCTTGAGCCCAGAAATTTGAGACCTGCCTGGGCAATGTAGTGAGACCCTCTTCTCCACAAAAAGGGGGGAAAAAAGACAAAAAGAATACTTTGATTAGACATGAGTGACTAATCAGGTACAAGTTTGACTTTCAGGTACAAACCTTGACTCAGTTGCTTCTGCTACTTCTTGATAACCTGGTAATCCCCAGCTGTTCACCACTTGTGCCAGCCTCACTCCTGGCTCTATGCCCTTTGCCTGGGCTGACTCCTCCATCCAGGAAGTCCTTCTCACTTTCTTTTTGCACACAGAGTAGACACTGAGGCTTCACTCTCCTGGCCTCCTTTCTATCCTTCTAGTAGTCTAGTTGGAGAGACTGGAAATCTCGAAACTACATTTCCAAGAGCCAGGTGTGGCAGTGCGTGCCTAGAGTTTCAGCTACTCAGGAAGCTGAAGCAAGAGGCTTACTTGAGCCCAGTTCAAGACTCAGCCTGGGCAACATAGAGAGACCCCATCTTTAAAAAAAAATTACATTTCCCAGACTCCCTTACAGCTCCGGTGTGGATCTGAAATAAGTTCTCGTGTGAGATTTGGCGGGCAAAGCAGAAGCTACTATTCCACTGTTGCTGCAGTAGCGGCTGCGTAAAGCAAGCAGGGTGAAGGCACTGAATGCTGCTGGACTCAGTGTCCCTTCTGACCGTCTGGTCGCCAGCTTCGTGTGGCAGTTGCCTTGTCACAGGCATTTGCAGCAGCACCACCACCATCCTGGTTTCTGGAGCATGGCTACTGTGGTGGGCCCTTGAACTCAGTACTCCAGGGGTACCCCCCTGGCATGTATCCCTCCAGCCCTCTCGAAAATTGTGTAATGTCTGCTTGATTCTCAGTATTAAATTTTTCTTTGCTTGAAATACCTAGAGAGGCCAGGCGTAGTAGCTCATGCCTGTAATCCCAGCACTTTGGGAGGCCAAGGCAGGCTGACAGCTTGAGCCTAGGAGTTTGAGACCAGCCTGAGCAATGTGGCAAAACCCCATCTATACAAAAAATCAAAAATTAGCTGGGCATGGTGACACAGGCCTATAGTCCCAACTACCTAGGAGGCTGAGGTGGGAGGATCGCTTGAGCCCAGGAGGTCAAGGCTGCAGTGAGCCTTGATTGCACCACTGCACTCCAGCCTGGGTGACAGAGCAAGACCCTGTCTCAAGAAAACAAAAACAAACAACAAAAAAAGAAATACCTACAGAGGTTTCTACTTCCTATACTAAACCCTGATGGACCGTCTAACCCCTAGGCCAGCCTGGGTCTTCCCTGAACCACCAGGTTGTGCTAAGTGCCTCGTGTGAGCTCCCACTATGCCCCACATTGTAAGTTCCTGCCTTTTCATCTTGTGACCCTGGCACCAGTGCTTGGCTCACAGCAGGTGCAGAGTCAGTGTTTAATGAACTGAAGCTCCCTCTGCCAAGATACTGGGAGGTTCTATAATCTAGCTTAAGGGGCACTCCACCTCCTGCTTGCTCTGCAAAGCCCGAAGAACATGTTGCCTCTGGACGCTTACTGGATTCAAGATGAATCCCAGGTCCTCGACTTTTCCACGCTTGAACCACCCCGCCACAAGAGGCCACACCAGAATTGGAGAGTTGACCTGGTCCCAGGAAAAAGGTGCTAAGGAGCAAGAAAAATTGCTTATCTCAAGATTTACCATCTGGTTGTTCTTAGGGCCCTGTACTTGATGAATGGTTGCTGCTAGGCTGCAGTGAAGGCTGCGGTGAGTGAGAGCATCGGCTTTGAGGCCAGGAAAACCCTCCAAGTTGGAAGGTGTGCAAGCTTCAGCAAGTCACTCAGCTTGTTTGAACCTCAGGTTTTTGTTTGTTTTCGAGACAGGGTCTCACTCTGTCGCCCAGGCTGGAGTGCAGTGCAGTGGTGTGACCATGGCTCACTGCAGCCTCAACCTCTGGGGCTCAAGTGATCCTCCCATCTCAGCCTCCTGAGCAGCTGGAACCACAGGTGCCTGCCACCATGCCCCACTAATATAAAAATAAAAACTTTTTTTTTGTAGAGCTGGAGGTCTCCCTATGTTGCCCAGGCTGGTCTCGAACTCTTGAGCTCAAGAGACCCTCCCACCTCAGCCTCCTAAAGTGCTGGGATTACAGGCATGAGCCACTCGCCCAGCCATGATTTTTCATCTATAACATGGGAATAATAAAATCAATCTTACAGGATTCTTAGGCATAAAAAGGTATGCATAAAATATCAAATGCTTAGTACAGTGCATGTACTTATGAAGTGCTCGATATTTATCAGTAGCTCTTATAATGGTCATCATTGTTGTCACTTTATCACAATTCTGTTGCTTTATATAATTTTTCCTTCAGCCTAAACAGACTCGGATGCAATTAGCCTAGAATGCAGTTCTTTATACCTATTCCCGGTGTTCCATTTTACACACTGATGTGAATAACCCTCCTTGCAAAAGACTCAGCTAGGCCCAAGTTTGGGGCTGTACTGAGGAAACACCAAAACCATCTATGCCAGTGGTTCTCCACCCTAGCCAAAAACAGGGTTAAGACTTAAAAACAAAACAACCACCAAAACAAACAAATAAACCAAAACCCATTTCCTGTCCCTCAACCAGAGACTCCGATTAAACAGGGCCCAAGCTTCAGTATTTCTAAAAGCTCCCCGGGTGATTGTAATGCGCAGCTGAGGGCCACTGATCAGCGTGGCAAAGATTAGCCCAGTACTTCCATTACCCCGAGGAGAAAAAGAAAGCTGCTTTTACTCTTCTATAATCTCCACCACATTGTAGGAGAAGAGAGGACTGAAGATTACTGTTGAATTATTCCACTTACAAAAGATATTCTCATTATGAACCCGGGAAAAATGGCTCATCGTTTTAATCCTCTGGTTTGTGTCTTGAGGTATCTGATACGATGGGAAGAGCAGTGATCAGAGATGCTGTAGGACATGTTGGGAGCTAGTCTGGAAATACCTGTGAGGAACTTGGGTTGGCTGGTGGCCCTCTATCCTGAGCCAGCAAGTGTGCACACACATGGTTACCGATAATCAGGTGTGTGCACTTTGATCCTGGGCAAGTGACACGATCCCTGCTTTGGCACTAAATTTACCAATATCTAAGTGCCGGAGATAGTTGGTGAGAGCCTGCAGTGTTGTCAGAAATAAAGTACACCTGGAAAAAAATAGTTATTTTTTCCATTGTTAAAGTAATATACAAAAGAAAATACAGAAAACTGGAAAAACAGAATGAACCTTAGAAGAAACTAATAATAATAGCCAAGACCTATAGAGACTCAGGGGCTAGACATGGTTCTAAGCTCTTTACCATATAAATGTACTTACTCCTCACTATAGCTCTGGGAGGTAGATAACTATTTCTAACTCTATTTTACAGAGAAGAATGGGGGCCTGGAGCTGTTAGGTGACTTGCCCGAGGTTGCCTAGCTTGTAAAGGCAGAGCCAAAATTTGGACTTAGGCTTCATTTAACAGGACCTGGTCAACCTCAGAGGGAGAGTTCATCTGAATTCAAGGACTGAATGCCAGTTGCTAAAATTGAAAAAGTTAGTATCAGTTGTCATTCACTCATTTATTTATTTCACAAATATTTATTGAAGGTGTCTAGATGTAACATAATATTCCAGGCTTGATTATCAAGATATTGAATAGTATACATACAAAGGATACCTGTTCATTCATTCCTACAGCATTGAACTCTCAAGAATCTCAACAAAATAATGCACGTAAAAACAACATAAATGTAGGAAGTTTTTTTTTTTTTAAGACAGAATCTCGCTCTGTCGCCCAGGCTGGAGTGCAGTGGCGCAATCTTGGCACACTGCAACCTCTGCCTCCTGGGTTCAAGAAATTCTCCTGCTTCAGCCTCCTGAGTAGCTGGTACTACAGGCGCCCGCCACCATGCCTGGCTACTTTTTTGTATTTTAGTAGAGACAGAGTTTCACCATGTTGCCCAGGCTGGTCTCGAACTCCTGAGATCAGGCAATCTGCCCGCCTCAGCCTCCCAAAGGGCTAGGATTACAAGCATGAGCCAGTGTGCCCAGCCAAACCTAGAAAGTTTTAAAATGATGTAACTGTTCCCTGATGGCAAAAATCCAAAACCAATACTTCAAAACTTATGGAATGTCACACGCCTATTAGATGGAATATTTAGCATTATCCTTTGTATTTTCATCAATTAATAAACACAATTTGGACAATAATTTCAGTTGAATTTCATGAATTTGGCTTCGTCAAATTATGTTTTGTATGGCAGTAGTGTCTTCAACTCAGAAATTTGACGTTTGGTGAATGGATGGATTAATCAATAGATGGACAGATACATGAGTGAATAAATAGACAAGGATGCTTAACAAGGTTCTAAATGCTTAAACATTGCATCTTTAAAAAAATTTGGCCAGGCACAGTGGCTCACACCCGTAATCCTAGCACTTCTGGAAGCTGAGGTGGGAGGATTGCCTGAGTCCAGGAGTTCAAGACCAGCTTCAGCAACATAGTGAGACCTGGTCTCTATAAAAAGTTTTTAAAAAATTAGCTGAGCATGGTGATGCATGCCTGTAGTCCCAGCTACTCAGAAGGCTGAGGTGGGAGGATCACTTGAGCCAAGGAGGCAGAGGTTGCAGTGAGCCAAGATCGTGCCACTGCATTCTGGCCTGGGTGACAGAGCACGACCCTGTCCCCCCAACAACAACAACAAAAAAATTCAGTGTTTTCTAGTTTGTTGGGTAATAAAGTATGACTCAGGTGAAAATTGTGAGATATTTTATTTTTTAATTGACAAATAACAATTGTATATATTTATGATGTACCACATGATGTTCTGACATATGTATACATTCTAGAATGGGTAAATTGAGCTAATTAACATATGCATTACCTCTACATATTTTTCATTTTTTTTTGTGGTGAGAACACTTAAAATCTACTCTCTTAGCAATTTTCATTTACAGTATGTTGTTACTGAACTGTCATCATCACGGTGTGTGAAAGTTTTTGACTCTTTCCATAGACTAAATAAATAACTTCAAGCAAGTCATCAAAGTCATTATAGCGCCAGTTTCTTCATCTGATGATTAAACGAGGTCTAGCACCCTGCCTAATACATCTTAAACAGCCAGCATATTTTAAAGTGCCTTCAAAATATAGACAAAAAGCAACACAATACAATACAAAAACATATACAATATAAAATGTCTCGCTCCTTTTTTTTTTTTTTTTTTTTTTAGTGATGAGGTCTCACTATATTGCCAGTGCTGGTCTTGAACTCCTGGGCCCTAGTGATCTTCCTGCCTCAGCTTCCCAAAGCGTTGAAATTACTGGCATGAGCCACCTTGCCCAGCTGAAATAAGTTTCTTTCTATAAAGTTTTCTGCTATCACTATTATTATTAGAGATCTCCAAGTAAAATTAAGATTTTGCTGTTGATGAAGAAAAGGTTTACAAACCAGTAGATAACATTGTTTGCTTCAGAACCTTTACTGGAAAAGGGTCCTGATTCAGACCCCAAGAGAGGGTTTTTGGATCTCGTGCAAGAAAGAATTCCGGGCGAATCCATAGAGTAAAGTGAAAGCAAGTTTGGTAAGAAAGGGCCGAGCGAGGTGACTCATGCTTGTAATCCAGCACCTTGAGAGTCCGAGGTGGGCGGATCACTTGAGGCCAGGAGTTCCAGACCAGCCTGGTGAATATGGCGAAACCCCGACTCTACTAAAAATGCAAAAACTAGCAGGGTGTTGTGGCGTAGGCCTGTAATCCCAGCTTCCTGGGAGGCTGAGGCACAAGAATTGCTTGAACCCAGGAGGCAGAGGTTGCAGTGAGACGAGCTTGCACCACTGCACTCCAGCCTGGGCGTCAGAGCAAGACTGTCAAAAAAAAAAAAAAGAAGGAAAGGAATAAAGAGTGGCTATTCCATAGACAGAGCAGCGGCATGGGCCGCCGGTTGCCCATTTTTATGGTAATTTCTTGATCATATACTAAACAAAGGGTGGATTATTCATGAGTTTCCGGGAAAGGGGCGGGCAATTCCCGGAACTGAGGGTTCCTCCCCCTCTTAGACCATACAGGGTAACTTCCTGACGGTTGCCATGGCATCTGTAAAATGTAAACTGCTTTGGCATTGGTGGGAGTGTCTTTTAGCATGCTAATGTATTATAATTAAGTTACAATAAGCAGTGAGGACGACCAGAGGTCACTCTCCTGGCCATCTTGGTTTTGCTGGGTTTTTGCCGGCTTCTTTACTGCGCCCTGTTTTATCAGCAAGGTCTTTATGGCCTGTATCTTGTGCTGACCTCCTATCTCACCCTGTTGACTTAGAATGTCTTCACCTCCTGGGAATGCAGCCCAATAGGTCTCAGCCTTATTTTACCCAGTCCCTATCCAAGATGGAGTCACTCTGGTTCAAATGCCTCTGACAGAACCGTGTGAAATAACACAAATATTCTGGCTAAATTCCAGTGTGAGTGATTAACATTCTCCAACTTCACATAATTTTTATTATTAGCCAACACTTGTCCATCCCCAGTAATACACACGTTGCATAAAGAGCACAGAATGAGATGGGCCTCCCTTGGCATGTTCATAGTCTGCACATACTTTCCACTGAGGGCTTCCCTTTCTTGCTCACTGCTATGCCCACAGCTTTTCAACTCCCACTATTTTCAACCCCGGGATGCTTCCTGACCCAGAGTGGCAAGTAATTCCAAAACACAAGAGATAAAATATGAACACCTGTAGAATTCCAGAGAAAGAAAGATGTAAGGTATATTTATTCATTTATTTAATTATGTATTTTAGAGTGGGGGGTCTTGCTATGTTGCTCAGGCTGGTCTGCAAACTCCTGGGTTCAAGCCATCCTCCCACCTCAGCCTCCCAAAGTGTTAGGATTACAGGCGTGAGCTATGGCGCCCGGCCTTTTAAACGTTTATTAATAGTTTTGATATCTGCGAAGTGATTGATATTTGTTCCTTTTTAACTTGGAGGCTGGGATTAACACACGTGTTCTTCATTATTGCCCACAAAGCGTTGTTGATACGCAGGAGGGGAGTGGCACTTCCGCAATTTATTCTTCCAACCTGTGGCAATGGGATCCCGGACAGGAGATGGACAGTAACCCGCGGTTGATCTGGATCTAGTCCAGTTAGTCCAGTCCCTATCCCTTCAAGTGTCCCCAGGCCCTCTTGCCTATTTTCGCCCTTTGCCCAGTGGAAGGAAAAGTTTGGGGAGAAGGAAAAAATTTAAACCCTCTTCCTAGGCGTGTGAATGTATTTCAAGTATGCTAAATACCTCAGTCTTCCAATCTAATTACAACACATAGAAAAGAGGCAATTTTAGGACATTTAAAACTTGTAGCATAATTGCGCAACAGAAGAGCGCCGCCGTGTCCCCGCCATCGGTGCGCCCTCCGACCCCCCGCGGCGCGCAAGTGCGCGGCTTAGCAGCAGGCAGCCGGGGACGGAAGGGGACGGGGAGGCCGGCGCCCTGCCCAGCACAGAACCCTGGGTCGGTATCGCTTCTCTCTGCGGGGGACTTCGGAACTGCCTGGGATTATAAACCTCGACCAATAAAGGACTCACATCTTTCTGGGTCTTCTAAAGGCAGAAAGAAATCCATTTTCTTGTCACAACAAGATTTTGTTAAGAGATGCAAAAGTAAAGGTCGAAGCCAGGGAGGCTGCGATGGTATGGGGGGAGGGGCGGCTACGATGGTGAGTGCCGCTGACCAACTACCTGGGTTCGAATCCCAGGGTTGCCATTTGGGCGGCTACTATGTGCCAGGTGATCGGAAAACGGAGGTGAACTTGCTTGCCGAGGTCGCCCTTTCTTGGGGGAACTATGATTAGCTCGGTTGCCTTGGCCAAGTCTCAGTCTCGGTTTCTTCACCTGTAGGAAGTACCTGCCTCCGAATTGTTGTAAGGAGTGAGATCTTGTCTTAAGATGTAAACGGGCCGGGCGCGGTGGCTCACACCTGTAATCCCAGCACTTTGGGAGGCCGAGGCGGGCAGATCACGGTGTCAGGAGTTCGAGAACAGCCTTACATGGTGAAAGCCCGTCTCTACCAAAAAATACAAAAATTAGCTGGGCGTGGTGGCGGGCGCCAGTAATCCCAGCTACTCAGGAGGCTGAGGCAGGAGAATCGCTTGAACCCGGGAGGCGGAGGTTGCAGTGAGCCGAGATCGCGCCACTGCACTCCAGCCTGGGAGACAGAACAACTCGTCTCAAAAAAAAAAAAAAAGGATGTAACCGATTAACACTTTGTTGGGCACACAGTAAAGGGCTCAGTAAGTATCCTCTCTTCTTTCACACAGATCCAAGACAGCGCAGAAGGGAGACAGCCACGCCTAAGAATGATTCCTTGAGCAGTTCTTTCAAAGAAGCACTGAACTCTGTAAGGACGCTTAGCTGCAGGCAGAAAGGGCAGGGGCCCTGGGAGCAAAGGTGCATAAGCCAGGAAGTTACAGGAGCGAGTCCTGCACCCAGGGCGCGGGCAGAGAACTCCGGAGGGACTTCTGGCAAGGGCTTCCCGCCCGGGTGCCCAGAGCGGCATGATTAGCATTCGCCCCGCCCCCATCTCCTCCCGGCCCGCGATTGGTCAGCGCTCCTTGGCCGCCCGCTCCTGGCGGGGCCAGAGGGCGCCGGGGGAAAGGCCGAGCCCGCGGGGCAGTGGGCGGGGACGCGCGGAGAGCGTGGCGAGGCGGCCCACCAACCGCGCCCGGGCCTGAGGGGGCGGGGCCGGGGCGGGGCTTCCCGGCGGGCATTAGAAGCAGGTGACCCGGGCGGGGCGGGAGAGGGCAGCCAGCCTGCGGCCGTGAGTCCGCTGTGGTCGCAGCCGCGCGCGGTTCCGTGCTCGCCAGAGGTGGGCGAAAGGGTGCGAGAGCGCGGGGGAGGAGCCGAGCAGGGCACGTCCCGAGAGCGTCGCCACCGCCCCCAGGAGTCCACTGGAGCGCGGAGCCCCCTGCAGGGGAGGAGGCGAGCGGCGGGCGGGACGCGGCGGCCGGCGCTCACCATGCAGTCCCGGCCCGGCCAGCGCCGGCTGCTCGCGGTGCTGTGAGGCGGCGGGGTCCCACGGCTCCCGCCTCCCGCCTTCCTCCCGCCCAGGTGCTGCCAGGCGCGCTCGCCCTCCGTCCGGCTCCCGGCCCCGGGGAGAACGCACGGCCTGCCCCTGCCCGGCTCCGTCTGGATCATGCGGGGGGCTCCCGAGGAGGAGAGGGCGAGTGACCGGCCTGCGCCGCCCCTGTTCTGGGGGCGCCCCCCACTCTGAGTCGCCCCCACCTGCTGCCATGTGCGGCTGCCACGGGTACCCAGCCTGTCGCTAAACTTTCCGGGCGCCAGCCCGGCTCTGAGTCGCGCTTCTCAGCGGAGTGACCCAGGGACGGAGGACCCAGGCTGGTTGGGGACTGTCTGCTCTTCTCGGCGGGATCCGTGGAGGTGAGAACCTTCCCTTTCTCCCTGTTCTTCTCCCGGTTCCTGTGCCCTTTTCCGGGAAGCTGAGGGTTCTGGTCTCCGGGCACTGCCTGAAAGGCCCAGCTTGGAAAGAGAGGGTGGGGGAATCAGTAGTTTGGTTACAGGAGGCGGAGCGGGGAGGAAAGGAAAGGGGTTAACTTAAGAGATTTGGAGACAGCTCGCGGGGACCGAACTGTTGACGCCTCTCCAACAGGGAGTGGTTGCAATCTTTCTTCTCCCCCTTCTTTTTTAAAGAGTCCTTTCCCTGGAATCCGAGCCCTAACCGTCTCTCCCCAGCCCTATCCGGCGAGGAGCGGAGCGCTGCCAGCGGAGGCAGCGCCTTCCCGAAGCAGTTTATCTTTGGACGGTTTTCTTTAAAGGAAAAAGCAACCAACAGGTTGCCAGCCCCGGCGCCACACACGAGACGCCGGAGGGAGAAGCCCCGGCCCGGATTCCTCTGCCTGTGTGCGTCCCTCGCGGGCTGCTGGAGGCGAGGGGAGGGAGGGGGCGATGGCTCGGCCTGACCCATCCGCGCCGCCCTCGCTGTTGCTGCTGCTCCTGGCGCAGCTGGTGGGCCGGGCGGCCGCCGCGTCCAAGGCCCCGGTGTGCCAGGAAATCACGGTGCCCATGTGCCGCGGCATCGGCTACAACCTGACGCACATGCCCAACCAGTTCAACCACGACACGCAGGACGAGGCGGGCCTGGAGGTGCACCAGTTCTGGCCGCTGGTGGAGATCCAATGCTCGCCGGACCTGCGCTTCTTCCTATGCTCTATGTACACGCCCATCTGTCTGCCCGACTACCACAAGCCGCTGCCGCCCTGCCGCTCGGTGTGCGAGCGCGCCAAGGCGGGCTGCTCGCCGCTGATGCGCCAGTACGGCTTCGCCTGGCCCGAGCGCATGAGCTGCGACCGCCTCCCGGTGCTGGGCCGCGACGCCGAGGTCCTCTGCATGGATTACAACCGCAGCGAGGCCACCACGGCGCCCCCCAGGCCTTTCCCAGCCAAGCCCACCCTTCCAGGCCCGCCAGGGGCGCCGGCCTCGGGGGGCGAATGCCCCGCTGGGGGCCCGTTCGTGTGCAAGTGTCGCGAGCCCTTCGTGCCCATTCTGAAGGAGTCACACCCGCTCTACAACAAGGTGCGGACGGGCCAGGTGCCCAACTGCGCGGTACCCTGCTACCAGCCGTCCTTCAGTGCCGACGAGCGCACGTTCGCCACCTTCTGGATAGGCCTGTGGTCGGTGCTGTGCTTCATCTCCACGTCCACCACAGTGGCCACCTTCCTCATCGACATGGAACGCTTCCGCTATCCTGAGCGCCCCATCATCTTCCTGTCAGCCTGCTACCTGTGCGTGTCGCTGGGCTTCCTGGTGCGTCTGGTCGTGGGCCATGCCAGCGTGGCCTGCAGCCGCGAGCACAACCACATCCACTACGAGACCACGGGCCCTGCACTGTGCACCATCGTCTTCCTCCTGGTCTACTTCTTCGGCATGGCCAGCTCCATCTGGTGGGTCATCCTGTCGCTCACCTGGTTCCTGGCCGCCGGCATGAAGTGGGGCAACGAGGCCATCGCGGGCTACGCGCAGTACTTCCACCTGGCTGCGTGGCTCATCCCCAGCGTCAAGTCCATCACGGCACTGGCGCTGAGCTCCGTGGACGGGGACCCAGTGGCCGGCATCTGCTACGTGGGCAACCAGAACCTGAACTCGCTGCGCGGCTTCGTGCTGGGCCCGCTGGTGCTCTACCTGCTGGTGGGCACGCTCTTCCTGCTGGCGGGCTTCGTGTCGCTCTTCCGCATCCGCAGCGTCATCAAGCAGGGCGGCACCAAGACGGACAAGCTGGAGAAGCTCATGATCCGCATCGGCATCTTCACGCTGCTCTACACGGTCCCCGCCAGCATTGTGGTGGCCTGCTACCTGTACGAGCAGCACTACCGCGAGAGCTGGGAGGCGGCGCTCATCTGCGCCTGCCCGGGCCACGACGCCGGCCAGCCGCGCGCCAAGCCCGAGTACTGGGTGCTCATGCTCAAGTACTTCATGTGCCTGGTGGTGGGCATCACGTCGGGCGTCTGGATCTGGTCGGGCAAGACGGTGGAGTCGTGGCGGCGTTTCACCAGCCGCTGCTGCTGCCGCCCGCGGCGCGGCCACAAGAGCGGGGGCGCCATGGCCGCCGGGGACTACCCCGAGGCGAGCGCCGCGCTCACAGGCAGGACCGGGCCGCCGGGCCCCGCCGCCACCTACCACAAGCAGGTGTCCCTGTCGCACGTGTAGGAGGCTGCCGCCGAGGGACTCGGCCGGAGAGCTGAGGGGAGGGGGGCGTTTTGTTTGGTAGTTTTGCCAAGGTCACTTCCGTTTACCTTTATGGTGCTGTTGCCCCCTCCCGCGGCGACTTGGAGAGAGGGAAGAGGGGCGTTTTCGAGGAAGAACCTGTCCCAGTTCTTCTCCAAGGGGCCCAGCTCACGTGTATTCTATTTTGCGTTTCTTACTGCCTTCTTTATGGGAACCCTCTTTTTAATTTATATGTATTTTTCTTAATTTGTAACTTTGTTGCATTTTGGCAACAATTTACCTTTACTTTGGGGGCTTTACAATCCTAAGGTTGGCGTTGTAATGAAGTTCCACTTGGTTCAGGTTTCTTTGAACTGTGTGGTCTCAGTTGGGAAAATATATTTCCTATACGTGTGTCTTTTAAAAAAATGTGAACAGTGAACGTTTCGGTTGCTGTGACTGGGAAGTTGTTGGGTGTGCTTTTTCAGCCAGCTTCTCCTTCCACTGCTTAAAGTGTCCATGATTCTTTAAGGTGAGCTGCAGTTTATAGCCCCAGGTCATACCTAGGAGGGGAGCATAATGTGCTCAGGGCCTCCCCAAAGTGACAAGGTTAGGGAGTGCTTAGCGATTTTGTGTTCAGCCTTAGCTTTGTTTATAGAGGGAGGTTCAGTTTCTTTTCTGTAGTGCTTGTAATAATTCTCACTCCTAACAGCACCATCGTTGTGTCTTGAATAAGTTAGAGGTAGCATTATAGAGGATCTGGCATAAATATTTGCAGTAGTGAGAGCCTAAGCGATGGTGATTGGTGGAGCTTGAATTTTAGGCTGGTGAGATGGCAGCTTTGTGCCTGAGAGGTAGTGGGTGGTTCTTAGGCTTCAGTGATCCCTTTTTTTTTTTTTTTTTTTTAAAGGAACTTGTGTTATAATTTTGGTAAAAGTATAAACCCACTCCCTCTGGACAGTACTTAGCGACAGTTGCTAAAGGGGGCTCCTTTTTAAATGTAAGGACTGAAATGGATATACTTCTAATAAGTAAATTTCCAACACTTATTTGCTCCACCCCCTCACCCCTCCCCCTTTATCATGTTAAACAGCCTTTTTGCTTTTCTTATTCCTCCTCTCCTGGAGAGCTGTGATTAGAAACCACACCCACCCTTGAATGAAGTGCTTGAACTGGGGGAGGGAGGCTGGCTACCTGTGAACAAACATTGGCCCAAATAAGGGAAAATAAGTGTCCCTGGACTTTGGACTAGTTTGTAGCCAGATATTCCAAGAGCAGCAAGACGTTGCTCTCTGCCGTCTCTGAAAACAAAACAGATGCATAACATGCTTGCACAACCTTTTAAAATATAGATCAGTATAGTGCTACCTCTATAGTTTTCTTCCTCTTCTGAGAAAGCCTGTATATTGATGATCACACACACACACACACACACACACACACACTTTGCAATTAGAGAATTTGGTTTGCTTTACTAATCTGTTTAACTATTCCTTCATTCATTATGAACGCTTGTATTGATGAACATACACACAGAGGTTTCTTTGCTATTAGAAAATTCTGTTTGCTTTCCTAATCTGTTTAAGCATTCATTCATGAAGAGTGTGGGGCCATTACTGGGGAAGGGGGGTGACAGTGCCTCAGCCTCAGCCAGCAAAATACCAATGACCAGGATTGGGGACTAAATTTAGGAAGCTAAAATGGCCAGAGCAATTAACATTTGAGAAAATCCTGTCTAGGAAAACAACTTGAGTGTAGGCATTTGTAATTCACTTATACCAAAGTTGGAAAAGTAAAATTTAAGCCTAGGTCAATTTTTACTTGATGGATGTTAAATAGACAAATGCATAGTTCCCAGGGGGAATTTAAACACTTTACTGGTGGGAAGAAACCTAGTATTAAAGTTTTAAGGACTCTCAAAAACTTCACATTTATTAAAATGCACTGCTCTTACCCAATTTATCCTCTGAATTAAAATTTCAGTGGATTCTACAAAACCTCGTACAAATAGCTACAGAACTTTGTGCCTATTTTATTCCTCTATTTATTCTTCTAGGAAGAAGCCTCTTCCTAGAATCTTGAAATAGATCCCTTGACTGAATGCCAATTCCTCTCCTGTTTTTCAAATGAGAGAACCTTTTCTGATCACCTTGACCTTTTCCCTCATTTCATATGTCTTCCCAGAAAGTAGACAGACTGCTCTGCTGCCTTCAGTCATTGTGCCTCATTTGGGTTGTCCCTCCTTCTTTGTGGAGAAACCTGGAAATGATGCACAGTGTATCCAAAAGTTGTGGGATGAAGTGGATGAAAGTGATTTAATTCATTTTTAGAATTTTTTGTTTGTTTGTTTTAGCAACATGCTGAACAACTAATTTACTTTAAAAATAAGCCAGTTAAAACAAAGGACGCTAAGCCCAAGTGGGGGGCAATATTAGTCAGGATCTTTGGGGTCTAATTCCAGACCAACTTTCAGAGGCACTTCTTTGTCTCTGTTCTCACCTCTGCTGTCCCTCTCTTCCCTCATCCCCTAAGAGAGACAAAGATAAAAGCCCACCTGCATCCCTAAGTCTTACTGAGATCAGCCACCCCAGGGGAGAGAAACTGGATCTACTTACAGCCACCCCCTGTTTCCATCCATATACTTACTTCCCCCAATTTGCATGTGATTATGGAAACAAGTCATGCTCATGAAAGCAACTGTAAAATAAAAGGTTATGGAGTAGTTCAGCAACTTCTTCACAGCCAGCTTTGTGGAGTTGGGGAGGACTTAGGGCCCATTGGAGTTTCTTATGTGTACAGCTTCAGGGCTGTCCCTTTCAGTTTGATTTTAAGCAATGCCTCACTTTATAGCTTAGGGGGTAAGGATTCCATTCAGGTAGGTTGTCTAAAGGAACTAATGGGACCTCTGAGTGAATTAGCTGACCAGATTTTAGGAAATCTTTTTAATTTCTATGATTTCCCTTCTCACATTTTGAAATGGTAAAATTGACTGGAAATAATTTTTCTTGGTGCCTTATTGGTTTTCCTTGCAAACCTTTGTCATATTTTCTTATGACCATTGCCAGTGACCAAGGCCCATGTGTGTGTTGTGTGTAATTGTGCACATGTACAAGCTTAAATAACGTGCCGACAGCACTGTTTCAAAGTTGGTATTCATTAGGCTGTTGCCTCCTGGGCTGGAGCTGCACTAATCCTGACACCGGCTGCCAGGAGAAAACCTCATGGATCACACACCAAACCTTAATAACAGCATCCGTGGCCTGCACTCTCCAGTACAGAATGGGAACCCCAGAGCTAGGAAATGTAGTTGTATATTTTAATGAACTGCTACCCCAGCCAAAGAAGCTTCTTTCACTTTTGTGCTCTACAGAAAGCCCAAGGGGGGTAGGAGGGACAAAGCTTTGAATAACTGCTTTCTAACACTAAATGTGGCCAACAGGACAGAGCACATCACACGTATAGGCAGGTGTGAGGGACAGTGGCTAAGAATTGCCTGCTCCCTCTGCATGCTCTTTCTTGTTTCCAAAGTCCAATCAAGTGATCCTGGGAAACAAATCTGTCTGGATTGGGGAGGGTGGTTCTGAAAGAACTGCCAAGACGTTAAAGAAGGGTGAAGAGTAGGCAGAATATAAGTAGCTAACCTGAGTCAAGACTCTCAAAAGCTAGCAGCCTGATGACAATAGGATTTATTTCAGCCAGGATAGTGTCTGTCTGTGAGTGCATCATTTTAAGACAGTATGACTTCATGTTGTTACAAACTATGTATAGTATGTATGTTTTGTGGGTTGTGTATATACATAATATATATTATATATATATATATGAGAGATTTGGTGACTTTTGATACGGGTTTGGTGCAGGTGAATTTATTACTGAGCCAAATGAGGCACATACCGAGTCAGTAGTTGAAGTCCAGGGCATTCGATACTGTTTATGATTTCCATATATGTATAGTGCCTATCCCATGCTGTAGTCACTGTTATGTTAAATCCAGAAGTTACACTAGAGCCAGCGATACTTTATTTGTAGACAATCAATTTGAATCCATATGTTATTACTGGCAGATGATACATGATTACAGTTCTGAATCTGTAACACTTACAAAAGGAAACCCAGAGCAGCTTGATGAGTTTTTGTTTCTGCTTCGTTCCTGGGAGTCAGTAGAAACAGCAGTTGTATGTGGTTATGTTAGTCTCAAGATACTTAATTTGTTGACCTTACTTCAGAAAAATTTTGTATGTATTATATTTGTGGGAAGGTAAAATAATCATTTGAGATTTTTATCAAATATGAAGATTAGTTATTTATGAAAAACAAAGAAATGTCTATTTTTCTTTGTTCCCAATTAATGTAGATAAATTTTAAAATGCATTAAAGTAATGGTAAAGACAATAAAAAGATGCTGTAGAAGTCTTTTTCTCCTCATGTTTTTATAGAGAGACACTGCTTTCTAAGAGTATTCGAGGAGATAATACGGATTCTAACTTCATAATCAGGTTTTTCAGATGTACTTAAAATATAAGCAGCAAAAATTTTATTAGTAAGTAAAATCAAGCAAATTCCAATCACCAGAAACAGAACTAGTTAAGAAACATGTTTTACTTGAATATATTTCCTAGGTCTCACTCCTGCCGATCCTGTGATTGTCTCATGAGTCACTTGATGAAGGCAGATACGTGGAAGAACAGAGACTTTGCCTGAGATTGCGTTCTATTTTATAAACCCTCTGTTTACACTGAACCAATTTGATTAGAGATGATGCTGTTTTGTGCGTCCGGTTGGAGGGCAGGAACTCCCAAAACTTTGTCATCCAGCAGTTGGATCTGCAACTTGGTATTGCGCTCTAAATACAAGTCAGGGAGCCCAGAAGAGACAGTAACACTGACTGAGCTGGCTCTTCCCTGTTATCTGGACAGATGCTTAGTAAGCCTGAGATACTATTGTCGGACCACCTACTGATGCTGCTTTGGCAAAATGCAGATTAGCCACCATCTACCAAACACCACCTCATTTTAATGCCTGGGATGTCAGTGTTCTCCACCAATGCTCTGAGACATAAGTATGTGGGAGAACATGGGTAATTAGCTTAAAATATTTGTGGGAGACAACATAAATCCAGTAAGAAGTTAGCATTATGAGAGTGTGTAATTCAATGTCAAGGTGAACACTAGGAAGTTTATTACATTGATGCATAAGGTAGTTAGGAGACGCAGACTAGAAAATATAGTTGAGTTGAATCCTAAGAGAAGAGCAACTGTACCTTACATGTCCGGGACACAGTAGTTAGTACATCTTCCCCGTGCTTTCTTGTCACTCATTTTTCCCCATTGGAAAAGGGGGCAAAGGGCAAAGTCACAAGCTGGAACAGAGAGAGGGACTGTTGGGCTTAGAAGGTTGCAGAAATAGGCTGGGTGCGGTGGCTCACGCCTGTAATCCTAGCACTCTGGGAGGCCAAGGCGGGCAGATCACCTGAAGTTGGGAGTTTGAGACCAACCTGACCAACATGGAGAAACCCTGTCTCTACTAAAATTAGCCAGGGCTGGTGGCACATGCCTGTAATCCCAGGTACTCGGGAGGCTGAGGCAGGAGAATCACCTGAACCTGGGAGTCAGGTTGTGGTGAGCCAAGATCACACCATTGCACTCCAACCTGGTCAATAAGAGTGAAACTCCGTCTCAAAAAAAAAAAAAAAAAAAAAGAAGGTTGCAGAAATAGGTGGGCCCAGGGTAATACTGGTAACAATGGTTCTTTTAGTGATTTCGTTACACAGCTCGTTAGCTTGTCTATGGATGGTAACAGGGTTGAGAGGCAGAGTGGTTATGAGCATGGATTTGGGAGCCAGACTTATTAGGAATTAAAATCCCAGCTCCACCACTTATGTGCCATGTGATCCTGGACACAACCTCTGGGTATTTCAGTTTTCTCATTTGTGAAAAGGGAGACTTATATTTAGGGTTAAAAAGATTTAAAGGATTGACTCAGATTAAGGCAAAGTTAAGGTAAGTAAAACAATGGGGGAAGCCGCTGTTCAGACATGGAATGAAAGGAGATGGAGAGATTAGGTTTTCAAATTTGTATTTGCGTAAGAATCATTTGAGGTTCATGTTAAAAATGTCAATTCCCAGATCTCAGCCCCAGGAATTGAGATTCAGTAGCTCTGGGGCGCAGTAAGCTATTTTTTTTTAAAAAAATAAGCTTTTAATTTTGGAATAATTTTAGATTTACCAAAAGTTGCCAAAATCAGTGTCTGTATGCCCCTTACTCATTTCCCAACGTTAACATTTGTTAAAACTAAGCAGTCAATGTTGGCACATTACTATCAACTGCAGACTTCATCAGATTTTCCACCAATGTTCTTTATCTATTCCAGGATCCAGTGCAGGACACCACACTGCCTTTAGAGAAGCTTTGTTTTTCACAGGCACTTTCAGCTGATGAGAGGCAGGTGGGTTGGGGACCACATTGTGAGAACCACTGGGACATTTAAAGAACTGGACAAAAATTGCTGCATCCCCAAACTGGGGAGATGAATGCAATTTTAAAGCAGAAGGGAATAAAGTAGTGGAGAGGGTGGATATAGAAGGTTGATTTTAGAGTTAGAGATAGAATCCTCTCCACTAGATGAGGAGGGTTACTTTAAAGAAGGCATCTAATGCCAGAGGAAATAGTAGATTTTGGAAGGTGCAGATGCCACTTAGTCCACAGCCTAGATTGAGGATACATGACTAGGGTTGTGAGCAGGTCAGGAGATGGGGTAAGTGCAGTAAGTTGGGAACAGCTGCTTTGGGGAACACAGGTGGGCTCAAATAGGTGATGAAGGGGAATTACAAGAGGCCTGTTAGCCTGTGAGCCTCATGACACCTGCATGTCCTGGAACCTGATGCTAATGCTTTGGCAGTGGGTCACAGTGACCAACATTAAGCATTGCCACATTGGGTCAGGGTGAGGCTGGGATGATTTTGTTGAGGGAGGGTCCTAAGGATCTTCACCTAAGAGTGAAGGAGCGGGTGGAAGACGAGGTGTGTAAAACACTTGAAGCTCCTCCTTTGTCAGAGGCAGTTCTCACGCCGAGGAGACACAGGAGCCACCAGCTAGGGGGTGGCAGGTAAACATTTGTAGAATTGAGGTTAAGAAGACAAAGCAACAGATTTTCTTTTTTTCCGTAAAGCTAACAGCCTAATTTGGGAATCTTTTGAGGTCTTTTGAAGTAGATACTACTGATAGCTCATTGAAGACCTTAGGTTCTGGGACCATTACTGAATTTTCCTAATCACATTCCAATTGCTTTGCTCCCTTACAGCAGTTATAATTATCACCAAACCTGTCCCCTTTTTTTTTTTTTTTTTTGAGATGGAGTTTCGCTCTTGCCTCAGCCTCTTGCGTAGCTGAGATTACAGGCACGTGCCACCATGCCAGGCTAATTTTTGTATTTTTAGTAGAGACGGGGTTTCACCATGTTGGCCAGGCTGGTCCCGAACTCTTGACCTTAGGTGATCCACCCGCCTCAGCCTCCCAAAGTGCTAGGATTACAGGTGTGAGCCACGGCGCCTGGCTAACCTGTCCGTTTTTAAAGACTGTTAACCTTTTTTCATTGGACTCAGGATTCCTCTTAATTTCTATACCATTTCACTTTCATAGTTAGTTGTTCTTCCTGCACCCTAGACATCCTAAACCACAAACTAACACTCTTAAAATTTCACATTTAAGTGCACGTTCTCCCACTTGCCAAATAGTTTAGATGGAAATTGCCTTAGAAACCAAACAGATTGCTCCTGTATACTAGGGGAGCAGGCTTCACTGAAGAAGGGCTGCTAGGTATTGCTTGCTGGCACAATGTCAGTCAGCCCCAGCCAGGTCCACCAGATGGGTAAGTAGGCAGAAATTAGACTTTAAGGTAATACAATCCTTAATCTGTTGAGAGGTGCTGGGTGTAATCTACAGATTCTGCATAGAAACTAGCACTTATCTGGGAGATTTCTCTGCCAGCTGTCAAGTGCTTTTCCAAGTAGTACTATACTCAGTAAGCCTGCTTGAGGCTGGTGTGGTGGCTCATGCCTGTAATCCCAGCACTTTGGGAGGCTGAGGCAGGCAGATCACCAGGTCAAGAGATTGAGACCATCCTGGCCAACATGGTGAAACCCCGTCTCTACTAAAAATACAAAAATTAGCTGGGTGTGGTGGCACAAGACTGTAATCCCAGCTACTTGGGAGGCTGAGGCAGGAGAATCGCTTGAACCTGGGAGACTGAGGTTGCAGTGAGCCAAGATCGCGCCACTGCACTCCAGCCTGGTGACAGAGTGAGACTCCATCTAAAAAAAAGCCCCAAAAAACTCCAAAAATTAGCCGGGCAGGGTGGCACATGCCTGTAATCCCAGCTACTCAGGAGGCTGAGGCAGGAGAATCGTTTGAACCCGGGAGGTGGAGGTTGTAGTCAGCCGAGATCATGCCACTGCTTTCCAGCCTGGGTGACAGAGCAAGACTCCGTCTCAAAAAAAAAAAAAAAAGAAAAAGAAAAGAAATAAAAGAAAAAAGAAAAAAGCCTGCTTGAGAGTCCTTCATAGCTATCTTAAATGTAGTTAGGGAGAAAGGCTGGGTGATGAAAGATTCTAGTTAACCTGCATACTGTAGCTAAACTAGTTCCCAGAAATACTGCAGAGCCTGAACACAGAATCAAGACTGATTTTGTTTTCTGGTTAAAATTGGCTTTGGCTTAAAAAAAATCAAGGTATACTTAGAAATGCAGGAAAACTAGACCAAGAAATGAACCTTGAGCTGTTATAAAGCCAGGATTTAGTGCTGTTGGATTTCAATAATGTATAGACATATGGATTACATAAAGAGGAAATGTAAAATAAAGGGCCAGGATAAAATTTCTCTTTAACCAGAAACACTGAGCCCTAAGTGGTCATCTTAGGATGAAACATATGAAATTGCCAAAAGGCAACCAAAAGGCCTATAAAAATGGCAATTTGGTTCAAATATATCTTTCATTTTCTTAACTCTTCACCCCCAGACTCCTATCAAATATGTTTCAGGTATTCTGTCTTGTAATGAAGATGTGAAAGTTCAATTCACAATATACCAAAGTTAATATTCTATTGGGGTCTGTATTATAGTAGTTAAAAAAAACCTACAAATGAAAATAAATTTGAGTCCAGGTAATCAGCCCTTTTTTAAAGTCTCATGTTAGGGAACAAATCTTCCGTAGGTATAGAACTCTTGAGAAAAATGCCATAGTTACCACCCCACTAGCAACTTAGTTTCCATGCCCCATTTGTCAGAGAACCTACCTGCTTTTCAGTGACATTTATACTCTTTTCCTCAACTGACCCAATTTCCCATTTATCAAAGTCGCTGTATTGCCTTCTAGAATTAAAAGTCAAAGGAAGAGAGCAGCTTAGTGATACTTATTTTACCAACTTGTTCTTCAAGTCACAGATTCATGTCCAATGTCCCTCTCCCAAACTTTCTTTTAAACCTTTGGCCAAATATGTCAGCATTTCTGCTTATAACTGGCATATCACAGGGTGCAAACCATCTTATAAAGTGATGTATGATAGATTTTTTTCCTAAGTTAAATCAGATCTTTTATCCTAGTCGGCAACTTATCAAGACACAGTGATCAGTTAGTTTTTGTTTTTTTGAGACACAGTCTCATGCTGTCGCTCAGGCTGGAGTACAGTGGTGCAATCGCGGCTCACTGTACTCTGCCTCCTGGGTTCAAGCGATTCTTGTGCCTCAGCCTCCTGAGTAGCTAGGATTACAGGCGTGTGCCACCACGTCCCGCTAACGTTTTTCTAATTTTCTTTCTTTTGAGCCGGAGTTGCAGTGTCGCCCAGGCTGGAGTGCAGTGACGCCATCTTGGCTCACTGCAACTTCCGCCTCCAGAGTTAAGGGATTCTCCTGCCTCAGCCTCCCGAGTAGCTGGGATTACAGGCGTGCATCACCACACCTGGCTTTTTTTTTTTTTTTTTTTTTTTTTTTAATAGAGACGAGGTTTACCATGTTGGCCAGACTCCCGACCTCATGTGTTGTGATTACAGGCGTCAGCCACTGCACCGTCTTTTTTGTAATTTCAATAAAGACGAGGTTTCACCATGTTGGCCAGGATGGTCTCAAACTCTTGGCCTCAAGTGATCCACCCACCTTGGGCTCCCAAAGTGCTGGGATTACAGGCGTAAGCCACCGTGCCTGTGATCATTTACTTAAATATTTGACTTTAGGTAATGAAGAAGAATTAAAGTGGATGAAAATATTGCAATGCTATCAGGATTTATTGAGAATTGCTAAAGCTCAGTGGCTAGACTCTTAGTTCTAAAGAAACCTAATAGTGACTTGGCATATTTTTAACTGAAATGTAAGCTTGAAAATAGCACGTTAGAGTCAAATTATGTGGCTTAAGACATCCTCTCAACAGCAACACAAATTCTAGTTCCTGTCTTTCCATTCTTTCCTGTTTGTCTGAAAACCTCAAATACCTCTTGTTCTAATTCTACGCTATTCCTTTAATTCCTTTCTCTTTGATACATTTTGCTTAATTTTATATTCTAATGTGCTTTTCCCTCTCAGACACGATAACCAACTATTCAAGATGCCATCTAATGCACTATGCCATTAAGTATTGTGGTCAGTGATTTTAAGTGTAATAAATTATCTTCAGGTTGAAAAGAGCATATGCAAAAGAAATGGATCACTACATCTTAACTAGAGGCATGGATCAAATCAACTTATGGTTGGTTTGAAAATGCTTTAAGACATATCAGGGTTGACTTAAAACTAGGCTGGGCAGAGATGTAACACTATGTGGATAGAAGTGTTACAAACACACTAGCCATATTTTAATTAAAATAGAGTTTATTAGCTTTTAATATAAACATGAGAAATAAAAACCACATAAATTGTAGCATTCTTTTCAAAATAAAACTGCAATCAATACTTGAATCTCCAAACTCTGAATTCCATAAACAATATTTGTTTTTTTGAGGTGGTAGATTGTAATATTTGTATACCATTATTTATCATTTATGTCTGTCCTTTAAAAATGATGGAAACTGCAGCACAATATGATGTGAAGCATTGCTATAATAGAGGAAGTACTCCTGTCCCAGAAATGCTTTGTTTATAAGCAAGATTCCTAGGATTAGATTTGAGAAAATAGGAGAAACAGATTTCACATAGTTGAGAACACTAACCTCTTAGTATTTCAAATTTAGGTGACATTATCGGTCTCCTAAAATTATTTGCTCCTTGCCTTTTAAAGCCTGAAGAGTTCCTAAGGGTTATGTAAGTATTTCTTAAATAGCAGGACTTAATGGGACACCTACAGCTTGGTAGCATGTAGGATGATAAAACAGCTGTTCCTATCACCTTCTATAATTAGGGTCCAATTCCTTTTATTACATGTTAATTAACACTGCTCTTCAAAATCTTCCTTTAAAGAAACTTCGGTAATCAAAGCATATAGAGCACAGCTCTGCAGGTAACTACTTTTAAAAAGAGGGCATTTTATGGAGATAGATACAAGGTATTCCAAAAGTTCAGTGTAATTTTAAGCTTTGATACTTGTAGAAATATAAATGCTACAAACCTTTACAAAACCTTGTCTGAACATTTTTCTTCTGCTTTTTTCTTTGAGACAGGGTCTGGATGTCGCCCAGGTTGGAGAGCAGTGACATGATCATGGCCCACTGCAGCCTTGACCTCCTGGGCTCTACTGATCCTCCCACCTTAGCCTCCAGAGTGGCTGGGACTACAGACACATGCCACCATATCCAACTATTTTTATTATTTTTTTACAGACAGGGTCTCACTATGTTGCCTAGACTGGTCTTGAACTCCTGCACTCAAGCAGTCCTTCCACCTCAGCCTCCCAGGGTACTGAGATTACAGGCATGAATCACTATGCCCAGCCCATTTCTTTTGCATTTAATTTTGCATTTTTCTAAGAGATGGGGTCTTGATAGCGTTGTCCAGGTTGGAGTGTAGTAGCTATTCCTATAGGCACCATCATGGTACACTGCAGCCTCCAATACTTGACCTCAAGCAATCCTCCAGCCTCAGCCTCCCAAGTAGCTGGGACTATAGGCGTGCACCACCACACCCAGCTTCATTTCGCAAATTTTGAACATAAAGCTTTTAATTTTTTGTTTCAGTCAATGTCTGCTATCAAGAGTGACCGGAACAAAAAATTAAAAGCTTAATATTCAGGAGACAGGTGCCAGTTGCACTTGTAGTCCCAGCTACTTGTGTGGCTGAGGCTAGAGGATGGCTTGAGACCAGGAAGTTCTAGGCTGCCGTGAGTGCACAATGATTGCACCTGTGAAAAGCCACTGCACTCCAGCCTGGACAACGCAGTAAGACCCCCCCAGCTCTTTAAAAACAAACAAAACAAAACAAAAAACTTTCAAATCATGTTTTTTAAAGGTTTATAGCATTTATACTCATGCTGCAGTGCCTTGGAGGGCCCAAACTATATTAAAGCTTAAAACTGCTTCACTTTTTTCATCGTCACTGAACCACCATGTTGGTTGGCATTATGAAAATATCTTTTAATACATTTATTTAGCAAGAGAAAAATTATCAGAAAATGAGAAGCACCATTTATAGTTCACAAGAAATGCAACATGGACTCCAATAGAAGTAGATATCAATAACTGATACTTCCTCTGTTTATGACCCCAAACATGCTAAAATGCTAAAGTAATGCTTGCAAAGAATATGAATGACAAATGTTATCCAGCAGCTTTTTGGTTTAAAATGATTGCCAATGACTAGCAGCTTCAATGGTAACAGTAGGGAGGAAGAACCCTTCAGTACCTAACAATGCTGCAGTCTGCTCCTAAGTGGCTTTAGTTAGAGTCCCATGTTTTAATGGTAATACTGCATTGATTTTAAAGGCATATGCAGCAAAATGCGGGGGGAGGGAGAAAAACTGGAAGAAACAAAAGTTATATGGTTAGTGTCTTTAAAGTCTAAAAATTTAAACTATTGTTTAAAAAACCTTACATAGTTCACAGCTATCGGCCCACACAGTAAGCAAATATCTGTGTGTAGGATGGGAGCCTTCACTTTGGAGTGGTTTTTGTAACTCTGTTTACATTAAAAAGGACAGAAGAGTGTTTTGTTGCATTGACAAGGTCCCATTCTTTCCTGTGGAGTATAATCCTTGTTGTCCATGAGTCTCTTGAATTTGAGATCTTTCCTTTTGATGAAAACACTAATTTTGCTGGTTTTTGAGCAGGAAAGGTGGTATTTCTCCAGTCTTTGTAGATGAAGGTCCCATGACGTTATAACCCCTCATTTCTCCTTTTAAGAGAGGATGGCTTTAGAGCGCTGAATACCAATGAAGTTATCAGCGCTGAAAGACCTTCTCATAGCGGCTCTACACAAGTCTTTGTCTTCACACAATCTAGAAATAGCCTAGGAAAGTCAATCAAATAGAAAACAGGTACAATTTTAAAAAGGGTTCCCACCTTTGAAAAAGCACCATTGATGAAAGCCACACATGTGGACTCCTTTAGATAGTTCACAGTTACAGCTACTTTGGCTGAGTTTTACACTGCCAGGTTCTGGGGACACTACTTCCTGACAGTTCACCAAGGTAATATCCTTTAAGGACTATGGTTAGATTCCCAGAGAACAAAGGGGAATCTATTATATTATTAAAAAGCTGGATTCCCAAAGATATCACAGGTATTGTGATAGGCTCCTAACAGCAATAGCATCTGTTATCTGTTAACTTATTCCTTAAATATAACAAACGTACACTTGTGCAAAAAAATGTTTATTCAGCTATTCAAATTCTACCCAATCCTTATTAGCTATTATATACTCAAAGCACATTTTAATGAGGCAGGTGTGTGCTGGACTATACTGGAACATATGAGTGGTCTGATGACTGACGCGCCAAAAGGTGTTACTTCACATGCATGTTAATTATGGTAGAAATACATATTATTATTTTTTTCTTTTTTTTTTTTGAGGCAGAGTTTCACTCTTGTTGCCCAGGCTGGAGTGATCTCAGCTCACTGCAACCTCTATCTCCCAGGTTCAAGCGATTCTCCTGCCTCAGCCTCCCAAGTAGCTAGGATTACAGGCATGTGCCACCATACCCAGCTAATTTTTTGTATTTTTAGTAGAGACAGGGTTTCACCATGTTGGCCAGGCTGGTCTCAAACTCCTGACCTCAGGTGATCCGCCTGCCTCGGCCTCCCAAAGTGCTGGGAGGAATGAGCCTCTGAGGCATGAGCCACTCTCAGGCATGAGCCACTGAGCCCAGCCTAGAAATACATATTATTCTAAAGTACCACCAAGGTACCACAAAGTGTTTAAAATATGTGTCCATTTCAGTTGTAATTCTGCTGTATACTCACCAAGAGTCATAAGCCATAAATATTACTTTGCCCCATAAAGTTACCATTTCTATTAAAAACCCATGTACTTCCTACATTATTATTTTTTTTTTTTTTTGAGACAGGGTCTTGCTCTATCGCCCAGGCTGGAGTGCAGTGGCATGATCTCGGCTCACTGCAGCCTCCGCCTCCTGGGTTCAAGCAATTCTCATGCCTCAGCCTCCTGAGTAACTGGGCGTCTGCCACCACGCCCGGCTAATTTTTGAATTTTTAGTAGAGACTGAGTTTCTCTGTGTTGGTCAGGCTGGTCTTGAACTCCTGATCTCAAGTGATCCACCTGCCTCGGCCTCCCAAAATGCTGGAATTACAGGTGTGAGCCACCATGCCTAGCACTTACATCCAGCATTTGAAACACCTGCATCCTATATAGTGAAGGGTATAGGTCTCTTGGCTTATCCACTAATCCTTTGTCTAAAAAACTCATGGGACGGCACTGTCATACATAAACCATGACATGAATTTGCAAACAGAATAAGTAAGACAGTCAAGAGTGGCAAGTGAATTATGTATGTAGATAAAATTAGGAATACAGTCACAAAGAAAAAAATTTTTTTTTTGGAGACACAATCTCACTCCGTCACCTAGGCTAGAGTGCAGCGGTGCAATCTTGGCTCACTGCAACCTCCGCCTCCCAGGTTCAAGCGATGCTCATGCCTCAGCCTCCCAAGTAGCTGGGATTACAGGCATGCACCCCCATGCCTGTATTTTTGTGTGTGTGTACTTTTTTTTTTTTTTTGAGACGGAGTTTCGCTCTCAAAACCAAGAGACCTATACCCTTCACTATATAGGATGCAGCTGGAGTACAATGGCACGATTTCAGCTCACCACAACCTCTGCCTCCCGGGTTCAAGCGATTCTCCTGCCTCAGCCTCCCGAGTAGCTGGGATTACAGGCATGCGCCACCACGGCCGGCTAATTTTGTATTTTTAGTAGAGACGGGGTTTCTCCATGTTGGTCAGGCTGGTCTTGAACTCCCAACCTCAGGTGATCTGCCCTCCTCGGCCTCCCAAAGTGCTGGGCTTACAGGCGTAAGCCACCACGCCCGGCCTGTGTGTGTATTTTTAGTAGGGACAGGGTTTCACCATGTTCGCCAGGCTGGTCTTGAACTCCTGACCTCAAGTGATCTGCCCACCTCAGCCTCCCAAAGTGCTGGGATTACAGACATGAGCCACAGTGCCCAGCTAAAAAAATTATTCATGTATGGTTATGTGAAAGGGTAGAAGTTCAAAAGGAAACCTCATTAACAACAGATTAAATTTGATTTAAAATATTCTGAATTATGGTCACAGAAGAGTTAATATGTATAATTTTTAAATAATGTTCATCCTTGTATAAACCATAAAAGACACAGGAAATCTGATGCCAAAGGGCTAATAAGCTCTTCAGTGTTAGTTAATTTTAAAGCTTTCCATTTTCCTAATCACTACTTAATATGATTTAGTCACAGATGTTGGCTTTGGTGGCTGATGGAAAACCTCACTTAGTGACTTCATAGCCTTACCTCTAGGTTCTGTGCTCTTTCTTTGCTAAGAGGAGCAAATAGAAAATTCAGGTTGTTGTCATCTGCTAAGGAGCGAAGGTCAAAGTAGTATTTGGCATAAACACTGGCAGGAACATTAATATTAAACTGAAGAAGCTCCAGAAAATGCCTTTCCATTTCATTCCTGGAGGAGGAAGAACACAACAGCACCAGCACAGGACAATGTCAGTCAACTGGGCTATCTTCAAAAATATCATTCTAAGAGACTAGAATGGCTCTAAACTCTATTTTAAAATATAGGCTACCCAGTTGTATTAACATACTAATGTTCACACAAGGTACAGTTACTTGTGGTCCCTTCTGCATCCCAGCACTCTGGAACTGGGATGAAGGTTGAAGGTTACGGCCTCTGATGCACTTGTGCTGCTGACTCGGGCCTCATTCTTCAGAGTTCCATTAGTGCAGCTGTACAATTCATACTTCACGCTCACTCACAAGGCCCCACTATAGTGATCAGATGAAAGGAATGATGTATGCTGTTTATTAGCTCTGAAGAACTTGCAGACATTTTCACCAGGCTGATAACAGGAAGGGGCTTATTGAAGTAGAGAAGCACCAACAAAAGGAGTAGGCATATCACCACGGCAACAAATGGATCCATCAAGAGCCACTGCTATTATCTCTGAGGGGGAAAAACTCTTGAGGCAACAAGGATTCATCTCAAATAAATAAATAAGCAAGCTACATTACAGGGGAAGGGAATCCCCTCCCCCTGTCCCAGCGCATGAGGCTATGTCAAAGGGCATAATGCAAGTTTCTGCTCACTTTAATATTATGAAGGTGAGAAATTGTCACTATGACAGGGTGAGGATACTCTTTAAACTTTGGAAGGCAGAAAGATCAAAGATGGATGTCTTGGCTAGACTAAACCCATTTTATGATATGACTTATGGTAGGTCACTGGACTTAAAAACTCAGTGTTTCTTCTGAGTTGGGAATGAAACCCTGAGGTGCTCAGTATCTACCGTCCTGGTCAGAACAGAATGTAGGAGTGAGCTGAATGCAGTGGGAGAGGAAAGGGCTGGGAGTAGTAGTCGGCTACATGACCACACGGCTGCCCTTGCCAAATGCTTAAGCAAATAAACATAAAACTAGAGAAAATCTTAACCACTTTCACAGTAATCCCTATAAGGAGTTAACTGTATAAAAATGATAAATACCTAAACAACATATTTGGTTTCTTGGTTTCAAAGTTTTAATATTTTATCCACTGGGTAAGTCAACAAATGCTTGATGATCTCCTGTATGGAGAGCAGTTAATATGAGCAGAGATGTGGTTTTCTCATTTGCTGAGCTTAAAAACCCAACTGAACCTACTTCCAAAATTAATTTCCTGTTCATATGTCCATAAGCCTATAGAAATGTAAATCAGATAATGTTTTGATAATCAGCTAACCAGGACTTAATTTACTACAGCAATAAATGCACTTCACAATCCCTTTTATATTTTTTCCACTAATACATTTTAACTGTGTAGAAATATAGTACTTCATAGGATTAACACACATATTAATAGAGGTTTAATCACGAAGAAAAGCATTATGCTTACAGAATATGCATCTTCTAGGTTTTTTGTTGTTTTTTAAATGGCTAGGTAGCTGAATAGCATACCCTTTACAGGCACAGCAAACCGTCTGAATAGCAGCTGCTCAGTTTAACTTATTCTTTTAAAGGGAAATATATTCTAACAGGACATGTAGCTGTTGAAAATTTTTAAGAAAAACCTGATAGACACCAATTTAAAATTGTTTCAATTTAGACTCAAAATGAGACCACTACAAATAGTCAACAGCAGGGGGATGAGACAAATGTATATTAAACAGTTTGTTGAAATGCTTTCCAAAGATCATAAACAAAAGCAGCCTGTTTGTAGCATAGCTCCTGGTGCTTCCCTGGGCATACACAAACAGCACTATTTAGAACTGGTCTTCTTGGAGCTGGCCCCTGCTACCGCTCCTGAAGCTTACATCTGTAGAAACCTGCACATTTCCCTGCGGGTTCTCTGATACTGTATCTTGAACTAGAGCACCAGTCAGTTCAGTTGCAGGTTTTGAGAACATTTTAGCTGCCATCATGGTAGGGCTAAGAGTTCATAATAATAAATTTTGCTTCCTTCAAGAAACCAGTTTGCAGACGGATGACAGCAGTGATCAAAGTCATTTTAGTTTCTGCAATTTCCAAAAGTACTTCCATTTGTTTCAAATTCATTTGCTGTCACACCCTTTGCTAAAACGGCTACCAGCAATATCACTAGGGCTGTTCGGTAAACAGTAAAGTGGTCAACTTCACCAGAAGCCACTTCAACAGCTACCACAATTACTGGTTCCTTTTTAGTCACAAGTATCCTCACTTCAGTTGTGAATATATGGTATGGTAATTCTGAATGACAGTCATACGGAGTAATGGGCAAAGGCAATAAAAACAAACTCTTGCCACTGCCTGTCATGACCTTGATCTTCCTCTGCTGCTCAACATCATCAAGAGGTGCTCCTTCATATTTTTCTAAATGCCACCCACAAAGCCATTCTCACTGTCTGGTGGGCACCCTGAGAGCCTTTGCTGGAAATGCCTCCCTGGCTCAGCCTGCCTACCAAGCTCCAAGGCCCTTCCCTTCACGGCCGTCATGAGGCCAGCCTGGAAGGAACCCTGATGAAGCTGCTGTTTCAGGGTCATATTGGTGCCATCTGTGAGGAACTCCATGACTCAGCAAGGATCCTTACACTCTCACAGGTAACTCAAGGCCCCCAAAGTGGTGCTGTGGTTGTCCGAGTGCCCAGGGAGCCTCTCGAGTGTGGTGAGCATTGGATGATGCCCCAGCAGTGCTTCTCAGACCGCCTGAGGGGAACGCTGGAGCTTCCTAACTCATGAGACCAATTTCTAAATACAAAAAACACTCCTAATGGGGAGGGGTCAGGGGCACAGGGATCTTCATATCTCAAGGCTTCTGTAAAAACAGACCTTCAGATAAAATGTGGAAAGACTAGCAAGAGCAAATATACAATGTGTGACTCAGGTTGAAGCTACGTAACTTCTCAATAGTCCAGAGGCCCTAAGACCTAATAGTGGCCAAACAATTATTTCAAAGGCCAGACATATGCCCTTTAAGGGCTGTTTATACCCTACTGGTCACATGAAAAAATATAAATGAATGAATGAATGAATGAAAAAGAGATAGGACCTTGAACTGGCAGATAACTTTTTAAAAGCCATAAAGAGGCCAGGCGTAGTGGTTCATGCCTGTAATCCCAGCTCTTTGGGAGACGGAGGCGGGCGAATCACAAGGTCAGGAGTTCAAGACCAGCCTGACCAACACAGTGAAACCTCGTCTCTACTAAAAATACAAAAATTAGCCAGGCATGGTGGCGCATGCCTGTAATCCCACTGTAATCCCAGCTACTCAGGAAGCTGAGGCAGGAGAATCGCTTGAACCTGGGAGGTGGAGCTTGCAGTGAGCCGAGACTGCGTCACTGCACTCCAGCCTAGGCAACAGAGCAAGACTCCGTCTCAAAACAAAAAATAAAATAAAATAAAGATATTTACTGTGCTATGTTGTTCTGGTAGTATACTTGTAAGATTTTTGCCAAAAACCACCCAAAAAATATTTTTCAATTTATCAAGCAGATTATTACACATCAAAACCTATCAAGTAATGATGGAAAATATGAAGTTAGTTTTTTTTTTTTTGAGACAGTCTTGCTCTATTGTGAACTGTTATACTAAAGATAGACAGATATAGTCTTATGCCTATTTCCATTATCTGCATAATGTAACCTCTAAAAATATTCCTTAAATTGTTAACTTTATAGGAATAAGATACTGGAAAATGGTTAGAAAGTTCACCAAAACCTTACAAACTCACATGTCCTCAACTGTAATGTCCTTGAGGATCTGGCAGTAGTCCACATTCCATACAGCCTGATCGTCCCAAACCTTGGAGGCAAGAAGAATGGCTCCCAGAACAATCCTTTTCCAGTTGGTGGGACAAATGTCGATTTCAGCATAAGTTAAAAGCCTTTCTAAGTAAACCTGTAAAATAGAGCACTGGTCTTTGATTTTAGTTCAGTTTAAATGCTTTGATAAGCTTTTTTTTTTTTGAGACGGAGTTTCACTCTTGTTGCCCAGGCTGTAGTGCAATGGTGCGATCTCGGCTCACAGAACCTCCGCCTCCCAGGTTCAAGTGATTCTCCTGCCTCGGCCTCCCGACTAGGTGGGATTATAGGCATGCGCCACCATGCCCAGCTAATTTTTGTATTTTTAGTAGAGACGGGGTTTCTCCATTTTGGTCAGGTTGGTCTCTAACTCCTGATCTCAGGTGATCCACCCGATCCTCCCAAAGTGTTGAGATTACAGGCGTAAGCCACCGCGCCCGGCCTCGAAATGCTTTGATAAGAATTCATGACTGACAAACTTCTTTTGTTTTTGACCAGAAAATAAGTGCCTTTTATTCTTATGTTCTACAGAGACTTTGCTTACTCAGCCAAAGCAAGACACTAAATCACAGTTGTAGGTCAGATATCTCTGCTGCCTATTCTGCCCATATACATTTCCCGCCCAGTCACAGGAATGACTGGACATCTCAGCAAAGAGCATCATCAAGAGAGGCACTCTTATCACCTCCACACTCATAATAGAGTTGTTCAATAAATAATGAGTGCCTACCAGGTACAATGTATCATACCTGCATGGTAGATAGTAATTTTACAGGTAATTATATTATGCTCAAATATGTAAAACCCAAGTAATACTGAGCACATTTTTACCTTCTCCTTTTCACAGTAACTAACCCTTTTGTGGCACTAGCTTGAAGAACTGCTGGTCAAGAGAGCCACCCAGTGGCTGCTGTGCAGAGCAGCATGACAGATCTTTAGGCTGTAAAATATTCCCCGTATTCAGTGCCTCCACAAGGAACACAGATGGACAAAAGGATGTCTCTGGACCCCTGGTATTCCTCTAAACCTGCCAAGCAGTTTATGAGACAATTTCATGAATTATTTTACATCTACCAAACATCCTTCAAAGAACTGAGCAAAGTGAACAGCTGAGTAAAGATTTCAGAGGTAAGCTGTAATTTGCTGTTACCTCAAAGGGTTCTCTGTGGAAGAGTATGTCTATATGCTGTTTGAACTCTGTATCAAGACAAAAAGAAATCTTTTTAGGCTGAAGTGCAGTGATGCAATCTTGGCTCATTGCAACCTCTGCCCCCTGAGTTCAAGCGATTCTCCTGCCTCAGCCTCCCAAGTAGCTGAGGACCCGCCAGCACACCTGGCTAATTTTTGTATTTTTAGTAGAGACGGGGTTTCACCACATTGGCCAGGCTGGTCTCTAACTCCTGGCCTCAAGTGATCTGCCCACCTCAGCCTCCCAAAGTGCTGGGATTACGGGCGTGAGCCACTGTGCCAAGCCTGAAAAAAGTTCATTTTAACAGAGCTTATTTACTGTCTGAAGGTTATCAGATAGGCAGATCAGATCTGGCAGTGTTCTCCAAACTCGACTGTGTTTTCAAAAATGGGTATTGAACATGACATGTTCTTAAGAGAGATTCTGTTCCCTTTCCCCCAAATTCTGCACTCTCAGTATCCTAACAGGGTTCAAATCTCAATGGGAATAATTAGACCACAGGGAAACAACATAGACAATCCCTCAACTTCCTGTTGCCTTTACGGGTAAGCTGGTGATGTGCTGATGCTCACTGATACCACTTGCCCTCCTGTGTCAGTGTGAGAGTTCTTTTCTTCCCACTAAAGCCAACTCCATCAGTGCAGTTGATCCCATCCCACTTGTGCAGAACACTGTCCCCACAACTGCGTCTTTTTGAAGGCTTTCTCCTTCTCTGCCAGAGATTTTCCCCAATGTGTTTCCTTTGTTCCCATCCCCCTCCCACAACTCCCCGGATGTGTCCTCTCATTTGCTCAAAGCATCACGTCCTGGTGTCAGCTTCTCATCTCCCATCTCTCCTTAACCCACTCCTGTTTGTCCCTTGCTGCTGTCACTCTCCTGAGACTCCTCTTGCCAAGGTCCCCAGAGTCTTCACACTTACAAGCCAGAGCTCTTCATCCCACTGCTCCACTCCCCAAGTCTTCCCTAATATTGTACAGGGCATTTCCATTCACCTAGTTGCTGAGGCCAAATACCTACATTCAAGTTATCCCACACCAGACTGTGCACAATTCCTGCTATGTCCACCTTCACTGGTAGGCTGCTCGCTTTTGATTCTGAGCTGCCATTTGTCACTGCTCACCTGTATCACCCTCGTTGCTTCTTAACTCTCTTCTCTGCCTCTATTCTGCCAATTATGGCCTACTCTCTTCAAGCCATCAGCATAACTTCTTAAGAGCACTTCACTCCCCTGCTCAAAATCTACCTAAAGTACCCATCAAACTGGAATAAAAACTTCTTCCTGGCCAGGCGCAGTGGCTCACACTTGTAATCCCAGTACTTCGGGACGCCGAAGTAGGCGGATCACCTGAGGTCAGGAGTTCAAGACCAGCCTGACCAACATGGCGAAGCCCGGTCTCTACTTAAAAAAAAAAAAAAAAAATTAGGCGTGGTGACGGGCACTGGTAAGCCCAGGTACTCGGGAGGCTGAGTCAGGCAGAATTGCTTGAACCTGGGAGGTGGAGGTTGCAGTGAGCCAAGATTGAGCCACTGCACTACAGCCTGGGTGACATAGCAAGACTCCGCGTCTCAAAAACAAAACAAAACAAAACAAAAAAAACCTTCCTGTGGCCTGCAAGCCAAAAGGCCCTATGTGACCTCACCTCCTCCACTCTTTCCAACTCACTCCAACCACACGGGACACCTTGCTGTTTGTTCCTTGAACACACACACACACACACACACACACACACACACACACACACAAAATGTTCCTGTCTAGTCTTGGCACTTGTCTGGCTGCCTGTAATGCCAGCACTCTTTACCTTCCTGCTTTGATCAGGTCACTGCTCAAATGTCACCTCTAGAGAGGTTCTTCCTGATCATTCTATCTAAAATAGTGAGCCCCTCCTGTCACTCTGTATCCCTTTATGCTGCTTCATCTTCTTGCTACTTACCACTACCTGAAAAAATGTCTTCCTCACTAGAACATAAGCTCATAAAGGCGAGAACTTTGTTCAATCTGCCTCTCCTCTACTCTAGCACTTGGTAGCTCACGTCGGTAATCCCAACACTCTGGCAGGATCGCCTGAGGTCAGTTCTGAGACCAGCCTGGGCAACACAGCTAGACTCTAGTTCTACTAAAAAATTAAAACAAAACAAAACAAAAACAAAAACAAAAAACAAGAATAGTGGCATAGAGTAGGCACCCAGTGAATATTTACAGAATCAGAAACTTCTTGGCAGCATTTAACACTGGGACCATAGCCTCTCTTATCTTGATCTCTGTTCTTTTATTACCTTCTCCTGGGTTTCCTCCTTCCACTCCATCTGGGAGCTTGTCCCTCAAAAATGCTAACAGTCTTTAGAGATCTATCTTCTATCCACTTTCTTTTCTTTTTTTAGAGATGGGGGCCTTGCTATGTTGCCCAAGCTGGACTCAAACTACTGCACTCAAGTGATCCTCCCACCTCAGCCTCCCCAGCAACAGGGACTACAGGTGTGCACTACCATGCCTAGCTTCTCCACTTTCATTCTGCAACCTTTCTCTGTATTTGAACAGCTACTATAACTCTTCATTCCTTACCTCTAAGCTCAGATTCATGCTCCAGTCCAGTACATTCAAATGATTATTGGACACTGTCACTGCTACCTCACAGGCACATAGAGCTTAAACCATCTAAAATGAACTCCCCTCTTCCTATACAGCTTTCTCTCTTGTATCACCTGTCTCTCTACATCTGGAAGCACCACTCCTGCTTCTCTACAGTATGTGCTAAGTGTTCCAAATGGCTTACAGCTCCATGAAAAGGCCTAAGTCTGATCCAGTACCCACTGAGGGGCTTCTATTCAAGTGCACAGAAGCCTTCTCTCCTAAATTCCAATTGGATGCTAAAGGAGTAGGTACTGACCTAAGTATTCTTTCCCTCCAGGCCATGCAGTTGACCTTCCTCTATAGGTTTGCTGTGGGGAGGAGTAAAACAATCCTAACCACTTGAATGGGATTTATTATTCAATGATAAAATCTTACCATAGGAATTCTGTATGGAGGACATAAAGTTAAGGACACAGCTATAGCTTAGTAAGCTAATCAGCAAAGCCTTTGTCCAAGTATTACTGGTACCACATTGCTGGGCAACATCACGAGCAGGCACAAGAGGTAGGCAGAGATGATTAAAACCCATCATCCAAGGAACAAAGAATTTAGGGCAATAGTTCTCAATCACAATACACATCGGAAATACCTGGGGAATAGAGCCTGGGACTTGGCTTAGACCTACACTGGAATCAGTATCTGGCTCTGAACCACATGGTTTTGTTACCGCTCCCCATCACCCCCAGCCCTGCCACCATGCCTTGTATGTGTACACACTGAATGTGTACATGTGCATTGATGGGTAGGGGGAGAAACCAGAAATCTCCCTGGCTGCCTTTTGTAGCAACTGTTCTGTGATGAGAAAAGCAATGGAAACATGTTCAACCATAATGATGATTAAACGCGAATGTACGTATTTATGTTCCTTTCATAGGTTTCTCTTAAAGTTCTGATGATAATTTCAGGAACCTATTTTTATTTGAAAAATAGGACCATACCCTGTGTACAAGACTAATTTCTAAAGACACTTTATAAATGAGAAATATCTTACCAAAGTTACTATTGCACATTCAGCTGTTAGCTGTGCAGCACTAAAAAGAGTACGAACAAATCTGTAAATAAATTTGTGCTCAGGATCATGCTTAAAGTATTCCTCTGGAACTTTTTCTCGCTGAAAGAAGAAAAGATGCAATGTTAGTATCCACTGAAGAAAAAAATTTTGTTTTTTTTTTTTTTTTTTTTTTTGAGACTGAGTTTCACTCTTACTGCCCAGGCTGGAGTGCAATGGCATGATCTTGGCTCACTGCAACCTCTACCCCCCGGGTTTAAGCGATTCTCCTGCCTCAGCCTCCTGAGTAGCTAGGATTACAGGCACCCGCCACCAAGCCTGGCTAGTTTTTGTATTTTTAGTAGAGACAGGGTTTCAACATGTTGGTCAGGCTGGTCTCAAACTCCTGACCTCAGGCAATCCACCTGCCTTGGCCTCCCAAAGTGCTGGGATTACATGCGTGAGACACCACGCCCGGCCTAAGTACTTTTTTTTTTTTTTTTTTGAGACCCAGTCTTGCTCTGTCGCCCAGGCTGGAATGCAGTGGCACAATCTCGGCTCACTGCAACCTCCGCCTCCCAGGTTCAAGTGATTCTCCTGCCTCAGCCTCCTGAGTAGCTGGGATTACAGGCGTGCACCACCATGTCCGGCTAATTTTTTGTATTTTTAACAGAGGCAGGGTTTCACCATGCTGGCCAGGCTGGTCTCAAACTCCTGACCTCATGATCTGCCCACCTCGGCCTCCCAAAGAGCTGGGATTACAGGTGTGAGCCACCATGCCCAGCTGGCCTACGTACTCCTAAGACCAGCAGTGTTGACGTTTGAGCCCATGTACCCCTTAAAATAATTCTGGTTGAGTGATATGACTTTTAGTTTTTAAAATATAAACAATTGGATCTTAAAATATCATAATGATTCAATACTCATCACCATTTATCATTAAGGAAAAATACAGGCACAACTCAGAAAATTTTTATGTTCCTTTCCACTTTCTATCCACAGAATTCTATCAAAATGTAAACTACTTGTAGGCTCGAAAGTCTTACTAATCATATGTCAGGATTCTCTCAAATACACTTTGAAAAATTTTTTTTTTTGAGATGGAGTCTCACTGTCGCCCAGGCTGGAGTGCAGTGGAGCGATCTTGGCTCACTGCAAGCTCCGCCTTCCAGGTTCACGCCATTCTCCTGCCTCAGCCTCCCGAGTAGCTGGGACTACAGGCGCCTGCCACCGTGCCCGGCTAATTTTTTGTATTTTTAGTAGAGACGGGGTTTCACTGTGTTAGCCAGGATGGTCTTGATCTCCTGACCTCGTGATCCGCCTGCCTCGGCCTCCCAAAGTGCTGAGATTACAGGCGTGAGCCACCGTGCCCGGCCTGAAAAAATATCTTTAGTTTCCTGTAACCATAAGGCTCAAAGGCTTCACTGTCCAAGACAATAGTCATTAGCCACGAGCGGCTATCATATACCTGAGGAAGTGAATTTTTAAATGTTTACACCATTTTAATTGATTTAAATTGAAATTGTTCTCTAATTATCTTCATAGAGATCATGTATATTTGTTAGGACTATTTATAAATATCAGCATGAAATAAACACAACTCTATGAGAGAAAAATACTACCTCAAAAAAAGTGACACTTACTGTAAGTGGATGTGATCTCTCATCAAAAATATCCAGGGATCTATTTGCATCTCTATAAAATAAGAATATGCATTGAAGAAGTTAATTCAGGAATTGTTAATATCTGAGTAAAATGTCTGCTGGGGGTGGCGGGAGATGCCTCCTGTTTGCTTTGGTGTTTGCTTCACCAAAGCAAAGAGTTGTACAAATTCTTCTCCTGGATGCCAGCCTTCAGAGGATTTCCTGACCTCTTTTTACTCAGCATATGAGGTTCTGTACTGTGAGGTCTTTTCTACAATGACGATTCAGAATTGCCTTTAAGTATTGGACCTCCCTAACAGGCAATGGTAATAAAGTATATTTTCACTCTTCTAACCCCTCATTGGAACTCGAGAACATTTTACACAGCAGTAGTGGTGGGCAATAAACTCTTTAGAACTTTAATGACTGTGAATGAAATTCAGATTTCCCAGGCTTTTCCTCTCTAGTTCTCTGTATTACATTCTTGACATGTATTTGTTTAAGTAGTTTGATGAGTTAAAAACCTTATTGTCTTTTTATTTTAAAAGAGACAAGTCTTTGATAATCTTTACAAGTTTATAAAACTAATACATTGTGCTCATTTAATAAAACCAGTGGTTCTCCAAGTGTGGTCTGTGGACTTCTGGAGACCCTCTAGATCCTTTTCCAAGAGGTCCTTGAGGTCAAAACTGTTCTTTTAAGAACACTTATTCAACCTGAGAAAGCTGATTGAAAATTTAGAAATAAAAATAATTTTAAAAAAAGAATACTAAGATATTGCTTGCTTTTTGACTGTATGACATTTGTAATGAGTGTATAACAGCAAAAGTGGGTAAACTGCTGGCTTGTCAGCATGAATCAAGGCAGTGCTACCAAATTATACTAGTAGTTACGCTACTCTTTACTGCCTCTTGCAGTTTAAGAAAAACACCTGCTTCACTCATGAATATCCTTGCTGAAGCAGTAAAAATTAATGGTATTATTAAATCTTGACCTTTCTTTTCACTATTCTGGAGTAAGCAGAAAGTTCACATAAAGTAATTCTGCATACCGAGGTAGAGTTGTGTTAAGGAAAAGCACTTGTGATTTAATTGTGAGCTAAACAAGCCATTTTTTTTTCACAGAATATCATTTTTACTTGAAAGTACAACTGTCATTCTCAAAAATGAAAAAAGTGGCCAGGTGTGGTGGCTCATGCCTATAATCCTAGCACCTTGGGAGGCTGAGGCGGGTGGATCACTTGAGGTCAGGAGTTCGAGACCAGCCTGGCCAACAGGGTGAAACCCCATCTCTACTAATACAAAAATTAGCCAAGCATGGTGACAGGCGCCCGCAGTCCTGGCTACTCAGGAGGCTGAGGCAGGAGAATCACTTGAACCCGGAAGGCAGAGGTTACAGTGAGCGAAGATGGCACCAGTGCACTCCAGCCTGGGCAACAGAGTGAGACTCAGTCTCAAAAGATAAATAAATAAAAAGTTTTTAAAAAATGAAGCTTGTCACTTCAAGAAAATAACACTATTTGTTGCAATGATAAAATTCAAGCTTTCAAACTAAAAATCAGGATTTGGAGAAACTTGTACCTTATTATGTGAGTTTAACAGCTTCTCAATACTTAAAGATTTTTTAATACAATTGGTGGTGATACTAACAAAAGTGAGCTTTGCCACTGTCAAGAAATGTGAACCAGGCTGGGTGTGGTGGCTCACGCCTGTAATCCTAGCACTTTGGGAGGCTGAGGTGTGCGGATTGCTTGAGCTCAGGAATTCAAGACCAGCCTGGGCAACATGGTGAAACCCTGTCTCTACTAAAAATACAAAAAATTAGCTGGGTATGGTGGTATGTATTTGTAATCTCAGCTACTTGGGAGGTTGAGACAGGAGAATCGCTTGAACCTGGGAGGCGGAGGTTGCAGTGAGCTGAGACTGCACCACTGCACTCCAGCCTGGGTGATAGAATGAGACTCTGTCTCAAAAAAAAAAGAAAAAAAAAGAAAAAAGAGATGTGAACCAATATTTTCCATATAACCAATGCATAATATTAGAAAACCAAGTAAGGGGAAATGATACATTTATTGTACAAGACAGATGGGTGAGTACTAATAAAAAATTCATTGATAACACAAAATTCCACTGTAACCATTTTAAGAAACTAGCACTTGTGGAGTGTTGGGTAGTATTAAAGAATACTGGCCGGGTATGGTGGCTCATGCCTGTAATCCCAGCACTTTGGGAGGCTGAGGCGGGTGGATCACCTGAGGTCAGGAGTTCAAGACCAGCCTGGTCAACATGGCAAAACTCCATCTCTACTAAAAATACAAAAATTAGCCAGGCGTCGTGGCATGCGCCTGTAACCCCACCTACTCGGTAGCCCGAGGCAGGAGAATCGCTTGAACTTGGGAAGTGGAGGTTGCAGTGAGCCGAGATCGTGCCACTTGCACTCCAGCCTGGGCAACAGACAAGACTCCGTCTCAAAAAAAAACAAATAAAAATAAACTAAAAAATAAAGAATACCCACAACCATCTGAAAGCTTTAAAAATATACCTTTTACCAACTATATATTTGCGGGAGGCTAGGTCATCTTCTTATGACTTCTTCAAAACAAATTACAGCTCACTACCAGGGTGCACTATTAGCCACGTAATACACCTACACATGTACTCACTGTATCTAAAATAAAAGTTGAAATTAAAAAAAAAAAACTAATTGCAAAGACAGAGATGAGAATCCAGCTGTTTTCTGTTAAGCTGGACACTAGAGAGTTGCAAAAATATAAATACATGACACATTTTACTCAACTTCGTTGTTGTAAAAGAGAGTTATTTTTCATGAAAAAATATTATTTATGTTAACAATATGATTCTCACTCAGGGGTTATATTTTTGTTGTCACAACCTGGGACAGCTGTTAAATATCCTACAATACACAGGACAGTCCCCACAACAAAGACTTATCTAGCTCAAAATATCAACAGTGCCAACGTTGAGAAACTGAAACTAAATATAGGGTTTTTTTTTTTAATTCTCAACTTCAATTTCTAATGCAATAAATATCAGTATAACCAACATAAACAAATACTCTTTGGGATCCTCAGTAATTTAATAATTGAAACCATCTTGGGGACCAGAAAAGCCACAAATGATTCAGTTCAATACTGTAATAGCAATCTATAGCTTATGATGTCTATAGTTATGACCTAATACTGAACTTGATATCATGCAAAGTAATTAGCTGGAATAACAAGACAGGTTTTAAAGGAGCTCACCTGTTCTTTATGTGGTAATATATTGCTAAGGTCACACTGTGAAGGGAAAAAAAAATTATTTTTAACAACTGATTTAAACATTTGTTAGGCCTGAAGACATTTTTTAAATGAGGGAAGGGAGGAACCCTCCTAGCGGCCCTGAAATCCTCTAGTTCAGAACAGTACCATATGGGTACTTTCCCCTTGTTTTAGTTCCTTTCAGCAAAAATACACGAACCAAAATGCTAAGTAAGGCCGGGCGCAGTGGCTCACGCCTGTAATCCCAGCACTTTAGGAGGCCGAGGCAGGTGGATCACGAGGTCAGGAGATCAAGACCATCCTGGCTAACACGGTGAAACCCCGTCTCTACTAAAAATACAAAAAATTAGCCGGGCGTGGTAGCAGGCGCCTGTATTCCCAGCTACTCAGGAGGCTGAGGCAAGAGAATGGCGTGAACCCGGGAGGCAGAGCTTGCAGTGAGCTGAGATCGTGCCACTGCACTCCAGCCTGGGCAACAGAGCGAGACTCCGTCTCAAAAAAAAAAAAAAAAACAACCCAGTAATATGCTGTTAAAATACATGTTTCTGTTGACTATTATATAAATAATTACATATATCCCCATTTGCTCTTCTGCCCATAGAACCTTTCATTTTATACAAGTTCTACCTATTTGTATACATGCTTAAATTTAAACTATTTGGTTTTTTGGTTATTTTTATTTTTTGCTTTTTAAGCTGTTAGGCTCTGCATTTCAGTTGATTTAATTAACTATCACCTACCCACCCATCTTTCATTATTTCCCCTTAAAGTAAATAAAAGTGTTTTATACCAAATAAAATCATTTATGATCAATTTTGCATCATTAGTAGAAAACTTATTAGTAAATAAGTGCACACAAAACCAATGATAAGTGTAGCTATCCTGAAATAAGCAGTGCTAACAATGCAGCATAAAACTACAAAGTGTAATATTAATGGCAAGTATTTCCACATTGGTTTAAGTAAAATATTAGTGAACAGACATGACTTTTCAGATATATGTTACTGTATTCCTAAATTACCCACAGATGTTGTGTATCAGGAAACAAGGAGTTGTCTTAGGTAAGTTATATGCTTCCATTTGCCCTCAGTCTCTAAACTGAGGCTCAAAATAATTGAGGGAAGGCAAATCTGAATTTTAAGTCCATACAATGTTAGCACTTTTTTAAAAAGTCTGTAACATTAGCATCTAAGATGGATACTTCTATAGTGCTTCAAACATTTTCATGTCCAAATTGATTTTAACATTACAGAATTTGAAGTTATATGCTGAAAAGGACCACAGAACCTTACATGACATTTAATCCAACACCCAGTTTACAGATATGGGGACCAAGGCTTAAAACTGACTTGCCCAAGGTCCCACCAAATAGAAGCAGTTCATCCCCCTACATTCAATTAAGCAGTGGTTCTCAAACTTTCTGCACACTGCAATCACCTGAGGAGCTTTAAAAACTGCCTAACTTCCAACTTGAGACATTGTGATTTAATTGGCATCGGGTATGACTTGGGGTATGAGGAGTGTTTTTTGTTGTCTTTTTGTGTGTTTTGTTTTGTTTTTTTTGAGACAGAGTCTTGCTCTGTCGCCCAGGCTGGAGTAAAATGGCACAATCTCGGCTCACTGCAACCTCCGCTTCCCGGATTCAAGCTATTCTGTCTCAGCCTCCCAAGTAGCTGGGATTACAGGTGCAGGCCACTACACTTGGCTAATTTTTTTGTATTTTACTAGAAATGGGGTTTCACCGTGTTGCCCAGGCTGGTCTCAAACTCCTGAGCTCAGGCAATCTACCCGCCTTGGTCTCCCAAAGTGCTAGGATTACAGGTGTGAGCCACCACGCCCAGCCTGAGGGTTGTTTTTAAAGATCCCCTGGTGATGATTCCAATGTGCTGCAAATTTTGGGAATGACTGAGTTAGGGTTAAGATCAGAATCATCTGGGATGTGCTTGTCTGTGTAATTATGCCTCACATGCCTTCTCCATTTTCCTAAAAGGCTTGTGACTGCCTAGAGATCAAGGGAAGGTGGAGGTGAGATGAATGTGTTTGTGGACATATATCTTGAAAAAAGTTGCGTAAGTGATTCTGATATGGCTCACCCATCCCATGAGAATAACGCACTAGTAAGCCATGATAAACATTTTTCAAAATCTTTCCTAAAAGTCAATTTGCCGTACTTGTGAAACCTTTATTTAACCAGTAGTGAAATATACCAAATGATCATTTCTAAAACTTACTGAGAACAAATTAAAACTTACTGTACTTCCAAAAGTAGACATCTAAAAATTAAGACTAAAATGGGGGGAAAAAAGCATGAAATCTATTATACTTGTTTGAGCAAGGTTAATCTTCAAAACTACTTTGAATCTTATAGAAACATCAGAATCTTTTGAATTCAAAAGAAGCCAGGGACTCTAGCCAAAGTGGAGTGGTTTTTTAACTCAAGGATTTAGGACCTTGGCTGAATACAAACATTGAACGATTACTCAGTAGGTGCCAAAGCTCAGGACTTTAGACAGAGTCAGAGTCCAGTTTGTGCTAAAACACAATTCGATTTCAACTATTGTTTTAAGTGAGAGAGGAAAGTGACATTATTATGAGTGTAAATTTGCTGCTTTTAAAGTAGAAGTTACTGACAATTGAATTAACTAAAAAAAAAAAAAAGCTAGTACATTAGAAACAAAATTAAGTTTATAAGCTAGTTATGTTTTTAGACTAAAAAGTAAAATTAGGGATAAGGACATTAATATTCTAGTGTAGCACTTCCCAAACTGTGTTCTGAAAATCAACGCTCATAATCCAAGGAGATGTTAATAGTTTCCTGACAACCCCAATGGAGTTGTTTGCTGTTGTTGTTGGTTTTTAAATAAACTTGAAAAGTTCATCTTAGGGTGTTCTGAAAGTGCATCTCAGATTGTGCCCAAGAGGTGCTCATGCACGACAGGGAAAATGTAAATGCAGATACACTATGGTGCCAGTAGAGGACAAGCTGTTCCTTCTTCCAAGAGTATTTTGCAAAGCAGTACACATTGTTTTAGGCCTGTAACTCATAACAAACTAACGTTTTTCCAGAAACATCCAATAAAAAGCACCTCTCCTTCTCACATTATGTTCAACACTGTCTTAACATAAATGCATTAAATAAATAGCTACACTTTTCTGGGATTGCTTCTTCACTAACTGGCTTTCCCTTCCACCATGCAGCCTAAGATTAAAACAGGAAATTAAAATTCATATTTAGATCCTTGAAATCAATATATAGTTGACACCGATTTCTTAAACTCATTGCTGAAAAGGACAATCAAATGGCTGAAATTACCGAGGATGGCTAGGATGCTTTTAGCATAAGGGGGTCTGTCACTCAGCCCTTGGCAGCCTAGTTGTACTCACCATTTTACTGTGGTTCTAAGATTAGGCTGGCTGACTGTGCTGTCATCTAGAAATATTGTTGAGCATGAGCTATATTTTTTAGTAAGCTGCCCTGGAGATACCTGAAGGGGAAGGGAAATAGAAGAAAATGTCACAGTAAGTTAAACCTATAAAAGTGTGGTTTTTCCTTGGTTAAAATGTCAAATGATAAAGCATTAAGATATTTCTTACACTCCATGAACTGCCTGAGTGTAGTATCATGTGCAGCTCTATGGGAAACCCAGTGGAGGCTCTCCCACAGACAGTGTTTGAGGAATGGGTTATGAAATGCTGCTCTTGTGGTACCTATAATCAAAGCTGGCAAGCATCTGTTATGCATTCCCTGTATAAATTAATGGGAAAAGTTTACAATAAGATTTCAGTGTTTTTTCTTAAGCAATAAAAAGCAGCTGAGATTTTCTATTATTCCTTCACTACAGTAAAATGTAATGCCTTAAGTCATATTTGCATAAGAGCATTTTATTGCAGTAAATGAAAGCCTAATACTACATTTACTAAGTTACTAATATTAAACATATTAGTTCAGGAGACAGTATGAGAAACAAGTGTTTCACAGTCAGAGGCTTCGTCTGCCAGGGCTGCTCCATCACCCTCAGTGAAAGGGCCTGTTTTCTTATGTGGAGGAGAAAAAGTATCACTTTAATATTCCAAACAAAAAAGATGACAAAAACAACTTTAGGAATTTAACTTGCACTTCATATTTAAATAAAACTGCTATTACATTATTCAAATGAGAACCTCAGAGAACACTCTCCATTTCAAAATGTTATTAATTTTATTCTATAAGTTATTTGACAGGCATCATGGCACTTGCCTGACTCACTCATGCTGCTCTGCCTGGAATACCTTGTTCTTCCTCCTTATCCCGATAAGCCTGACCCCATCTGCCTTCTGGGATCCCTTTGCCCGCAGCCACACCAAAAAACATTTCCCTTTTGGTACATTCATCCATCTAATTCACCACTTGTTACATGATACCAACTGCTTGTGGAGTAACCCCTCACAAGAAAGTAAGCTTCTCCAGGGAAGGAAGGACTCTTCCTCCTCATACCTCTGGCTGCTGAGCACAGAATTGGGGACAAATTAAGGAGTTCAACAAGTGTTTGACAAATTATTTAAATCAGTTACAATTTGGAAGGTAAATGCACACACACAAATTAGCAGAATTTATCTGCAGTTGTATCAAGGAGGTGACTATGAACTTTTTGAGCCCTCTAGAAAATAAACCATCTTTAAAACACTTTAGAAGTATCCATTTATTTGGGAAGAGTGCAACAGTCAAATACTGAAACAGCCTGAACTATGTTAAGAAGGTCAGTAACCAAATCCCAGTCATTGAATAGCTGAAAGTAACAGTAGCATTTTTTTTTAAAACCACAGAATACTAATAATTTTAACACTTAAAAAAAAACTAATTCAGATGAGCCTTCCTTCTTCCTATTAATATGATAGTTTTTACCACGTTGTCACACTCTCCCATCAGTATCCCACACATATACATGAAAGACAGGGCAGGGAGAAGGTCTAGTCATTGCTTTTAAAAATGCATGCATCAAAAAATTGCCAGTAGCCAACAATCAGAACTATCCATACAGTGTAACAGCATTTTGTTTCAGATGTTTTTACTGCAGTCACTTAATTCTTACTAACAAAAAGTCCCAGATATTCTGTTTTTAAAAAGTATTACTATTTGAAGGACCAAATTCTCCTTCAACCTAGAAATGTTTTCAACTATATCTAAACTCATGTTTCTTAAGCTATTATATTTAATGTATATAGTTTACATTAACTGTGTATGTGTGCTAATGTATATACTTTTATTGTCTCAAGAAACACATACAGTATAAAAAATAAAAACTGACTTATTCAAATACATTCATTCAAAGTGGAAGGTGGGGCTGGGCACGGTGGCTCACACCTGTAATTCCAGCACTTTGGAAGGCCAAGGCGGGTGGATCACCTGAGGTCAGGAGTTCGAGACCAGCCAGGCCAACATGGAGAAACCCTATCTCTACTAAAAATACAAAAATTGGCCAAGCGTGGTGGTGGGCTCCCATAATCCCAACTACTCGGGAGGCCGAGGCAAGAGAATCACTTGAACCCGGGAGGCGGAGGTTGTAGTGAGCCAAGATCGCACCACTGCACTCCAGCCTGGGTGACAGAGCGAGACTTGGTCTCAAAAAAAAAAAAAAAGAAAGAAACCTCTCTGCTAATCAATATATAGCATGAGACACACCACTAACTTTCAACTATCCAAATTTTTTGTTATCAAGAGTATCCCTATATCTCTTGAGACTACGGGGTGGCAGAATTAAGCTTCTGAGCAAAGCAATTACAGCTGGCAACAGGTAATTCTCCCATCATCTTGCTGGAAAACTCAACAATTTCCTTTATTTTAGGCTAAAGCCTTACCAAAGCTGACTTACAACCTCAACAAACTCTACTGACAAACATAATAATATAAAATATAAATACTTAAAAAAATCCAAACAACAAAACACTACTGAAAGTTCACAGATGTCATTTCAGGTAGTCACAAAATAGGGACAAAGAATATATCATTCATCTTCATTTAGTCTGCACAAATGACAATCTTTAACAAGAAAGGGAAGGGGTACTGAGTAGACTTAAGGGAGAATAGCAAAGATAGAAAATAATCATACTTAGTAATCTACTGAGTCACAACTGAAACCTTAAAGGTAAAGTACCTGTTGAACTCCTATGCCTATCCACTGACTTTTCCCATTGTGCCTACTGCCTCTAATTTTAACCCATTTAAAATAAGAAGTAAATGCTACTACAGAATCTGTCTCAAAAGAAAAAAAGAATTAATGACTTTTAATTAACTTAAAAATTTCTGACATTTTGTGCATTAATGAAACACCTCCATCTATGTTGCACAGTAATGGGGCAATATAGCAGGGTGCAGAGTTTGAATACAATTCCTAAGGCCTTACTAGAAGAGTATAATATGCTTATTATAGGTATAACTAAAAAATGTCTGAATTAGTATCATTATGTTGAATTTAAACTTAGATTTACACTTTAAATAAAGGTTCTAAATTTGGGTTAAACATGACAGATTGACCATAAATTTATTTCCTTGCCCTCCTGAAATTTCATTAGAATTAAAGACATAAAATAAAGGTTATACACAGGAGCAGGCAACAGGATTGACAGCAGATATTTCCATTTATTTTATTTTTGAGACAGAGTTTATAAATTTATTTATTTTTTAAACAGAGTCTTGCTCTGCTGCCCAGGCTGGAGTGCAGTGGTGCAATCTTGGCTCACTGCAGCTTCCACCTCCCAGGTTCAAGCAATTCTCCTGCCTCAGCCTCCCGAGCAGCTGGGATTACAGGTGCGCACCACCACACCCGGCTAATTTTTATATTTTTAGTAGAAACGGAGTTTCAACATGTTGGCAAGGCTGGTCTCGAACTCCTGGCCTCAAGTGATCCTCCCGCCTCAGCCTCCCAAAGTGCTGAGATTACAGGCGTGAGCCACCGCACCTGGCCACAGCAGATGACTTTTAGTAAATCTTGAGAGATGAAAAAGACAAAGGAGTGGTAACTGATATGGAAGCACAACTTCAGTGCCTACAGAGAGTGACTGGAACAGGATCAAATTAGTTTGTCTTACAGAACCCAAGGCAGGCTTCAAACTCAGAGGCACATGGCACCTTGGAAGGTAGAGTGAAACATAAAACAAAAGCCAGCAAGGTCAGTTGAAAATATGTAGTTGGAGTCCCAGGTCCACCTGTCCTTCCATCTTATAAGGAATATAGAAGGTTCTGGGCTCAGAAATAGTAGGACTGAAATCTGGGAAATGGGAAAAAAAACTACACACTGAGAAGTGGAACTCCACCTCCCTTTTCCAACTCTGCTTCTGGAAAATGAGCAGCCATGCTTGTACTCCCCAGGTAGAAAATTGGGAGATTCTTCTCTGAAGAAACTGAACAGTCTCAGAAAAGACGCATCCAGCAGGGCACAGTGGCTCACACCTGTAATCCCAGCACTTTGGGAGGCTAAGGTGGGTGAACTTGAGGCCAGGAGTTCGAGACCAGCTTGGCTAATACGGCAAAACCCTGTCTCTACTAAAAAAAAAAAATTAGCCAGGCGTGGTGGCACACATCTGTAATCTCAGCCACTCAAGAGACCGAGGCACAAGAATCACTTGAACTCGGGAGGAAGAGGTTGCATCTTGGCAGAGGGCGCTGAGATCACGCCACTGCACTCCAGTATGGATGACAGAATGAGACTCTCTCAGAAAGAAAAGCAAAGGAAAGGACAGGACAGGAGAAAGGAAAGGGGAAAGGAAGGAGGAAAGGAAAGGAAAGGAAAGGAGAAAAAAAAGAAGAGAGAAAAGACAAGACAAGACCCACCAGATAACAGACTGAGGTCTTCTAAATTAAAGGCTAGCTTGGCCTCCAATGTCCTTGCAGTAAGAATCATCAGTTAACAAAAGTCCTTTCCAATTAGAGAAAGCCAGGGACTATCACACGTGAGGGAAGCCTCCAACAAGAGAGAGCAAAACAATAGGAAAAAGGAATGCATGGGAGTGGTGAAAATTCAGGAGCAAATGAAAACTTTAAAAAATTCTTAAAATACCCTCAAAAAGATGAAAGATTCAATAGAACGGTTAGAGCATAAAGTAAAAGAATGCCCAAGAAGTAGAACAAAAGACTAACTAGAAAATGGGAGAGTGCGGGGGGGGGGGGGCGGGGGCGGGCGGGGCGCGGAGACAAGTAAAGATCAATGCAGAAACACTGGTCTAATAAGCTCAGCATCTGAATAGTAAGAATATCAGGAAAAAGAAGGAACAAAGAAAACAAAATTCTCTAGAAGACATAGTCTACAGACTTATTGGTCCCAATAAAAAGAAAAGGTCCAGGCCGGGTGCGGTGGCTCATGCCTGTAATCCCAACACTTTGGGACGCCGAGGTGGGCAGATCACAAGGTCAGGAGATCAAGACCATCCTGGCCAACATGGTAAAATCCCTCCTTCTCTACTAAAAATACAAAAAAATTAGTCAGGCTTGGTGGCGCGCCCCTGTAGTCCCAGCTACTTGGGAGGCTAAGGCAGGAGAATTGCTTGAACTTGGGAGGTGGGGATTGCAGTGAGCTGAATTCACACCACTGCACTCAAGCCTGGCAACAGAGCAAGACTCCGTCTCAAAAAAAAGGAAAAAAGAAAAGGTCCATAGCAAGCCATATTATGAAATTTCAGGATCTCAGGGATACAGAAGGCACTAAAAAGCTTCCAGAGACATGTAAAAACTGGTTACACGAACTGTATCACACAATGGCAACAGATTCAAGAATACTATAATGAGAACACAATAGAGAAATGTCTTCAGAACTATGAAATTTGAGTGAACCTAGCATTTTATACTCTTATGAAATAGGAAGCTTTGGCTAGGTGCAGTGGCTCACACCTGTAATCCCAACACTTTGAAAGGCTGATGCAGGTGGATGGCTTGAGCCCAGGAGTTTGAGACCAGCCTGAGCAACAGGGCAAAACCCCATCTCTATGGAAAAATACAAAAATTAGCTGGACATAGTGGCACATGCCTGTAGTCCCAGTTACTCGGAAGGCTGAGATGGGAGGATCACTTGAGCCCAGTAGGTTAAGGATGCAGTAAGCCGAGACCACACCACTGCCCTCCAGCTTGGGCAACAGAGTGAGACCCTGTCTCAAAAAAGAGAAAAAAAGAAAAAAAAAAAAAAAGGCCAGGTGCAGTGGCTCATGCCTGTAATCCCCACTTTGGGAGGCCAAGGCAGACAGATCACCTGAGGTCAGGAGTTCGAGACCAGCCTGGCCAACATGGTGAAACCCCGTCTCTATTAAAAATACAAAAATTAGCTGGGCGTGGTGGCAGGCGCCTGTAATACCGGCTACTTGGGAGGCTGACACAGGAGAATCGCTTGAACCTGGGAGGCGGAGGTTGCAGTGAGCTGAGATCGCACCACTGCACTCCAGCCTGGGGGACAAGAGCAAGACTTTGTCTCAGAAAAAAAAAAAAAAGAGAGAGAGAGAAAGAAATAGGGGAGGTTTTCAGACAGGCTAGATCTCTAAATATGTCTGTCTATGGGCCCTTTCCCAGGAAAATGTACTCTGGTACAACTAGGAAGGTTAACAAGATAGAGGGAAACACAGAATCTAGGATTTAGGGGACCCAACACAAAAGGACAGTTATGTGAGATCCCAGATGACTTCAGAGAGATATCCCAGGAAAACAGGCACAGAGCAGTCTTAGGAAAAACCCGTCTATATTTGAAGAGGATGACAAAAGGCTGAGGAAAGCTGTCTCCAAGAGAAAAATGGAACAGATGTGTTTTAGTAGATGGAAAACATTTTTGATGGGCATGTGGCAAATGCTACAACATTTGGGGGGGAAAATAGCTGTTAGAAAACAGCCAAATGAATATAGTCAGGAAATTAATTCCACACACACACAAAAAAAGACATGAAAGCAAGGAGACCAGCCAAGGGTTACTACTGCATTTGGCTGTGTGAGCTAGTGGAGGCTAGGAAGAGACGTGCAGACATGCCCAGATTTCAGAAATATTTAATAGAAACAAAGGATGTACAAGGAGAAGACAGTGAGAATAATATATGACTCAGCAGTGAATAATATCTGTATAATCATAACAATGTAAACATCAATTACTGATTTAATTAAAAATGTGATATATATGGGAGAAATAGAGGGAAGAAAATAAGGTCACGGTGGAGTGAGGAAGCTAAGTTTTCACTTGTTATGACAGGAAGTCAACATATAGTGCTAAAAATGAACTTAGCTATTATAATTTTGTTACTTGATTTTTAAAAAGATTAAAAACTTTAGGCAAAAATATTTAAGGCAGATATTTATACCACAACCAAACTATTGAAATTTAACTTAAATGTCAGAAACCCTTAACAATTATTGGGTACACTAAGTCAAAGACTTTACTGCATATATCTGATTCTCAGCAAAATAGAAATGATTTAGAAAATCCACAAAAAGAGGCCCATACTAACAGTATTGGGTCCCCATTATATTTTTATGGAATCATGACAGACATACTTTTAATTCAACTGTTAATTTCTTAGCTTTCCAACTGTTTACTTACATGGTTTAAATGGTTGCTCTTCCTCTTTTCTCGCACTAAGAATAAAAAAAATTAGCTGATCAATTCTGATACAAATGCCACAGTATAAAAGTAGTTGCTAATCATCTGATTAACAATATACAAAATGAGATAAAATTCCATTTAAAAAATAATTTCCAACAAAATTCATCATTTAAATCATCTGGCAAGATGAATCCCATAAAATAAAATCTAAAAACTTAGTTTTACTTTTTGAACTGACAGATATTCTATTACATGGAAATGAAAGAATCCCTACATAAAAAAGAAAGGGGCAAAACAAATTATGCTAAATGAGAAATTTAGCTAATAGGTTTCCCTGTTGCATATCTGAACCATCATCCAGCAGTATTTTTTAATTCTACATTTACAGGTAGCTTACTTTAATTACCAAGATCTAACACCTGACAGCTCTAAGAACCAGTTTCTGGCTAGGTGCCAATCTCTAGCTGCACCACAATCACTGCAAACATCCTGAACCACTTACTGGTCATCTACTAGTATGTTACTGAAAAAATAAACGGGTCTTTACACAAGTGGAAAGTAAACTTCCTTAAATTTAAATGTTAAAATGAATGTTAACCTAATTGAATATGGTCTATTCAGCACATAAAATCATTTTAACAAAGGCCAGAAGAATAAAAGCTCCAAGAGGGACTTGGACCACGCTTTGTTTCCTATACTGCCTCTTCCCTTGATGCTAGACAAGTATCACAAGCACACACTCCTTACCACTGAAGAAAGAGGAGCATGGGATAGCTCTTCTTTTACTGCTTCCACACTCTGTCTGTGTGAGAAGCCTATGGCTCTGAAAGAAACTGAGAAATACAACTATCCTAACCAGAAATGACCAGCTCAAGACAAAGTCCACACGAGCTTCGAAAATGCTGCTTACAACCCCCCTGCTTTGTGTTGTGCTGCATTACTTCAAATATTATAGAACCCCCACTTCTTGTATTCTTGCTGTTGAAATCAAATGAAAAACCTGGCCGTATATAGCTTTTTAGCAAATAAATTAGGATTTAACATAATTTTAAGGAAGATAAACAGGAGTACAGAAAAATACAACAGTTCTGATTCTCATCCTAAAACAAGCAGGACAAGGAAAATGTACATAAGTTTCACTTGCTGAGGCTAACCTTCTGGGAAACACCATGGGGCATGTTTATATTTACACTACATTAGGATGGAAAAGTTAATAGCTTAAAAGTTCTGAGTAGCATAAATTTGAATGTGATAGGCTCATGTGGTTAGAGCATTGTATAAAAGGAAGCCAAAATCACAGATTCAATCCCTGTATACGAACTGATTTTTTGTTGTTGTTCAAATGAAACCAAGCTGCAGCTTAAATCCTATCATTCATCTTTAAAATGTACTGTTTTGGAGCAAGGGAAAGAGGTCAAAGAAGTATGGAGAAATAAGCATAAATCCATGATACTGGCCAGATGGCTCACGCCTGTAATCCCAGCACTTTGGGAGGCTGAGGAGGGCAGATCATGAGGTCAGGAGTTTGAGACCAGCCTGGCCAACATGGTGAAAACCCATCTCTACTAAAAATACAAAAATTAGCCGGACATGGTGGCTCATGCCTGTAGTCCTAGCTACTTGGGAGGCTGAGGCAGGAGAATTGCTTGAACGTGGGAGATGGAGGCTGCAGTGAGCTGAGGCCGCATCATTGCACTCCAGCGTGGGCAATAAAGGCACTCCAGCCTCTCAAAAAAAAAAAAAAAAAAATCCATGTTACTAAATCATGTGGCCAATTAATTGTGTTATAAAAAGGTGGCAAAACCTGTAAATAGGTCTACATGTTATTACTAAACAATCACAACTAAAGGAAAGTATATCACATATTAAAATCAGTGAACGTATGAAAAGAAAAATTTAAACTAATACATCAGTTCTTCTAAATACCTTCTATAATACACCCAATAAAATAGAAACAGTTTTCAGTCTTTTCCTTGGAAGGAAAAAACAGTATTGTCTTACCATCCGTTTGAGATTTGCTCAGGAAAATTGTGCTTGCCCTTGGATGGTCAGAAGGGTTTGACTCCAAAGCTAAATCTATAGAAGAGGAGGAAAAAGATGTGATACTTTAGGTGAGTAGAAAAGATGATTTCTGAAATAGATACACATCCATTTTAATCACTTTTAACAGTCTTCAGATAAGTTTTTAGTAATAAATATAAAGGAAATAAAGACAATACAAAAATACTCCTGGGGAATGCAAAATTGTAGAATCTCTCCACACACGTGGAACAAAACCAGGCTGTGTCAGAGACTTTTAATAAAAAATCTGCGCCTAAATAATCTGGTACAAATGTTAGATGAATCATACACATGCCCTCCTCCTTCAACTTATCAAATAGAAATATAACCACACTCTCCTCTCTGCTGCTATTACTAGCACATTTCAAGAACAATCTCAAGTAGCAAGTGATGCTGTGGCCAGTTACTGTTAGGCACCAGCTCAATACATCAAATATGGTAAAACAAAGAGTTGTTTTTGGCAAATGTTCTTTAGACAATTAAACGGCTAATTCTAACTCCATTCAACAAGTAAACTAATTTAGTTAGCTGTGGTTTTTTGGGGGGCCATTCATCATGGCAGATTTAAGAGGACTGAATGGAAGTTCTGTGTTCTAACACACAGGAACATGTTAGAAAATGATTAACGTTTGCCCTCAATTTCTCACTTCTTCCTTCTAACAGCATGGTTAATTTGGTGTTTCATCAAGAGTACGTTTTAAAGCAGATCTTAGGGCTGTTTCTAAAAAATTTTGCCCCTATCTATGCCAAGATAAACCTGTCTGTAGTCCACCTTGCACCAAAGTTGGATAATATATTTAGGCAAGACTACAAAACAGACTCTTGAATTTTCATGAAACAAACTTTGCCATAATATGGGATAATAAAAATTGTCACGAGGGGAAAAAAATAAAAATCTATGATATTCTTCAGCAAGGTCCTTTTTTTTTTTTTTTTTTTTTGAGATGGAGTCTCACTCTGTTGCCCAGGCTGGAGTGCAGTGGCACGGTCTCAGCTCACTGCAACCTCCGCCTCCAGGGTTCAAGCAATTCTCCTGCCTCAGTATCCCAAATAGCTGGGATTACAGGTGCCTGCCACCACGCCGGCTAATTTTTGTATTTTTAGTAGAGACGGGGTTTTACGATGTTGGCCAGGCTCGTCTCAAACTCCTGACCCCAGGTGATCCACCCACCTCAGCCTCCCAAGGTGCTGGGATTATAGAGGTGAGTCACCGCGCCCAGCCCAGCAAGTTCCATTTCAAGCCACTTACCTTAACCAACCTTGTAAGAAACTGGGCCAAGATCCAGAGTAACAGTTAAGGCGATATTTCCCAAAACTACATATTAATATAATTGCTCTACTTTTAAAAAAGCGATTTAGTGGTCAAATGACAATATACTCTATCCCTGGCTCTTACAAAATCAAAACGCACATTGATATATTAAAAACTAATCAGTCTAGTAGTGATTACTGTTTAACTCAGCATTTCACAAATTTATCTACCTAGAATCCTTTTCTCTCTTCCAAGTAATTTGGTTAGAATCTTATATGAACACAAGTTTGGGGCTTCCTGGTTAAAATGAATTATGAATCATCCATTTTGATAGTACTGCCAGATCACTAAAAACTTACATACCTAAACCAACTGCTTTGTTCTCCATGGAAATTCCTTCACTGAACTTTTTTAAACTGCTTTTAGAGAAAACTATTCTTATGTAAAAGACCCACACAAAAATTATGTTTGAAGTTTTTCCACATCTTGAAAAGATGATGTGACAATTTTAAGCTATTTGGAAAAATAAAATCATTTGTGCACAAAATGACAGGCAGAGACTTTCACAGCTGCCTCTACCTAAAGCTCCTTCTTTTTTCTTTTTCCGAGATAAGAGTCTCACTCTTTCGCCCAGGCTGGAGTGCAGTGGTGCAATCTTGGCTCACTGCAACCTCCACCTCCCGGGTTCAAGTGATTCTCCTGCCTCAGCCTCCCAACTAGCTGGGACTACAGGCACACATCACCATGCCCGGCTAATTTTTGTATTTTTACTAGGGACTGGGTTTCACCATGCTGGCCAGGCTGGTCTCAAACTCCTGACCTTGTGATCTGCCCCCTCGGCCTCCCAAAGTTCTGGGATTACAGGCGTGAGCCACCACACCCAGCCTCTACCTAAAGCTTCTAAAAGGATTCATGACTACTTCCTTTCAAAAAGAAAGCAAATATACTACCATTTGAATCTAAAAAATAACTGATGTTTACAGAAGAAGCCATATTATGAATCAGTACCTATGTCATGATAAAGTTTAATTAGGAATTTTCAATGGAAGTCCAGGAAAATTAAGTACCAAAATCAAAGAGGAGCAGGCTTCACACACACACCTCCCCCGCCCCAAATCAAGATGTGCTATTATGTATTTAAATATAAGAAAACCAAGATGTGCTACTGTGTAAATATAAGAAATATCCAAGGCGGCTGGGCATGGTGGCTCATGCCTGTAATCCCAATACTTTGGGAGGCTGAGGCTGGCAGATCATGAGGTCAGGAGTTCGAGACCAGCCTGACCAACCCAGTGAAACCCCATCTCTACTAAAAATACAAAAAAATCAGCCAGGCGTGATGGCGTGCGCCTCTAGTCCCAGCTACTCGGGAGGCTAAAGCAGAAGAATCGCTTGAACCCAGGAGGCAGAGGTTGCAGTGAACCAAGATCACACCACTGCCCCCCAGCCTGGGCAACAGAGCAAGACTACATCTTAAAAAAAAAAAAAAATCCAAGGCAACTAGGATAACAGAAATGATAAGATATAGAGAAAAAAGCCAAATCAGCCCAAGTAACAAGCTGGCACTCCCTCAACTCAGGGGTTTTAGGGTGGGCATGTGACTTACAGCTGGCCAATCAATTACATTTCTCTTGGGACTTCCCAAGAACCAAAGGAGAAAGGCAGGGCTGTATTCTAGCACTGCTAGCCAGCCAGGAGCTGCCACCAGTGGCTTCCTCTGCCATCATGAAGGGTGTCTTTTCAGGAGAGATCAACAGAAGAGCAGAACTGACACAAGTTCTGAGATCACTTAATTCCTGGGTCAAGTAGCCCCTAACTGACTATGTGAATCCCTGTTTATACAGTTTTTTTTTTAATTTTTAACTATTTTGAGATAGATTTTTTAAACTTGCAAGTAAAAGGCCTGGTTTATCAACAATACTGCAGTGATCACACTTTATAAAGGTGGGGATAGGTAAAAGCCTCTAGCTCATTCCTTTAATATCTTATCATGAACAGAAATTTGCAACAGTCAAAATAATGCTTCATTTGCAAATTACAAACAAACAAATTACAAATTATAAATTCACAACCATTACTTTAAGTTGCTTTTCTTTTTGAGATGAAGTCTCGCTCTATCACCCAGGCTGGAGTGTAGTGGCCTGATCTTGGCTCACTGCAACCTCCGCCTCCCAGGTTCAATTCTCCTGCCTCGGCCTCCCAAGTAGCTGGGACTCCAGGCATGTGCCAACATGCCTGGCTACATTTTGCATTTTTAGTAGAGACGGGGTTTCACTATGTTGACCAGGCTGGTCTCGAACTCCTGACCTCATGATCTGCCTGCCTCGGCCTCCCAAAGTGCTGGGATTACAGGTGTGAGCCACTGTGCCCAGCCTTAGGTTGCTTTTCTTATGCATGTTAAAAAAATAGCTCTAATCCATATACAACTTAGGTCTTATTTTACAAATGATCTCCACTCCAATGGAGAATATTTACTGTGTAATGGATAAATGATGGTCCATCAAGTGTTATTCCTATACTCTACTCAGCCAATCCCATATTCTTGGGGACTTAGGTACTTACAAAGCTCTGCTCCTAGGAGGAAAACCTTCAATTTTACGGTATTTTAAAATTATTTTTAAAGTCTCCTTAGGAAAGATTTTTCAAAAAAGTGGGACAATCAGATCAAAAGGTCAGATTGTTTTCATCGCTCAATATATAGTGCTCAGTTGCTTTCTAAAGGAGTTTAGGGTATATTAGGATATAAAGCCACCAATTATACCAGTTTTAGCTCCTACCACAGCTTTGGATGCTTAAAAAAAATTCCTACTGATGTGAATGAGGAACATCAGCATGGCTGTAACTTGCATTTATTTATTTGATACAATTTGCTATATAACTTGCACTAACAATAAATACCACACATTGCTATTTTACAGAATGGACATTTAAGCCATTAGACGGTAAAAGTATGCATACACATACCAACACACACACACACACACACACACTGTATCATTTCTGCACTCTCCATTAACTCTTTCCCCAAGAACCTAGGGAGACTCTGATAAATGACACTACTCTATTCTCATTATCACAAAGGTAAGACTGCCAACTATTAAGGCATTAGGCTCCACAAACATGCACATAAAAAATTTAGAGAAATGTCTGGAAAACAGAAACTCATCAATTACCATGCATCTTATATGTGAATGCCTTCAAAAATTATTTTTTTAAAAACTCCTAAGAATGGGCTGAGCACGGTGGCTCACGCCTGTAATCCTAGCACTTTGGGAGGCCGAGGTGGGCGGATTGCCTGAGCTTAGGAGTTCGAGACCAGCCCGGCCAACATGGTGAAACCCCGTCTCTACTAAAATACAAAAAAAAAAAAAAGAAAAATTAGCTGGGTATGGCGGCTTGCGCCTGTAGTCCCAGCTACTCGGGAGGCTGAGGCAGGAGAATTGCCTGAGCTCAGGAGGCAGAGGTTGCAGTGAGCCGAGATGGCGCCACTGCACTCCAGCCTGGCAACAGAGCAAGACTCTGTCTCAAAACAAAAAAAAACCCAAAAAACTCCTAAGAATGTTTGAAACTAGAAGAAATAGTTTTTGATATCATGGTTAGGGGTTATGTATAAAATTGTATTTTAAGACCCACCAGTTTTGTATTATCAATTTAAATTGCAACTTAATTCGAAAGCATGATAGTATGATGGGGGGCAAGTAAGACAAAAAAAAATTAAACTCAGGTCTTAATATAAACACCCCCCTCAGGGGAAGAAATCTGTAAGATCCACTGACATTGAACACTGCTTTTCCTTGAATATATCAGCCATCTCAATTTCACAGATGTTAATTAAAAATGTAAAAATATGGAACTTAGAATAAATGAAATGCATTATTACTAAAGGCTAAAAGTGTTAAAATTATGCAATTGTAAACTGTAAAGAAATTATTTTTCTTGTCAAAATATTAAAGGGAGAGGGCAGCAACCAAGAAAGTAACTGACAGAAGCAGCATATTTCAGAGAAAGATATTGAGTTCAACATATTGATTTCAATATATCCCAATTAAACAGGAGACATTGGCAGTTTCTGGGCCAACTGCTGGGCATCTGTTTATTTAAAGGCTTACTGCATTTACTGACCTGCTCTACCATACTGCACACTGTATTAGTCTTACGGTCCATAACACAAACATTTCAAACCTCTCAACTATGATGTAAACTCTGAGATTTTATCTAAGTTCACACGTTCCACCTATCAGGTAAGTCTTACCTGATGGGTCTTGAGCTGCCCTGCCTCATCTGAGGTCACACAGTACACAGCCAAGCTCCAGTCTCATGCTCACTCATGCCTTGCTTTTGCTTTCCTAGCTTCTGACAATCCTAAATCTGGTTTCCGAAACACTTCTCTACCTCCTTCTATGTCAGTGTTCAGTCTTGCTTTAACTTACCTTCACGCCTCAATCTATGTTTTAGTGATCGTGACTGAGCTGTGACATTTCATATGCTATAGTATACCTTTCTCCCTTTGTGTATTTCTTAATACCACTTAACTCCTTTCTTAGACTTTTAATAATATTTCTGGGTGGAGTGCAGTGACTCACATCTGTAATCCCAGCACTCTGGGAGGCTGAGGCAGAAGGATCACTTCAGAACAGTTCAAGACCAGCCTGGGCAACATAACATAGTGAGACCCCCATCTCTACAAAATTTTTTTAAAAGATTAGTTGGGTGTGGAGGCACATGCCTGTAGTTCCAGCTATTTGGGAGGCTGAAGTGGCAGGATAGCTTGAGCCCAGGGATTTGAGGTTACTGTGAGCTCTAATGGCACTACTGCGCTCCAGCCTGGGCGACAGGCAGAGTTGTGACCCTGTCTCATACAGAGAAAAAAAAAAAAAAAAAAAAAAGTCTGGGTTACAAGTACCTCCATTTCATTTTTCATTATCCAATGTTATTATTTTAACTCTAAAGCTTAATTAAATGAAAAAAAGGTGGAAAAAAGGCAGTATCCAAAGAAGCCCATGAGTCATTCTATAAATTCTAATCCTATATGCCATATATCTGAAATTTACATTCTTGATCTACCAAGCCTTTTTTTTTTTTTTTTTTTTTTTTTTTTGAGACGGAGTCTCACTCTACCACCCAGGCTGGAGTGCAGTGGCATGATCTCGGCTCACTGCAACCTCTGCCTCCTGAGTTCAAGCGATTTTTCTGCTTCAGCCTCCCAGGCAGCTGGGACTACAGGCATGTGCCACCACACCCAACTAATTTTTGTATTTTTATTAGAGATGGGGTTTCACCATGTTGGCCAGGATGGTCTCCATCTCCTGACCTCGTGATCCACCCGCCTCAGCCTCCCAAAGTGCTGTAGTACAGGCATGAGCCACCACCACACCTGACCATACCAAGTCTAATCTTTTTAAACCTTGGAAAACTCTTAGTCCCAGCTACTTGGGAGGCTGAGGCAAGAGGATCACTTGAGCCCAGGAAGTGGAGGCTGCAGTGAGCTATGATCACACCACTGCACTCCAGCCTCAGCAACAGAGAAAGACCATCTCAAAAACAAAAAACAAATTAAAAAACCTTGGAGGATTGGAGATCGCGCCACTGCACTCCAGCCTGGGTGATAGAGCAAGACTCCGTCTCAAAAAAAAAAAAAAAAAGAGAGAGAAGGACTGTGTGGTAGATAGAGCTCCCTCTCCCCTCTCCCCTCTCCCCTCCCCCCTCCCCCCTCCCCCCTCTCCCCTCTCCCCTCTCCCCTCTCCCCTCTCCCCTCTTTCCACGGTCTCCCTCTGATGCCGAGCCGAAGCTGGACGGTACTGCTGCCATCTCAGCTCACTGCAACCTCCCTGCCCGATTCTCCTGCCTCAGCCTGCCGAGTGCCTGTGATTGCAGGCGTGCGCCGCCACGCCTGACTGGTTTTCGTATTTTTTTGGTGGAGACGGGGTTTCGATGTGTCGGCTAGGCTGGTCTCCAGCTCCTAACCGCGAGTGATCCGCCAGCCTCGGCCTCCCGAGGTGCCAGGATTGCAGACGGAGTCTCCTTAACTCAGTGATCAATGGCGCCCAGGCTGGAGTGCAGTGGCGTGTTCTCGGCTCGCTACAACCACCTCCCAGCCGCCTGCCTTGGCCTCCCTAAGTGCCGAGATTGCAGCCTCTGCCTGGCAGCCACCCCGTCTGGGAAGTGAGGAGCGTCTCTGCCTGACTGCCCATCGTCTGGGATGTGAGGAGCCCCTCTGCCTGGCTGCCCAGTCTGGAAAGTGAGGAGCGTCTCTGCCCGGCCGCCATCCCATCTAGGAAGTGAGGAGCGCCTCTTCCCGGCCGCCATCACATCTGGGAAGTGAGGAGCGTCTCTGCCCGGCCGCCCATCGTCTGAGATGTGGGGAGCACCTCTGCCCTGCCGCCCCGTCCGGGATGTGAGGAATGTCTCTGCCCGGCCGCCCTGTCTGAGAAGTGAGGAGACCCTCTGCCTGGCAACCGCCCCGTCTGAGAAGTGAGGAGCCCCTCCGCCCGGCAGCCACCCCGTCTGAGAAGTGAGGAGCGTCCTCCCTCCTCGTCTGGGAGGGAGGTGGGGGGGTCAGCCCCCCGCCCGGCCAGCCGCCCCGTCCGGGAGGTGAGGGGCACCTCTGCCCGGCCGCCCCTACCGGGAAGTGAGGAGCCCCTCTGCCCGGCCAGCCGCCTCGTCCGGGAGGGAGGTGGGGGGGTCAGCCCCCCGCCTGGCCAGCCGCCCCGTCCGGGAGGCGAGGGGTGCCTCTGCCCGGCCGCCCCTACTGGGAAGTGAGGAGCCCCTCTGCCCGGCCAGCTGCCCCGTCCGGGAGGGAGGTGGGGGGGTCAGCCCCCCTCCCGGCCAGCCGCCCCATCCGGGAGGGAGGTGGGGGGGTCAGCCCCCCGCCCGGCCAGCCGCCCCGTCCGGGAGGGAGGTGGGGGGATCAGCCCCCCTCCTGGCCAGCCGCCCCGTCCGGGAGGGAGGTGGGGGGATCAGCCCCCTGCCCGGCCAGCCGCCCTGTCCAGGAGGTGGGGGGGGCGCCTCTGCCCGGCCGCCCCTACTGGGAAGTGAGGAGCCCCTCTGCCCGGCCAGCCGCTCTGTCTGGGAGGGAGGTGGGGGGGTCAGCCCCCGGCCCGGCCAGCCGCCCCGTCCGGGAGGGAGGTGGGGGGGTTAGCCCCCCGCCTGGCCAGCCGCCCCATCCGGGAGGTGAGGGGCGCCTCTGCCCGGCCGCCCCTTCTGGGAAGTGAGGAGCCCCTCTGCCCGGCCAGCCACCCCGTCCGGGAGGGAGGTGGGGGGGTCAGCCCCCCGCCCGGCCAGCCGCCCCATCCGGGAGGGAGGTGGGGGGGTCAGCCCCCCACCCGGCCAGCCGCCCCGTCCGGGAGGGAGGTGGGGGGTCAGCCCCCCGCCCGGCCAGCTGCCCCGTCCGGGAGGGAGGTGGGGGGGGTCAGCCCCCCGCCCGGCCAGCCGCCCCGTCCGGGAGGGAGGTGGTGGGGTCAGCCCCCCGCCCGGCCAGCCGCCCCGTCCGGGAGGGAGGTGGTGGGGTCAGCCCCCCGCCCAGCCAGCCGCCCCGTCCGGGAGGGAGGTGGGGGGATCAGCCCCCCGCCCGGCCAGCCGCCCTGTCTGGGAGGTGAGGGGCGCCTCTGCCCGGCCGCCCCTACCGGGAAGTGAGGAGCCCCTCTGCCCGGCCAGCCGCCCCCTCCGGGAGGGAGGTGGGGGGGTCAGCCCCCCGCCGGGCCAGCCGCCCCGTCGGGGAAGTGAGGGGCGCCTCTGCCCGGCCAGCCGCCCCGTCCGGGAGGGAGGTGGGGGGGGGTCAGCCCCCCGCCCGGCCAGCCGCCCTGTCCGGGAGGTGAGGGGCGCTTCTGCCCGGCCGCCCCTACTGGGAAGCGAGGAGCTCCTCTGCCCGGCCACCACCCCATCTGGGAGGTGTACTCAACAGCTCATTGAGAACGGGCCATGAAGACAATGGCGGTTTTGTGGAATAGAAAGGGGGGAAAGGTGGGGAAAAGATTGAGAAATCGGATGGTTGCTGTGTCTGTGTAGAAAGAGGTAGACATGGGAGACTTTTCATTTTGTTCTGTACTAAGAAAAATTCTTCTGCCTTGGGATCCTGTTGATCTGTGACCTTACCCCCAACCCTGTGCTCTCTGAAACATGTGCTGTATCCACTCAGGGTTGAATGGATTAAGGGCGGTGCAAGATGTGCTTTGTTAAACAGATGCTTGAAGGCAGCATGTTCGTTAAGAGTCATCACCACTCCTTAATCTCAAGTACCCAGGGACACAAACACTGCGGAAGGCCACAGGGTCCTCTGCCTAGGAAAACCAGAGAACTTTGTTCACTTGTTTATCTGCTGACCTTCCCTCCACTATTGTCCTGTAACCCTGCCAAATCCCCCTCTGCGAGAAACACCCAAGAATGATCAATAAAAAAGAAAAAAAAAAAAAAACCTTGGAAAACTCAATTTACACCTCTCAAATTTACATATGTCTTCTCATATGTAAAACAAGTATAATTCTTATACTACCTAACTCAAAATATAGTGAGAATAAAATGAAATGCAAGAGCAATTGCTATAAGCCGGGCGCAGTAGCTCACACCTGTAATCCCAGCATTTTGGGAGGCTGAGGTGGGCAGATCACCTGAGGTCAGGAATTCAAGACCAGCCTGGAAAAAGATGGCGAAACCCCTTCTCTACTAAAAATATAAAAATTAGCTGGGCGTGGTGGCACATGCCTGTAGTCCCAGCCACTCAGGAGGCTGAGGCATTAGAACTGCTGGAACCCAGGAGGTGGAGGTTGCAGTGAGCTGAGATCATGCCACTGTACTCCAGCCTGGGCAACAGAACTAGACTCCATCTCAAAAAAAAAAAAAAAAAAAAAAAAAAAAAAAAAAAAAAAAAGCAATTGCTATATACCACATAATGCACAATAAATTATAAAACAAAGTTTTCACAAATTAAAAGCAAAAGTGAACAGTTAGCATTTATTGGAGAGCCCATACCAAAATAACATCTTCAGCAAATATGCACTTTGGCTGCCTCTGAAATTAAGGGAAAAACAGTCATACACCACCACCAAGAATTCCTTTCAGTGTTGTTGTTTTAAATAAGCAAATACATATTATTTCATACATTACTGTACATTCTCCTCCTTGTTTTTTTCATGTAACATATCCTGGATATCTGGGTATCACTCCATAGCAGTAAAGAGAGTTTTTTTTTTTTTTAACAGCTCCATAATTCTCCTCTGTGTGGATATAACAGTTTATTTTACCAATTTCTTACTAGACATATTATTTCCAATATTTAGCTATTGAAAATAATGCAACAAAACCTTATGCACATGTTATTTCATATTTATGGGGTATGCCTTCAGGATAAATTCCTTGAAGTAGGATTTCTGGATTAAATGCATTTGCAATGTTTGAGATTATGCCAAATTCCTCTTCAGGGAGTCAAACCACCTTGCATTTTAACCAGCAATACACAAATGCAACTCTCTTCGCAGCCACACCAAAGAATGTATTGTCAAGTTTTTGGATCTTCTCCCAACAGAAGAGAAATCACAGCACAGTTTTCGTTTGTATTTCTCTTAAGTGTGAAGCTGTGTTTAAGGATCATCTGCATTTATTTTTCTGTGACTTGTCTATTCATCACTTTGCTACCTACTTTTACAGCTAGTCTGATCTTTTTTTTTTTGAGACAGTCTCACTGTCACCCAGGCTGGAGGGCAGTGGAGCAATCACAGCTCAATGCAGCCTTGACTTCCTGGGCTCAGGAGATTCTCCTGCCTCAGCTTCTTGAGTAGCTGGGACTATAGGTGTGTGCCACCACACCTGGCTAATTTACTGTTTGTAGAGGCAGGGTCTCAGCACGTTGTCCAGGCTAGTCCCAGCCCACTCCTGGGCTCAAGCAATCCTCCTGCCTCTGCTTCTCCCAAACTGCTGGGATTATAGGCATGAGCCACCGTCTGATCTTTTTCTTAAACAATTAAAAATATTGGCTGGGCATGGTGGCTCACACCTGTAATCCCAGCACCTTGGGAGGCCAGGGTGGGTGGTTCACGAGGTTGGGAGATCAAGACCATCCTGGCTAACACGGAGAAACCCCATCTCTATTAAAAATACAAAAAATGAGCCAGGTGTGGTGGCACGTGCTTGTAGCCCCAGCTACTCGGGAGGCTGAGGCAGGAGAATCGCTTGAACCCGGGAGGCGGAGGTTGCAGTGAGCCAAGACTGAGCCACTGTACTTCAACCTGGGCAACACAGTGAAGACTCCATCTCAAAAAAAAAAAAAAAGAATTAAAAATATTTCCCAGGCTATAATCCTCCAATGGTTTCCTATCACAACTAAAGTCTATATTCTTTGCCAAGGCCCACTATACACACATGGCCTTAACCCACCATAGTCCTGGCATCCTTTTCACTCTTCCGCAGCCACCCTGTGTCTTTCTGTCCTTGGCCAAAAACAAGTTTGCTCCCATTCAAGGAACTCGAAAGTAACTGTCTGCGTGGACCCCTGGCTCTCACCAACCATCCTCATAAGGCTCCCTTCTCACTTTAGGGCTGCTCACAGGTCACGTAAGGAGAGCAGCCATCTTTCATCCCCACAACCCCCATGTAACTGTCCTCCTCCCCAATCCATGACCCTATTTTACTTTTCTCCCCAGCACCTCACCACCTAACATTCTTGATTATTCATGTATTATCTATCCCTAGCTCCCTCCAGAATGTAAGGATCAGAGTTAGGATGAGGTTCTGTCTTGTATACCACTGTTTGCCCTAAATCTGGAACACAGCCTGGCCACCTAAAGGTACTCAATAAACATCTGTTTCAGCACACCCAAAACTAGACAAGTTTCTCCCAGTTTTCCCACATCTTTTAAGATTTCTTCTAACGTTCTCTCTTGATTTGTCATCTAATCAAATCTTTTAAAGTGGTAAGCATCAAATCTTTTAAAGTGGTAGCTATTCAGAATTAAAGATGCAAGATAGGCTACCAAGAAACAAAAAATATTAAATGATGAATTCTAAAGTCCAGGGAAAAGTCAATGCTAACTCCAATTTGACATAAGAACTTTTTTTTTTTTTTTTTTTTGAGATGGAGTCTCGCTCTGTCACCCAGGCTGGAGTGCAGTGGCGCGATCTCGGCTCACTGCAATCTCTGCCTCCCGGGTTCACACCATTCTCCTGCCTCAGCCTCCCGAGTAGCTGGGACTACAGGCGCCCGCCACCACGCCCGGCTAATTTTTTGTATTTTTCATAGAGACGGGGTTTCACCGTGTTAGCCAGGATGGTCTCGATCTCCTGACCTTGTGATCCACCCGCCTCAGCCTCCCAAAGTGCTGGGATTACAGGCGTGAGCCACCACACCTGGCCCATAAGAACATTTAATACTAAAATATATTAACTACAAAATGACTCAACCCATAGATTTAACTGAATTCTACAGGGAGGTACAAGGCATCAGTCATCAAAATATGTTTTTATCGGTACCCTTGAAATCAAATGTAATGAGACTGTGTATGATGTTACTAGAAAAGATGCCCAATCATAAAGGATAGGTAAATAAATGATACTCCAACCATCTGATGGTACATTAAGCAGTTACTAGAAGGCATGCGATAGAGCAGGGTGTCCTGGCATGGAAAGATATCCTGGAGCACTCTCTGGATGTCAAGCAGTGATTCAGGAATTTATGACATTATTTCACTGCTGTAAGTTATGAAGCAGCTCATATAGAATGATCTCATTTTTCTAAAATAAAATGTTATATTCATATGCATACCATAATCAATGACTTTTCTGTATTCTCTACGTCTTTTACATCAAACATATTATTCAAAAAAGCAAAAAAAAAAAAAAAAGGGCTTAAAATAGCTACTGGAAAGAGGAAAGACCTGTTGCTCAGAGGTTTTTCCACATTACATTGCCAATTCTTTCCCCACCTTCACCCATCAGTGGAAAAGAATAGAAAGAGTCACTTCAGAGAGCGCCTTTAGCCAGCAAATTAGCAAAGCTCCTAACGTCAGAACATAAAATGCTCCATGAAAAGTCAAGAGTACTAATAAAATCGGACAATAAGATATTATTTTGTGTTACTGATACTACCGTCAGTTATGTTAGACATACCGTTAAATAAAGGCAAGGTAGTAGAAAATACTTTGAGTCTATCTGAAATGTTTACTGGGTTCTTAGGAGCATCTCTTAGAAATAGCTTGACGAGACCAGGCGTGGTGGCTCACACCTGTAATCCCAGCACTTTGGGAGGTTGAGACAGGTGGATCACCTGAGGTCAGGAGTTCCAGACCAGCCTGGCCAACATGGTGAAACCATCTCTACTAAAAACACAAAAAATTAGCCAGGCATGGTGGCACACACCTGTAATCCCAGCTACTCAGGAGGCTGAAGCAAGAGAATTGCTTGAACTCTGGGCGCAGAGGTTACAGTGAGACGAGATCGCGCCATTCCACTCCAGCCTGAGCAACAAGAGCGAAACTCCATCTCAAAAAAAAAAAAAAGGCCAGGCGCGGTGGCTCACACCTATGATCCCAGCACTTTGGGAGGCCAAGGCAGCTGGATCGCTTGAGGTCAGGAGTTCGAGACCAGCCTGGCCAACATACTGAAACCCCGTCTCTACTAAAAATACAAAAATTAGCTGGGCATGGTGGCATATGCCTGTAATCCCAGCTACTTGGGAGGCTGAGGCAGGAGAATCACTTGAACACGGGAGGAAGAGGTTGCACTGAACCAAGTTTGTGCCATTGCACTCCAGCCTAGGCAGGAGTGAAGCTCTGTCAAAAAAAAAAAAAGAAATAGCTTGAAGAACAAAGCCGAGCGTCATTTATGTATGATTTTTGTCTAAGTAACAAAAATAATTCTTCATTGTAGAAAAGCTAAATTTTTTGTTTGTTTGTTTTGAGACAGAGTCTTGCTCCACTGTCCAGGCTAGAGTGCAATGGCACGATCTCAGCTCACTGCAACCTCTGCCTCCTGGGTTCAAGTGATTCTCCTGCCTTAGCCTCCTGAGTAGCTGGGATTACAGATGCCCGCCACCACACCCAGCTAATTTTTGTATTTTTAGTAGAGACGGGATTTCACCATGTTGGCCAGGCTGGTCTCGAACTCCTGACCTCATGATCCGCCCACCTCAGCCTCCCGAAGTGCTGGGATTACAGGTGTGAGCCACCACGCCCAGCCAAATGTTTTACATCTCAGTAAGAATTTCTGTTTCCAGGGAGACTGATATAAAATTGTCTGAAATAAAGATATTAAAAGCAAACTTTCAATGTGTCTATACTTTATATTTGGTGTTCTGGCCATGTTTCTATGGAAACTTATGAATAATAGGCAAATGCCGAAATGGAGATTTCTATTATCACTTTATTGAATGCCACAAAAATAAATTTTGAGACAAATTGAAATAAAAATGTAACTGTCATACTAACATACAATGGTAAATTCTGTGCTTACAAATTCTCTTTTTCCAACTTTTCTGATTTAGCACTCTTTATCATCATCCCATGCTTAATGCCTGGTACCTTACCTTCCCTCTTGCCAGCTTCTAATATTCCTCTGTCCAGTGCATTCTCAGCTTCAATTCACAGTTACCAGAAAAAACTCTTTAAAATTTATCAACCTGTTTATTTGATGGGTATATTTAGGCCATTTTGTTACCTCTACTTTTATTCTTATCCACTGAAATGAATGTATAGACATAAGATGGAGCCAGGCAAGATGGCACACGCCCGTGGTCCCAGCTATTCAGGAGGCTGAGGTGGGAGGACTGCTTGAGCCCAGGCCAGGAGTTCGAGGCCAGCCTGGTCAACACAGTGAGACTCTTTCTCTTAAAAAAAAAAAAAAAAAAAAAAAAAAAGAGATGTAAGTGTTGCCTCTGAATCGTGTAAAATAAACTTTGAAAGGAACTAATCAAGACCGAAGTAAGTTCTCAAAAACAGGACTATTTTATGGGTAAAATACATGATGCATTCTGGATTTTTAAAAGTTTTTTAAGAACTGAACTTGGTATATCTCACCTCCATGTCAGTCGGAGAACTGAGAACCTTAGTTCTGCTCAGTGGCTGTCTTACATAGTCATTCTACATACCTAATTCTTCATTTCTTCATTAGCAACACGGGGAATATAAACAGGCCTTATTTTGGAAGGGCTAAATTACATGTACATTAAAGTATGTATTTTCATGTACACTGGGTGGGAGCCTTATTTGGGGCTCTCACCCAACACCACCCACCCATCTACTAACTGGTGTGTAAAATCACTCAGAGGCTTACCTGACACCACTAAGAGAGCATTAAGTTTTCACAAGTACTTACATGCTTTGTGTATTAAAGGTACAATCAGTTAACTCACATAATATATTTGTTCATTCTTTCACAATGTTTGAATATTCCGAAAGGTAAGTACAGTAGTTCCTAGTTACAAAGGCATGTCCATCATGAAGCTTAATTATTATTTTAAAAATTAAGAGTCCAAGCAAAGTTTAAATATAAGAGTTCTAACACATTTCTTCTACAGTAATGAAATCTCTGGCATTTAAACGAAACAAATGAGCCCACTGGATTTAAACATCTTTATGATACAATGTTTTTCTACTTCAAAGGAATTAGTTTTTATTCAAGAATCACGCTGTTACCCAGAATTATTTTTACCTAGACTTATCTCTTTCCAAAATTCTAGAGGCAAAAAACTAAACGTTTCCTCTCTCCTCACCCCTACCTCAACGGTTTAGAGTCTGACGAACCCCAACATTCTCATCTTTGACCAGGATTCTATTGGCAGGATTGGGAGGAAGGAAGGGGAGCCACGGAAACAAACACTCTTGAGCAGGCAGGGTCTAGCATTTTAACTTCCAAACCATTACATTATAAATTAAGTCTAAATTTATACTTTGTCTCTTTTGAAACTTCTAACCATGAACCACCCCACCTCTCTTTTAGAACAAGGAGGTATTGAAGTCTGTTAAGTCACCGGAGAATGGCTGGAGATGTATTTGCCACCGTGGGAATTTTAAAGTAATCAGAACTCCGTGGCTAAACTCCTTTGAGTTAACAACCTCTGGGCGCGGTGGCTCACGCCTGTAATCCCAGCACTTTGGGAGGCCGAGGCGGGCGGATCAAGAACTCTGGAGTTAGAGACCAGCCTGACCAACATGGTGAAACACCGTCTCTACTAAAAATTCAAAAATTAGCTGGGCGTGGTGGCGCACGCCTGTAATCCCAGCTACTCGGGAGGCTGAGGCAGAGGAATCGCTTGAAACCGAGAGGCGGAGGTTGCAGCGAGCCGAGATCGCGCCACTGCACTCCAGCCTGGGCGGGGGACAAAACGAGATTCCGTCTCAAAAAAACAACTTGTCTGCACCCCTGGTAATAACCTCTCACACCCTTCACAGTCATTTTACGCCCCTCCCCCCATTTTCTTTCTTTCTGTGTTCAAATTATAGTTGGAAGGAATAAAGCAGCTTCTTTCAAGCCGACTTAACCTATTAGGAATACCATATAGTGTCTCCTATGGCAACCTCTATTTTGAGTCTAGATAAGAAATCCTCAAACATCTGGGTCTAAACTGTCGCGGGCATCAGCTATCTTCACGGATGGGAGGAAGGAACAATCAGACCCTTACCTGGTTCCTTCACTTAGGTACCATCTGGATGGGTTAAGGAAGGGAATGGGATGAGTACTCCGAAGTTGAGGTATTTGAGTTTCCATTGAGAAAAGGAAAACAATATACCCCAAAAGTCTTAGCAAAGTCCCACCAGACAATGAACAGAGCTACAAACAAGAAGGGCGGCGGACTAGAGGGTCCCACGCCGGCTTGGGAGAATGGGAAGAGGGAGCAAGAACTGGGCGTTACGGTAAGGAGGAGGGAAAGAAACTGGCCAGACGCAGCAGGGAAAGAATAAGGGGTGGGGACGCGAGGCAGAACCAGCCTTCGTCCCGGAGCCCAGCCCCGGGAAAGCCGGCTACCGGCAGGAAGGAGCCCGAGGCGGCGGATGCCTCCCGGGGGACTCTGGGGGAGGAGGCGGGCAGAGGTGAGCCCGAGGGCGGATGGCATCCGCCGCCTCCTTACCTTCGGGCATCTCGCGGTCGCTGATGTGCTGCAGGTGGTGGCCCTCGCCCTCTCCGAAATCCAACTCGGCAGGCTCCACAACAGCGGGCGCTACCGCCACCGCGTCCCCGGACACCGCCTCGTAGATGTCGGACGCGCAGTACAGCTCCGCCGACCCCGCGCGCCGGCCCAGCTTGGGGCTGGCATTGGGGGACACGCAACAGGTCAGCGTGTTCCCCATGGGAAGCCTCCGCTCCTCTCTGCCACCGCCTTCGCTCGCCCCCTACTCCGCCGCCCTCAACAGCCGCCCCCTCCCCCAACAATGGCGCGGCCGGCACCGGCAGCCCCGGGCTACGCTGGGGCTGCACCGCGCAAGCAGACGCCGCCTCGCCCGCGGTTCGCCCGCCCGCCCCGCGGCCCGGCCCCGGGCAGGGCTCGGGCCTCGGCCGCACCCCCACCGCCGCGCTGCCGCCGCCTCCCTTGAGCTGACTCGTCTGCGAGGGCGGTGACCAGCCCGGCTTATTTAAAAGGGGTGGGGAACCCAACAAGCGCTGTGAAGCACAGCCACTGCCGGGAGAGAGCGCGGCTGGAGCTCCTCCTCCTTCCGCCGCCGCCTACCGACTGAAGGCCGCTGGCCCTGGCCGGTGCCTGCCAACCGGAACGCGACCTGCGGTCACCTGGTTAGGAGGAACCAATCATGCTCAGAGTTCCCCCTCCGGCGCCCGCCTCGAAGCCAGGCACGTGACCCGCTGCCCCGCCCCCGCCTGGCAGCTGCCCAGCCCCTCACGCCGCTATCCCAGACTCGGGTTTTCATTCATCGCTGGCTGCTGGGAGCTTTCCGGTCCTACTGGAAGCGCATGGGCATTTGTAACTGGAAGCTGTGTCAATGATCTCTGTAGAAAGCCATTATTAGTAAAGAGTGCGCTCCATTAGCAACTCTTTTTCCGAGTCTGACAGCTTTCGTTTGCTCACTAAACTTGGTTACACCCAAATTGTTAACTGTTTTTGCAACTCAGTGCTCCGCTCCTGTCTTCCAATGAGCGTTAGTTTTCACCTGCAACGTGATCATAGCAACCCTGGGGCCCTGGTCCTACTCTCCATAAAGAGTTGTGGCTGTGGGTCTTGAATGAGACTCGAGGACACGTCACCCTTCCACTTCCTCATCCATAAAATAGGGACCTAACTCGTCCCTGCCAACTCTGAAATGCTGGGACTCGCCAACTCCCTTTTCTTGCCTGTTTCTCTCCTCTAGGCAGGGACTTCCAGGTTTCTCTTCTTGTACTAAAAACAGCACAGAAAGCACGATTTTCTCACGCAAAACTGAGAACCATGCAGTGGGGCACCACAGTCTTGATTCCATGAAGATGAATAGTTACCATTTGGCAAGCACTATGTGCCAGACAGTGTTCCAACTGTGGTATATTTATTTAACCCTTAAAAACAATCCCGGCCGGGCGCGGTGGCTCATGCCTGTAATCCCAACACTTTGGGAGGCCGAGGCGGGCGGATCACGAGGTCAGGAGATC